>NC_056732.1:761107156-761261338 GCF_019279795.1 Protopterus annectens | reverse complement strand
ACACTCCTCATCACCTCAAAAGGCTCCTCTCCCCGGGAGACCGGAACACACCCTGCCCGAAGAAACAGGAATGGTCGGTCTAAGGAGAAGGCTCCGAGGTCGATGTCGGGCGCCGAGCCAGCCGGCCCCCAGAGGGAGAGCGGGTCGGACAAGGTCCGGCGCTGCTCAGCCCCTCGGAGAGCCGACAGTGGGAACCCGACGCACCGATCCTCTGCGAAGTCTCAAGGAGGAGATCGGAGCCGGCGACGACGGGAGTCGGGCGGAGATCGGCTCGCATCGAACAGCCGCTGTCCCAAGAAGCCCGCCCAACCTGGTGGGAGTCGAGGAGAACCCCAAGAATCAAAGCAGTCAAGTCTTGGAGATGGGCAGGAGCATTTAAGCCAGTGCCTGAGATCTCAACAGCCCAAGCTTACCACCCTCCAAATCGTGGTTACAGCCTAAAGATCTCAAGATCGGTTCTGGGATGGTTCGGCCCTATTAAAAGAGGAGACCCGGAGCGGAGTGATACTCAGCAGTAGAAGGCAACCGGATCTCTCGGTCAGGCTACCCCGGATGTCCCTTGAACCTCAGATGGAGCCGAGATATCTGCCCGGCTACGGATAGGAATGGCTCCAGCCGGAGCCGACAAGGCCACAGTAGTCAGGGCATCGAGCCGGCCGCACCGTAACTCCACCACTAACAGAAGAAGTGGCATCGACTCCAGCCGATGATATCGCCCAACGGAGCCGGAGCCACCGGAGAGGCTTGGAGACCAGCCTGAACCAAGCTGAGGCTTTCCTGACCTTCTGACTTAGGAGAACCTTCAGGTTTAAGTAAACCTCGAGGATTACTGTTCCTTCCCTTCCTAGTAGTGACTCTGGCTACATGACAGACCCACAGAGTCCGCAGTGGTGCAAAGGTCTCTAGGCATAATTAATGAGAGCAGTGCAGGACCGTCAGAGACATTTTCTGGACAGCACTGCCAATTTCTTGAAGCCTGAGACCTTCCTTTGACATCCCAGGAAGGAGAAACACAAACAGTCCCAACAACACACCAATTAATCCCTTACATGACACACAGAAGGGAATAACTTAAACTAGGCCTGACTAAAACTTTAAACTGAAACTTTTATATGCTGTAGTTAAAGGGAATAGGTGGGCTGTAACTTTTAAAGTACCACAAACTAACACTAAAGGAAAATAAACCCTAACTAAACTTTTTTTTCTATTTTACCAAGAAAACTTACTCTATAAGGAGACCTTTCTTTCAAGGCTTGCAAAATGTAGATCTGAGGTAGTTCCGCCTTTGTACCATGAGAGGTTTCCAACCTGCAAAAGAGTTCTCGAAGCTAAAGCAAGTGCCGAATGGAGCCTATAGGATCGCCTCAGAAACCCATCATCCAGCAAGAATGGCTGAGATTGACAACTTAACATATACAACCCCAGTAAGGAAAAAGATTACAGCAAAAGTTTACAAAGTTATAATTCAAATTGTAATTAGAGTATTGAAACAATATCTAGCAAAGAAAAATACAAAGTTAAAGCTATATACACAGCAGACAAAGGTACAGTAAAAGTTGCATAATAGTGCAATATAGTAGATGGTCCATGCAATAAAAATATATTTAAAATAGTACATAAATACAGAGAAACAATAAAAAGCTTATAAAAAATATAAATGGATGTAGTAGCATTATAAGATAAAGAAGTGCAATTCAATGAAATAAGAGTAAAATAACTTATTCTGCTCTTGGAATCTTAAGGAATTTTGCTTACTCCTGATGAGCCACCAGTTCAGTCACAATACAAGCACAGCCCTGACATATAGGGTTTATAGTACCTGTAAAAGGGACAGAAGAACTGGAAGCTCAAATTACTACCAACCTAGGTCTAGTCTGTTACACCAATCCCTCTATGCTAGGGTTACTGTGGGAAACCCAGCATAATTTCAAAATAATTAAGACAAATACACTATCATCAGAAAATGGCTGCAAAGACAGCACATAAATAAACAAACAAAGGCAGCCTACGTCAACTGTGTGCTCTATCAGGATGACTCATATATGCACAAAGAGCACTTACAAATAAAATGCAAAATTCATATGAAAAAGGAGCTTACAGTTTATAATTCAGTAAAATGCAGTTACAGTATCAATTATTATAGCTGCCAGGCTTAGCCCCTGTTCTCTTAAAACAGATAAGTGACTAAGAAAACTCTAGACAATGCTTTAATCATACAATCAGTTATATAGTACCTGACAAGAACACAGAAACTCCTGCAAGCAGAAAAGCATGTGCTAGAGCACTCATAAACAGAAAATACAAGTCTTGCAACAAAAAGCAGTTTACAGTTAATTAATTCAGTAATAATTCAATTACAGTAGAGAAACAGTATAAAAATGAAAACATATTAAAACGTTATAAACCAGTACATAAATGCAGTGGAAAGCAAAAAGCTTTATATAACAGCACAACATTTAGTAGAGTATCCCAGCAATGAAAACTACATTCTAAACAGTATAAAACAGTACATAAATGCATTGAAACAGTACAAAAGCTTTATAACAGTGCACAATGTAGTAGATTAGCTGAACAGCACAATTATAAGAGTAAAAGAAATTCCAGTGAAAAAGTGCAAAACAACTATTCTGCTCTTGGAATCTTAAGGAATTTCAGCTTAGTCCCAGTGATGAGTTGCCAATTCCACAGCCTGGTAAATACAGAAACAACCCATTACAGACACATGGTTAATATACCAGAGGGGATGGAAGAATGTGGAAGCTCAAATTACTTCTCCTCTAGCCCTGTTATACCAATCCCTTATGCTGGGAAAAGGTCAAAAACCCTGTTACTCTCAAAAAATGAAGACAACCCCTATCAGCAGAAAATGGCAAAACACAGGAAATCAACAAACAAAACTACCGGGCCCGGGACACAGCAGCCTTTATCAAGATTACCTGAGTAGAACAAGAAACATCAATAAATGAAAGAAAGAGCACTCACAAACAGAAAATCAAATCTCAGTATGAAAAAGTTTTACAGTTAGTAATTAAAAAAATGCATTACAGTAATGCACACTATTACAGCTGCTAGCTGTACCCTAAATAAAAGTTTAAACAGAAAAAGGGGCAAAGAGTCTTGATAATGATTTTAACGGGAAATTTCAGTTATATGATACCTGACTAGAAAACAGAAACATAATAAATCAGCAAAAAGCACAGATAGAGCACTCAAAAACAGAAAATACAACTCTCATATGAAAAAGCATTTTACAGTTAGTAATCATTAAAAATGGAATTAGAGCAGAAACAATATCTAGCAATGACAAATACAGTAAACAGTATAAAAAGTACATATATGCAGTGAAACAGTAAAAAGCTTTATAACAGTGCTTTGTAGTAGATTAGTTTTTGCACAAAAAACAAGTTAAAGAGGTGAATTCAATGAAAAAATGTAAAAATAACTTATTCTGCACTTGGAATCTTAAGGAATTTCTGTTTAGTCCCAGTGATGAGTCACCAATTCCAAAACCTGGTAAATCAAGCACAACCATTTAAAAAACACAGGGTTTATATACCAGAAATGATGGAAGAATCTGGAAGCTAAAATTTAAAACACAGTCCTACTGCTGTTTCCCCAATCACTCATGCTACAGGTCAGGAAACCCTGTTACTCTCAATAATAATGAAGACAACACAATATCATCAGAAAAGGCTGCAGAAACACAGGAAACTCAACAAACAAACTACCAGCCCAGACAAGCAGGCCTCTATCAAGTTTAAATGAGTAGAACACAGAAATTTTAAAAAATGAAAGAAAGAGCACTCACAAAGAAAATCCAAATAAGTATGAAAAAAGTTTACAGTTTAGTAATTAATAAAAAGGGTTACAGTAATCATCATATTACAGCTGCTAGTGCCACTAAATGAAAGTTCTAAAGAGAAAAAAGATAAAGGGCTCTAGAGAATGCTTTTAACTGCAAACAAATCAATTATATGATAATTAACTAGAACACAGAAACCTCATAAGAAAACATAAAAGCACAGCAGAGCACTCACAAACAGACAATGCAACTCTCAGTAAGAAAAAGCAGTTTACAGTTAAGTAATTCAGTAAAAATGAAATTAGAGTAGTGAAACAGAATTTAGCAAAAATATATTTTCACTAAACAGTATAAAACAGTAACACTTAAATGCAGTAAAACAGTAAAAAGCTATAAACATTGCAAAATGTGGGTATAGCAATAAAAAATATACTTAAACTGTATAAAACAGCACATAAATGCAGTCAGTAAAAACTTTATTAAAAAATGTAGTTAAGTATAGCACAATTATTAGAGACATAAAAGTGTAATTCAATGAAATAAGTGTAAAAAACTTATTCTGTAATTGGATTCTTAAGGAATTTCTGCTTAGTCCCAGTGATGAGTAAAAATTCCACACCTGGTAAATCACACCCCCTTACAGACACAGGGTTTAAATACCAGAAAGGATGGAAGAATCTGGAAGCTAAAATTAATGCACTGTCCTACTCCCCCTGCTGTTACAGCAATCACTCATGATAGGAGGTCAGAAAACCCTTTTACTCTCAATAATAATGACAGCACTATCAGCAGAAATGGCTGCCAGAAACACAGGAACTCAACAAACAAAACTACCAGCCCAGACAACAGTAGGCCTCTATCAAGATTCCCGGATTAGAACACAGAAACCTCAAAAAAAAAAAAAAAACCAAAAAAAAAGAAAAAAGAACATTTAAATTAAAAAAACAAAAATCCCCAAATTTGGAAGTTGAAAAAAAAAGTTTAAAAATTAGAATTCAAAAAAAATTTTTTTTAACTGAAAAAAATATTATTGCCTGCTAGAAAAAGCCAAAAAATGAAAAAGCAAAAGAGTAAAACAAAAAACCCTCTTTAAAAAAAAATTTCTTTAATTCAAAAATTTAAATTAAATTTTAAAACTACTAGTAAAAAAAGAAATATAAAATAGAAAAAGCAAAAAGAAAACTAAAACGGGAAAATTTAAACCCTCAATGAAAAATTTTAAAACTTAAAAAATTCATAAATGAAAAAATTTAAAAAATTTTATTGAAAAAAGAAATTCTTAGCAAATTTAAAAATAAAATTAAAAAAGGGAAAAAAAACCCCCAATTTAAGGAATTTTGCAAGTGAAAATTACAAAATCCCCCAAAGAAATTTTATATCCCAGAAAATAAAAATTACAAATTATAATTTATACCCCTTTTTTACATAAATACAATGATAAGGGGAAAAACCCCTGTTACCCCAAAAATAAGGAAACAATCAAAAAAATGGCTGCCAGAAACACAGGAAACTCAAACAAAATTAGAAGCCTAAAACAGGCCTCTACAAGATTAGTAGAACACAGAAACTCAATAAAAGCAGAAAACTAAAACAAAAAATAAAATCTCAGTATGAAAAAGATTTTAAATTTAGAAATTTAAAAAAACAATTAAATGCCCCTATTCGCTGCTGTAGCCACTAAATGAAAGTTTAAACAGAAAAGAAAAGGGAGACTCTTGAGAATGCTTTTAACAAAAAACAGTTATATGATCCCACAGAACACAGAAACCTCAAAAAAAGCACAAAAGACAGATAGAGCACTCACAAACAGAAAATCAACTCTCAGTATGAAAAACAGTTTACAGTTAAGTAATCTTTAAAAAATGGAATTAAAACAGAAACAATATCTAGCAATGAAAATACAGTTAAAACATAAAAAAAAGTACATAGATGCAGTGAAACAGAAAAAAAGCTTTATAACAGTGCATAATGTAGTAGATTAGCTGTATACCACAATTTAAAGGTAAAAGGAGCAATTCAATGAAATAAGTGTAAAAATAACTTATTCTGCTTTGGAATTTTAGGAATTTCTGTTTAGTCCCAGTGATGAGTCACCAGTTCCACAGCCGGGAAATACAAGCACAGCCACTTAAAACACAGGGTTTATATACCAGAAAGATGGAAAAATTTGGGAAAGGCCAATTACTACTAAGTCCTACTAGCCCCTGATGTTTCCCAATCACTAATGCTAGAAGGTCAGGAAACCCTGTTACTCTCAATAATAATGAAGACAATCACTTTTGAAAATGGCTCCAGAAACACAGGAAACTCAACAAACAAAACTACCGGGCCCTGAACACAGCAGGCCTCTATCAGATTACCTGAGAGAACACAGAAACCTCATTTATTCAAAGAAAGAGCACTCAAAAAAAAATAAAAATCTCAGTATGAAAAGAGTTTACAGTTTAGTAATTATAAAAATGCAGTTACAGTAATGCACACTATTAGCTGCTAGCTTTACCCCCTAAATGAAAGTTTTAAACAGATAAAGGACAAAAACTCTAGACAATGCTTTTAACTGAAAAAAAATCAGTTATATGGTACCTGAAAAGAACACAGAAACCTCAAAAAGGGCAGAAAAGCATAAGAGCTCTCAAACAGAAAATACAAGTCTCAGTATAAAAAAGCAGTTTACAGTTAAGTAATTCAGTAAAATTCAATTACAGTGAAAACAGTATCTAGCAATGAAAACACAGTTAAAACATTAAAAACCCAGTACATAAATGCAGGGGAAAAGCAAAAAGCTTTATAACAGTGCAACATTTAGTAAATAGCACTGAAAACTACATTCAAAACAGTATAAAACAGTACACAAATGCATTGAAACAGTAAAAAAAACTTTATAACTGTGCAAAATGTAGCAGATTAGCTGTATAGCACAATTATTAGAGTAAAAGTGAAATTCAATAAAAAAAGTGTAAAAAAAACTTATTCTGCTCTTGGAATTTAAGGAATTTCTGCTTATTTCCCAGTGATGTAAATTTCCACAGCCTAAATACAAGCACCCCCTTACAGACACAGGGTTTATATACCAGAAAGGATGGAATAACCTGGCTAAAATTTAAAACTAAGTCCTACTAGCCCTGCTTTTAAAATCACTCATTATGGGGAAGATGAAACCCTGTTACTTTCAAAATTTAAAAGACAACACACTATCGACAGAAAATGGCTGAAAACACATGAAACTCAACAAACAAAACTAAAAGCCAACAACAGCAGGCCTCTATCAAGATCACCTTAGAGAACACAGAAACCTTAATAAATGCAAAAAAAAATTCACAAAAGAAATAAAAATCTCGTATGAAAAGAGTTTACAGTTTAGTAATTATAAAAATGCAGTTACAGTAATGCACACTATTACAGCTACTAGATGCAGCCACTAAATGAAAGCTCTGAACAGATAAAACAGCATGGAGACTCTAGAGAATGATTTTAACTGAAAACAAATCAGTTATATGATACCCAACTAGAACACAGAAACCTCATACAAAAGCACAAAAGAACAGATTGAGCATTCACAAACAGAAAATAACAATTCTCAGTATGAAAAAGCCATTTCCAGTTAAGTAATTCAGTAAAATGCAATTATAGTGGAAACGTATCTGGGAAAAAAATTACAGATACAACAGTATAAAAAAATAAAAATGCAGTGAAACAGAAAAAAAGCTTTATAACAGTGAAAAATACAGTAGATTAGCTGTATAGCACAATTATAAGATTAAAAGTGCAATTCAATGAAATAAGTGTAAAAATAACTTATTCTGCTCTTGGAATTTGGAATTTCTTTAATCCCAATGATGAGAAAAATTCCACACCCTAGTAATACAACCATAGCTCCTTGCACAGGGTTTATATACCAAAAGGATGGAAGAATCTGGAAGTAAAATTACTACTCTGTCCTACTAGCCCCTGCTATTACAAATCACTCATGCTGGGGAAGGTCAGGCCCTGTTACTCTCAATAATAATGAAGAAAAACACAAAGAAAATGGCAGCCAGAAACACAGGAAACTAAAAAACAAAACTGGGCCCCAGACAACAGCAGGCCTATATCAAGATTAGGTAGAACACAGAACCTAAATAAAAAAAACAAAAAGAGCACTCACAAGTTTAGAAATTCAGAAAAAATGCATTAGAGTAATGCCCCTATTACAGCTGCTAGCTGTAGCCACTAAATGAAATTTTTAAAAAAAGATAAAGGAGCAAGGAGAATCTAAACAATGCTTTTAACTGCAAACAAATCAGTTATATGATACCTGACTAGAACATAGAAATCTCATTAAAAGTAAAAAGCAGAGATAGAGTTCACAAACAGAAAATACAACTCTCAGTATGAAAAAGCAGTTTACAGTTAAGTAATTCAGAAAAAATTTCCCTTAGAGAAAACACAGTATCCAACAAGGGAAATACAGTTAAAGTAGTATAAACAGTACATAAATGAATGAAACAGTAAAAAGCTTTATAACAGTGCAAAATGTAGTACATTAGTTATAGCACAATTATAAAGTCAGAAGTGAAATTCAATGAAATAAGTGTAAAAAAACTTATTCTGCTCTTGGAATCTTAAGGAATTTCTGCTTAGTCCCAGTGATGAGTCCCCAAATTTGACAGCCTGGAGAATACAAGCACAGCTTTATAGACACAGGGTTTTATGCAAGAAAGGATGGAGAATCTGGGCTCAAATTAATACTTAGTCCTACTAGCCCTGCTGTTACCCAATCACTCATGATGGGGAAGGTCAGGAAACACTGTTACTCTCAATAATAATGAATACAACACACTATCAGCAGAAAAGGGCTGCCAGAAAAAAGAAACTCAACAAACAAAACTACCAGCCTGGCCAACAGCAGCCCTCTATCAATATTACCTGAGAGAACACAGAAACCTAAAAAATGAACAAAAAGACTCACACACAGAAAATAAAATTTTTGAAAAAAGTTTACAGTTAGTAATTATAAAATGCAGTTACAGTAATGCACATTTTTACAGTTTAGTTTTGGCCACTAAATGAAAGTTCTAAAGAGAAAAAAGATCATGGAGACTCTAGAGAATGCTTTTAACTGCAAACAAATCAGTTAGGGATACCTTACAGAGCACTTTGGTATCTACCCTAGTGCCATAAATAAAAAAAAAACTAAAATTCTTAAGCCCATGTGAATATAATTCTTACTCTGTCTTAGTTAACAGACTTGATAATGTATCACCTCTATAAGTTTTTTATAACCCAGATTAATGTTGCTTGTATTAAAACTGGAGCATTTGTTCCCCCCGAAAATGGATATGTATCCATGGACTATGAACAAATGTAAAATAAAAATAAATAAACAGAAACCTCATGAGAAAGCAAAAAGCACAGATAGAGCACTCAAAACATAAAATACAACTCTCAGTATGAAAAAACAGTTTACAGTTAAGTAATTCAGTAAAAAAGCAATTAGAGTAGTGAAACACTATCTGACAAAGAAAAATACAGTTAAGGCAGTATAAAACAGTAAAAAATGTAGTGAAACAGTAATAAAAGCTTTATAACAGTGTAAAATACAGAAGATTATTAACAACAAAAAACTACAAAAATGTTTTAAATAAGTGTAAAAAAAAACTTATTTTTTCTCTTGGAATTTAAAAAGTCTGCTTAGTCCCAGTGATGAGTCAAAAAATTTCCCCAGCCTGGTAAATACAGGCACAGCCCCCCAAAAATGGGGTTTTTATACCAGAAAGGATGGAAGAATCTGGAAACTCAAATGAATCAAAATCCTACTAGCCCCGCTGTTCACCCAAACACTCATGCTAGGGGAGGTCAGGAAACCCTGCTCTCAATAATGAAGACAACACACTATCAGCAGAAAATGGCTTCCAGAAACACAGGTAAATCAACAAATAAAACTACCAGCCCAGGCAAAAAAAAGGGCCCCTATCAAGATTACGGAGAAAACAGAAACCTCAATAAATGTACAGAAGAGCACTCACAAACAGAAAATCCAAATAAATATGAAAAAAAAGTTTACAGTTTAATAATTAATAAAAAAGCATTACACTAATGCACTATTACAGCTGCTAGCGTAGCCACTAAATGAAATTTAAAAAGATAAAAAATCAAGGAGACTCTTGAAAAAGCTTTTAACTGCAAAAATTATATTATACCTGACTAGAACACAGAAACCTCATAAAACACAAAAGCACAGATAGAGCACTCACAAACAGAAAATACAACTCTCAGATGAAAAAAAATTTACAGTTAATTTAAAGTTTACAGTTAAGTAATTCAGTAAAATTGCAATTAGAGTATTGAAACAATATCTAAAAGAAAAAAAAGTTAAACGTTAAAAAGTAAAAAAGCAAAAAGTAAAAAGAATAAAGTGAAAATAATATTCCTGAAAAAATTTTTAAAAAGTACATAAATACAAAACTAAAAAGTTTATAAAGTGAAAATAAGTAAATTATTGTAGCAATTTAAATTAAAAGTGCAATTCAATAAAAAATTAAAAAAACTTATTCTCCGGAACAAAATTTCTGCTTACTCCCGGATGACCCCAATTCCCCATTGCTAAATAAAGCAACCTTACAGAAAGGGGTTTTTATAAGAAAATGGAAAATAAACCCAAAATTACTACTAGCCCTATAGTTTTAACCCAAAATTAAGGGGAAAGGTCAGGAAACCCCTTTACTCCAAAAAATAATTAAGAACCTATCACAGAAAATCTGCCAAAAAAAAACACAAAAAACAAAATAACCTGGAAACTTAAGTTATCAGGATGATTAAAAAACACAAAAAAACCACAAAAAAATCAAATTCCCAATGAAAAACATTTACAGTTTAGTAATTCAGTAAAAAAGCATTACAGTAAAAATATTTCATCTCGAGACAAATAAAGTTTTAAAAATTAAAAAGGATATTAGGAAGCTTTTAAAGAAAAAATCATTAATGAATAATGAAAAAAAACCTCTAAAAAGAAAAATCTAGATAGATCACTCACAAACATAAAAACAATTCAGGAAAAAAGTTAAGTTAAGTAATTCAGTAAAAATCAATTAGAGTAGAAACGTATCTAAATTAAAAACACAAAAAAGTAAAAACAGAATAAAAAAACTGTAAAAAAACAATAACAGTGCAAAATTATAAATGCAAGAAAAGCATAAAAAGAAAAAAGAATCTTCAGAGAAAAAAAATCAAAGTTTATAAAATGCAAAATGTAGCATATTAGCTGTATAGCACAATTATTACAGTAAAAAGGAACAAGAAATAAGGAAAAATCTTTTCTGCCTTTTAATCTTAAGGAAACTGCTTTGCCCCGTATATCAAATTCCAAACCTTAAACAGAAACAACCTTTACAGAACAGGGGTTTAATAACATTAAGAAAGACAAAACCTTTTTCTAGCCCCCCCCTTTAAAATCATTTGCTAAAGGCAAAAACCCCTTTACCAATAGAATGAAGCAAAAAATCAGTAAAAAGGGTGAAACAAGAAAAAAAAAAAAACTACCGGGCCTGACAAGAAACTTTATCAAGATTACCTGGAAACAAGAAACCTAAAAAACACAGGGATCCAAAAGAAAATCAAATCTCAGATAAAAAGTTTCATTTAAATTTATAAAAAGAATTTTAGAAACCTTTACCTCTGAGCCAAAAAAGT
This sequence comes from Protopterus annectens, assembly GCF_019279795.1. NCBI lineage: Eukaryota > Metazoa > Chordata > Ceratodontiformes > Protopteridae > Protopterus > Protopterus annectens. The sequence goes on along the minus strand of NC_056732.1, from coordinate 761,249,868 downwards.
TTTTAAAGTAAAGGACAAGGAACTCAACAACAACTCAAATGAACAGTTATAGATACCTGATAGAAACAGAAACCTAAAAAATGCAAAAAAAGAAGAACACTCACAAAAGAAAACAATCTCAGTATGAAAAAGCAATTACATTAAATAATATAAAAAAGAATTAAGAGAAACAATATCTAGCTGTACACTAAAAAATTAAAAAGTCAAAGCAGGAAAAAAAAAAGCTTTTAACGCATAATTTAATTTTGATAGCACAATTATACAAGAAAAAGGGGAAAAATGAAATAAAAAAAAATAAAACTCTCTTGGAACTTAAGGTTTGTTTATATGATGATACCCTTCCACAAGAAATACAAAAAACCTTAAAAAACATTTTTAAAACCCGAAAAAAAAACTAATAAGTACTATAGATATAGCCCTTTTTTAAAATTTAAAAAGAAGGCAGGAAACCCTTTACTTAATAAATAATGAAGCAAATACAGTGAAAAGTGAAAGAAAAGGGAAATAACAAAAAAACTACCGGGCCTGAAAAGACCCCTATCAAAATTATGAGTAAACCAAACCTTAAATAAAAAAAAGCCTACAAAAGAAAAAACAAAATTAGTATGAAAAAATTTTCATTTAATTTTAAAAATCATTTACAGAATGACCTTTACTTATAGGCACCACTAAAGGGAAATTTTCAGAAAAAACAGGAACTCAAAAACTTTTTAACTGCAAACAAATAAAAATTTACCTAGAACACAGAAATCATAAAAGCCAAAAAAAAAAAGCTCACAAAAGAAAATACAATCTCAGTATAAAAAATTAAAGTAATTAATAAAAAACAATTAAAGTAATTAAACAGTATTAGCAATGAAAAAACAAAAAACACTTAAAAAGAACATAAATGCATAAAACAGTAAAAAGCATAAAAGTTCAGTAAATTATATAGAATGAAAAAAGTTTTAAAATTTTAAAAAGTACAGAAATGCAGTGAAACAATAAAAAATTTTTAACAGTGTAAAATGTAGTAGATTAGCTGTATAGATAAGTATAACATTAGAAAATGCCCAAAGAAATAAGTGTAAAAATAATTTTTCTGTCTTGGAATCTTAAGGAATTTCCTTAGTCCCAGTGATGATCACCATCCCAACCTGGTAAATACAAAAACACCTTTTTAAAACACAGGGTTTATATACCAGAAAGGATGGAAGAAATGGAATCAAATTACTATTCCAGCCCCCGCTTTACCCAAAACATCATGCTAGGGGGGTCAGGGAACCCTGTTACTCTAAAATAATGAAGAAAAAACTATCAGCAGAAAATGGCTGCCAAAAAAAAGGAAAAAAAAACAAAACTAAGGGCCCGGAACAGCAGGGCCCCTATCAGATTACCTTGGAGAACACAGAAAACCCCAAAAATGCAAAAAAGGACTCACAAAAGAAAATCAAAACTCAGTATGAAAAAAAGTTTACATTTAGTAATTAAAAATGCAATTAAGTAATGAAACTATTACAGCTGCTAGTGTAGCCACTAAATGAAATTTTAAAAGATAAAAACAGGAGACTCTAGACAAAGCTTTTTAAATGCCCAAAAGAGTTATATGATACCTAAAAAAAACACAGAAATAAAAAAAAGCAAAAACAAAAAACATTCCCAAAAAAAAATAAACTCTCAGTATGAAAAAGAGTTTCAGTTAAAATTCATAAAAATGAATTAATAGGGAAAAATATCTAGCAATGAAATACAGTAAAAAGTATAAACAGTACATAAATGCAGTGAAACAGTAAAAAATTTTTTAACAGTCAAAGTATAGATTAGCTGAAAAATTATAAAAATAAAACAATTCAATGAAAAAGGGAAAAAAACTTATTGCCTTGGAATCTTAAGGAATTTTATTACCCCGTAAGTCAATCAATGGAAATAAAAAAATTACAAAAAATTTTTTCCGTATGGGAATTAAAATTACTCTAGCCCCTTATTTTTCCCAATCACAACTGGAATCAGGAAAACCCTTTTTTCCCCAAAAAATGGAAAAAATACAGAAAAAGGTGGAAAAAGGAAAACCAAAAAAACTACCAGGCCTCAACCCATCAAGTTTTAAGAGAACCGAAAACCTCAATAATAAGAAAACACCACAAAAAATTCCCCGTAGAAAAAACAGGAAAAAAAAAACAAAAACAAAACAGTGGCCTTTGAAAAAAAAGAAAAAGGCCTCTAACAAGTTAAACCTTTTTAAGTAGAAAAAAAGAAATAAAAAGCAAAAAAAAAGAGCCTCAAAAAAAAATCAATCTCAGTATGAAAAAAAGTTTACAGTTAAAAAATTCAAAAAATAATTAATAAAACATATTACAATGAAAATACATTTAAAAATTTTAAAAAAGTAAAAAGCAGGAAAAAAAAAGCTTTTAACTCAAATTTTTAGATTAGAAGAAAATACTAAAACAGTAAAAAAAAGAAAAAAAAACCCTACAAACAAAAATACAAATTTTTATAAAAAATTTAAAAATTTAAAATACCCCAAAAAATGGAAAAAATCGGAAAAAATTTCCTAGCCCAATGACCCAATTACAGCTAAAAAAGAACCCTTTTCAAAAGGGAAACCCTAAAAAAAGTTTAAAAAAAATCAAAATTAAAAGCCCTGTATACACAAATTATAAAGGTAAAAGGCTTCAATAAAAATGAAAAATAAAAAATTTCTGCCAAAACAGGAAAAAAACAAAAAAGTGAGATCACCAAAAATTTTACCTGGAAAAAACAGAAACCCATTTAAACAAAAACACAAAAAAAAAAAATTGATGAAAAAATTTAAGGTAATTATAAAAAAATTCAGTCCTATTACCCTGTGTTTAAAAAAATAAATTAAAAGTAAAAACCCTTTTAAAATCTTTAAAAAGAAAACAAACATTTAAGAAAATGCTGAAACACAGAAACTCAAAAAAACAAAAAACTAAACCCCCCAAAAAAAAAAAACACCTCTTAAAAAATTTCCTTAAATCAAAAAATCAATTAATTAAAAAAAACATTTTAAAACAGAAAAACCAAAAAATGAAAAAAGTAAAATTTTTAAAATAAAAAAAGTTCGTTAACACAATTATAAAATAGGTCCCTTAATAAAAATTTAAAAAAAAGGGAAAAGGCTCAACAAGGTTTTAAAAACAAAACCCCGTTTAAAAACCTTACAGACAAGGGAAACCAAAAAAAAAAAGCATAAAGTTTTCAAAGAAAAAAACAATCTCAGTAGAAAAAACTTTAAATTAATAATAGAAAAACAAAAGTAAAAACAGAAAAACAAAAAAATAAGAAAAAAACATTATAAACCATAAAAAAAAATCATAAAAGCAAAAAAACCCCAAAATTTAGAAAAATTCCAAAAACAATGAAAACTTTTCATCTAAACAGATAAAAAATACATAAAGCAGGGAAACAAAAAGCTTTTAACTGCAAAAAAGTAATTAGCTGAAAAGAAATTATAAATAAAAGGAACAAGGAAAAAGGAAAAAAAACACTCTCTTGGGAAAAGGAATTTCGTTAATCCCCTAATCCCAAATTAAGTGGGAAAACAAACAGCCCTTTAAACAGGGGTTTTAAACCCGAAAAATGGAAAACTGGAAAAAAATTATATCTATAGGGTTTTTTCAAAACATCATTTAGGGGGAAAAAAAAGGAAACCCTGTTATCTCAAAATAAGAAGAAACTATAGAAAAAGGTGAAAAACAATCAAAAAAAAACTAAGCCCAAAAACGCAGGCCCTATCAAATTACCTGGTAAACAAGAAAACCCCAAAAAACAAGGGTTTTAAAAGAAAATAAAAATTAGAAAAAAAATTTTAGTTTTAAAAATAGTTTACAGAAGGAAACCAAATCAAAATAAAAAAAAAGTTTTCGAAAAAACAGAAACTCAAAAAATAATAAACAGGAAGAACCCACAAACAAAAACCTTAAAAAGCCAAAAAGAAGAAAACAAAAAGAAAAAAATCTAGATGAAAAAAGGGTTTACATTTAAAATAATTCAGTAAAAAAAGATTAAGTTGAAAAAGTTTAGGAAAAATTTTAAAAAGTTAAAAAAATTAAAAGAGGAAACAGAAAGCCTCAAAATGAAATTTCTGAACACAATTATAAAATTTAAAAAAAGGTCAAGAAATAAAATTTTAAAAAAAACGTTTAATTTTAAAAATTTTTGTTAAAAAAAATGATAGTAAAAAATTTACAAGAAATACAAACAGTTTAAAACAGGGGTTTATAACAGAAAGGATGGAAAATTGGAACTAAATTATTTCCCTTAGCCCCCTTTTCAAATATCATGTAAAGGTAGGAAAACCCCTTTATCTAAAATAATGAAACAACAACCACCAAAAACCAAAACACAGGAAACCAAAAAAAAATAAGTGACAACAAGGGCCTCTATCAAATTCCGAGTAGAAAAACCGAAAACCCCAATAAATGCACAGAAAAGAGCACCCAAAAAAAAACAAAATTTCAGTTTTGAAAAAAATTTTAAAAAAATTTGTAAAAATTTTAAAAATTTTAAAAAAAAAAAAAGAAGCAAATTTCCCAGGAACAAAAGGTTTTAAAAAGAAAAAAATCAGAATGTTTTTCTGAAAAAAACATTTTAGAACCCTCATAAAAAGCACAAACACACAGATAGAGCATTCACAAACAGAAAATACAACTCTCAGTATGAAAAAGTAGTTTACAGTTAAGTAGTTTAATAAAATGCAATTAGAGAAGTGAAACAGTATCTAGTAATGAAAAATACAGTTAAAGCAGTACAAAAAAGTACATAAATGCAGTGAAACAGTAAAAAGCTATATAGCAGTGCAAAATGTAGTACAATGTAACAGAGACTCTCGGCAATGAAAATATATTTAAAATTGTATAAAACAGTACATAAAAGCAGTGAAACATTAAATCAAGCTTTATAACAGTGCCAAATGTAGTAGATTATCTCTATAGCCCAACTTATAAAAGTACAAAATATAGTAGATTAGATGTGTAGCAGAATTATAAGAGTTAAAGAAGTGCAATTCAATGAAATAAGAGTAAAAAATAACTTTTTATGCTTTTGGAATCTTAAGGAATTTCTGCTTAGTCTCAGTGATGATTCACCAATTCCACAGCATGGTAAATACAAGCATAGCCCCTTACAGATAGAGGGTTTATATACCAGAAAGGATGGAAGAATCTGGAAGTTCAAACTACTACTCAGTCCTATTAGCCCCTTCTGTTACACCAATCATTCGTGCTAAGGAACGTCAGTAAACCTTATAACTCTCAATAATAATGAAGACAACACACTATCAGCAGAAAATGGCTGCCAGAAAGACAGGAAACTCAACAAACAAAACCACCATGCCCAGACAACAGCAGGCTTCTAGGAAGATTACCTGAATAGAACACAGAAACCTCAATAAATGCACAGAAAAAGCCCTCACAAACAGAAATTTCAAATCTCGGTATGAAAAAGTAGTTTACAATTTAGTAATTCAGTAAAAATGCAGTTACAGTAATGAACACTATTTCAGCTTCGAGCTGTAGCCACTAAATGAAACTTCTACACAGATAAAAGATCTAGGAGACTCTAGAGAATTTTTTTAACTGCAAACAAATCAGTTATATATCTGACTAGACCACAGGAAAAAAGCACAGACAGGACACTCACAAACAGAAAATATAACTGTCAGTATGAAAAGGAAGTTTACATTTAAGTAATTCATTAAAAGTGCCATTAGAGTAGTGAGGCAGCATCTAGCAAAGAAAAAATACAGTTAAAGCAATATAAAACACTACATAAATGCAGAAAAACTGTAAAAAAACAGCTATATAACAGTGCAAAATTAAGTAGAGTATCCCAGCAATGAAATATATATTTAAAACAGTATAAAAAGTACATAAATGCAGTTAAATAGTAAAACAAGCTTTATAACAGTGCAAAATGTAATAAATTAGCTTTATAGCACAATTAAAAGAGTTAAAGAAGTGCAATTCAATGAAATAAGTGTACAAAATAACTTATTCTGCGCGTGGAATCGTAAGGAATTTCGGCTTAGTCCCAGTGATGAGTCACCATTTCCACAGCCTGGTAAATCACCATTTCCACAGCCTGGTAATTACAAGCACAGCCCCTTACATATACAGAGTTTATATACCAGAAAGGATGGAAGAATCTGGACATTCAAATTACTACTCAGTCCTACTAGACCCTGCTATTACACCAATCACTCATGCTAGGGAAGGTTAAGAAATCTTGTTACTCTCAGTAATAATGAAGACAACACACCATCAGCAGAAAATGGTTGCCAGAAACACAAGAAACTCAACAAACAAAAGTACCAGGCCCAGGCAACAGCAAGCATCTATCAAGATTACCTGTGTAGAACACAGAAACCTCAATAAATGCAGAGAAAGAGCACCCACAAACAGAAAATTCAAATCTCGGTATGAAAAAAGTTTACAGTTTAGTAATTCTGCAAAAATGCAGTTACAGTAATGCACACTATTACAGCTTCTAGCTGTAGCCACTAAATGAAAGTTCTAAACAGATATACGATCTAGGAGACTCTACAGAAGACTTTTAATTGCAAAGAAATCAGTTATATGATACCTGACTAGAACACAGAAATCTCATAAAAAAGCACAAAAGCACAGATAGAGCATTCACAAACATAAAATAAAACTCTCAGCATGAAAAAGAAGTTTACTTTTACGTAACTCAGTAAAAATGCAATTCTTGTAGTGTGGCAGTACCTAGCAAAGAAAAATACAGTTAAAGCAGTATAAAACACTAAATAAATGCAGTGAAACAGTAAAACGGCTATATAACATTGCAAAATGGAGTAGACTGTCCCAGCAATCAAAAATATATTTAAAACAGTATAAAACAGTACATAGATGCAGCACAACAGTAAAAGAGTTTTATAACAGTGCAAAATGTAATAGATTAGCTGTATAGCACAATTATAAGAGTTAAAGAAGTGCAGTTCAATGAAATAAGTGTAAAAATAACTTATTATGCTCTTGTAATCTTAAGGAAGTTCTACTTAGTCCCAGTGATGAGTCACCAATTCCACAGCCTGGTAAATACTGACACAGCCCCTTACAAACACAGGGTTTATTTACCAGAAATGATAGAAGAATCTGGACGTTCAAATTACTACTCAGTCCTACTAGTCCCTCCTGTTAAACCAATCACTCATGCTAGGGAAGGTCAGGAAACCTGTTACTCTCAATAATAATAAAGGGAACACATTATCAGTAGAAAATGGCTGGCAGAAACGCAGGAAACTCAACAACCAAAACTACAAGGCCCAGACAACAGCAGACCTCTATCAAGATTATCTGAGTAGAACACAGAAACTTCAATAAATGCTCAGAAAGAGCACTGACAAACAGAAAATACAAACCTCAGTATGAAAAAGTAGTTTACAGTTTAGTAATTCAGTAAAAATGCAGTTACAGTAATGCAAACTATTAAAGCTGCTAGCTATAGCCATTAAATGAAAGTTCTAAAGAGATAAATGATAAAGCAGACATTAGAGAATGCTTTTAGCTGCAAACAAATCAGTTATATGATACCTGACTAGAACACAGAAACCTCATAAAAAAAGTACAGATAGAGCACTCACAAACATAAAATAAACTCTTGGTATGAAAAAGCAGTTTACAGTTAAGTAATTCAGTAAAAATGCAATTAGAGAAGAGAAACAGTATCTAGCAAAGAAAATACACTTAAAGCAGTATGAAACAGTGCATAAATGCAGTGAAACAGTAAAACAAGCTTTATAACATTACACAATGGAGTAGATTAGCTGTATAGCACAATTATAAGAGTTAAAAAGTGCATTTTAATAAAATAAGTGTAAAAAATTACTTATTCTTCTCTTGAATCTTAAGGAATTTCTGCATCATCCCAGTGATGAGTCAACAATTCCACAGCCTGGTAAGTACAAGTACAGCCCTTTACAGATAAAGGGATTATATACCAGAAAGGATGGAAGAATCTGCAAGTTCAAATTGCTACTGAGTCCTACTAGCCCCTGCTGTTACACCAATCACTTCTGCTATGGAAGGTTAGTAAACCTTGTTACTCCCAATAATTATGAAGACAACACACTATCAGCAGACAAAGGCTGCCAAAAACACAGTAAACTCAACAAACAAAACAACCTGGCCCAGACAACAACAGGCCTCTATCAAGATTACCTGAGTAGAACACAGACATCTGAATAAATGCACAGAAAGAGCACTCACAAACAAAAAAAAAAAACAAATCTCAGTATGACAACATAGTTTACAGTTTAGTAACTAAGTTATTGGTTACAGTAATGCAAACTATTACAGATGTTAGCAGTAGCCAGTAAATGAAAGTTCTGAACAGATAAAAGAGCAAGAAGTCTCTAGAGAATGATTTTAAATTCAAACAAATCTGTTATATGATACCTGACTAGAACACAGAGACCTCATAAGAAAGCACAAAATCACAGATAGAGCACTCACAAACAGAAAATACAACTTTCAATATGAAAGAGCAGCTTGCAGTTAAGTAATTCAGTAAAAATGCAATTAGAGTAGTGAAACTGTATCTAGCAAAGAAAAATAGAGTTTAAGCAGTGATAAACCGTACAAAAATGCAGTGAAACAGTAAAAAAGCTATATATGAGTGCAAAATGTAGTAGAGTATCCCAGGAATGAAAATTATATTTAAAGCAGTATAAAACAGTACATAAATGCAGCAAAACATTAAAAAAAGCTTTATAATGGTGCAAAATGTAATAAATTAGCTGTATAGCACAATTATAAGAGGTAAAGAAGTGCAGTTCACTGAGATAAGTCTAAAAAAATAACTTATGCTGCTTTTGTAATCTTAAGGAATTTCTGCTTAGTCCCAGTGATGAGTTACCAATTACACAGCCTGGTAAATACAACCACAGCCCCTTACAGACACCTGGTTTATATACCAGAAAGGATGGAAGAATCTAGAAGCTCAAATTAATACTTAATCCTACTAGCCCCTACTTTACACAAATCACTCATGCTAGAGAAGGTCAGGAAACCTGTTACTCTCAATAGTAATGAAGAGAACACACAGTATCAGATGAAAATGGCTGCCAGAAAGACAGGAAACTCAACAAACAAAACTACAATGCTCAGACAAAAGCAGGCCTCTGATTAGAACACAGAAACCTCATAAGAAAACTCAAAAGCACATATAGAGCACTCACAAACAGAAAATACAACTCTCAGTATGAAAAAGCAGTTTACAATTAAGAAATTCAGACAGTTTCTGGCAAGATCAATAGAGTTAAAAAAGTATATAACAGTACATAAATGCAGTGAAGCAGTGGAGAATTTAGTAGATTAGCTGTATGGCACAATTATATGAGTTAAAGAAGTGCAATTCAATGAAATAAGTGTAAAAAAAATAACTTAATCTGCACTTGGAATCTTAAGGAATGTTTGCTTAGTCCCAGTGATGAATCACCAATTCCACAGATTGATAAATACAAGCACATCCCCTTAGAGACACAGGGTTTATATACCAGAAAGTATGGAAGAATTTGGAAGCTCAAATTACTACTCAGTCCTACTAGCCCCTGCATTTACACCAGTCACTCATACTAAGAAAGATCAGAAAAAACTGTTACTCTCAATAATAATGAAGAAACCATACTATCAGCAGAAAATGCAAGCCAAAAATACAGGAAACTCAACAAGCAAAACTAACAGGTCAAGACAACTGCCCACCTCTATAAAGATTACCGGAGTAGAACACAGAAACCTTAGTAAATGCATAGATAGAGCACTCAAAAAACAGAAAATCCAAATCTCAGTATGAAAAAGTTTACAGTTTCAGTAAAAATGCAGTTACAGTAATGCACACTATTACAGCTGCTAGCTGTAACCACTAAATGAAAGTTTTAAAGAGATAAAAAACAAGGAGACTCTGGACAATACTTTTAGCTGCAAACAAATCAGTTATATGATACCTGACTAGAGCATAGAAACATCATAAAAAAAGCACAAAAGCACAGCTTGAGCACTCACAAACAGAAAATACAACTTTCGGTATGAAAAAGCAGTTAACATTTAAGTAATTCAGTATAAATGCAATTAGAGTAGTGAAACAGTATCTAGCAATGAAAAATACATTTAAAACAGATATAAAACAGTACATAAATGCAGTGAAGCAGTGAAAAAAGCATTATAAGAATGCAAAATGCAGCATAGCACAATTATAAGAGTTAAAGAAGTGCAAGTTAATAAAATAAGTGTGAAAAATAACTTATTCTGCACTTGGAAACAAGGAATTTTTGCTTTCTCCCAGTGATGAGTCAACAGTTCCACAGCCTGGTGAATACAGTCACAGTCTTTAGAGACACAGAGTTTATATACCAGAAAGGATGGAAGAATCTGGAAGCTCAAGTTACTACTCCAACCTACTAGGCCCTGTTGTTACACCAGTCACTTGTGCTAGGGAAGGTCAGCAAACCTTGTTATTCTCAATAAAAATGAGGACAACACACCATCAGCAGAAAATGAATGCCAGAATCACAGGAAACTCAAATAACAAAACTAGCAGGTTGGGACAACTGCATGCCTCTATCTATGTAGAACACAGAAAGCTTAATAAATGCACAGAAAGAGCACTCACAAACAGAAAATACAAATCCCAGTAAGAAAAAATAGTTTACAATTTAGTAATTCAGTAAAAATGCAGCTACAGTAATGCACACTATAGCAGCTGCTAGCTGTATCCACTAAATGAAAGTTTTAAACAGATAAAGGAGCAAGGAGACTCTAGACAATGCTTTTAACTGCAAACAAACCAGTTATATAATACCTGTCTAGAACACAGAAACCTCATAGAAAGCACAAAAGCACAGACAGAGCACTCACAAACAGAAAATACAAATTTCAGTATGAAAAAGCAGTTAACATTTAAGTAATTCAGTAAAAATGCAATTAGAGTAGTGAAACTGCTTCGTCCCAGTTATGAGTCACCAATTCCACAGTCTGGTAAATACAAGCACAGCCTCCTACAGGCAAAGCATTTATATACCAGAAAGGGAAGAAGCTGCAAGCTCAAATTACTACTCAGTCCTACTAGCCCCTGCTGTTACACAAATCATTTGTGCTATGGAAGGTCAGGAAACCTTGTTACTCTAAATTATAATGAAGACAACACACTATCAGCTGAAAATGGCTGCCAGAAACACAGGAAACTAAACAAACAAAACTACCAGGCCTAGACAACAGCAGGCCTCTATCAAGATTACCTGAGCAGAACACAGAAACCTGAATAATTGCACAGAAAGAGCACTCACAAACAGTAAATACAAATCTCAATATGAAAAAGCAGTTTACAGTTAAGTAATTCAGTAAAAATGCAATTAGAGTAGCGGAACAGTATTTAGCAAAGAAAAATAAAATTAAAGCAGTATTAAAAAGTACACAAATGCAGTGAAAAGTAAAAAAGCTATATAACAGTGCAAAATGTAGTAGAGTATGTCAGTAATGAAAAATATATTTAAAACTGTATAAAACAGTACATAAATGCAGCAAAACAGTAAACAAAGCTTTATAGTTGTACAAAATGAAATAGATTAGCTGTATAGCACAATTATATGAGTTTAAAAAAGTGCAATTCAATGAAATAAGTGTAAAAAAAACTTATTCTGCTCTTGTAATCTTAAGGAATTTCTGCTTAGTCCCAGTCATGAGTCACCAATTCCACAGCCTGGTAAATACAAGCACAGCCCCTTACAGAAACAGTTTTTTTCATACCAGAAAGGATGGAAGAATCTGGAAGCTCAAATTACTAATCAGTCCCACTAGGCCCTGCTGTTATTCCAATCACTTGTGCTAGAGAAGGTCAGGAAACCTTTTACTCTCAATAATAATGAAGAGAACACACATTATCAGCAGAAAATGGCTGCCAGAAAGACAGGAAACCAACAAACAAAACTACAACACGCAGACATCAGCAGGCCTCTGTCAAAATTACCTGAGTAGAATACAGAAACCTCAAACATGCACAGAAAGGGCACTCACAAACAGAAAATACAAATCCCAGTATGAAAAAGTAGTTTACACTTTAGTAATTCAGTAAAAATGTAGTTGCAGTAATGCACACTATTAAAGCTGCTAGATGTAGCCAATAAATGAAAGTTCAAAAGAGATAACCGATCAAAGGGCCTCAAGACAATGCTTTTAACTGCAAACAAATCAGTTATATGATACCTGACTAGAACACAGAAACCTCATAAGAAAACTCAAAAGCACAGATAGAGCACTCACAAACAGAAAATACAACTCTCAGTATGAAAAACCAGTTTACAGTTAAGTAATTCAGTAAAAATGCAGTTAGAGTAGTGAGACAGTATCTATCAAGGTCAATAGAGTTAAAACAGTATATAATAGTATATAAATGCAGTGAAGCACTACAAAATCTTCATAACAGTGGAAAATGTAGTAGACTAGCTGTATGGCACAATTATATGAGTTAAAGAAGTGCAATTCAATGAAATAAGTGTAAAAAAAATAACTTAATCTGTACTTGGAATCTTAAGGAATGTTTGTTTAGTCCCAGTGATGAGTCACCAATTCCACAGATTGGTAAATACAAGCACATCCCCTTAGAGACACAGGGTTTATATACCAGAAAGTATGGAAGAATCTGGAATTTCAAATTACTACTCAGTCCTACTAGCCCCTGCATTTACACCAGTCACTCATGCCAAGGAAGGTTAGGAAACCCTGTTACTCTCAATAATAATGAAGACAACATACTATCAGTAGAAAATGCAAGCCAAAAATACAGGAAACTCAACAAGCACAACTAACAGGCCCAGACAAATGCACACCTCTGTAAAGATTACCTGAGTAGAACACAGAAACCTTAGTAAATGCACAGAAAGAGCACTCAAAAACAGAAAATCCAAATCTCAGTATGAAAAAGTTGTTTACAGTTTATTAATTCAGTAAAAATGCAGTTACAGTAATGCACACAATTACAACTGCTAGCTGTAGCCACTAAATGAAAGTTTTAAAGAGATAAAAAGCAAGGAGACTCTAGACAATACTTTTAGCTGCAAACAAATTAGTTATATGATACCTGACTAGAGCATATAAACATCATAAAAAAGCACAAAAGCAAAGATTGACCACTTACAAACAGAAAATACAACTTTCGGTATGAAAACGCAGTTAACATTTAAGTAATTCAGCATAAATGCAATTAGAGTACTGAAACAGTATCTAGCAATGAAAAATACATTTAAAACAGATATAAAGCAGTACATAAATGCAGTGAAGCAGTGAAAAAAAGCATTATAAGAATGCAAAATGCTGCATAGCACAATTATAAGAGTTAAAGAAGTGCAAGTTAATAAAATAAGTGTGAAAAATAACTTATTCTGCACTTGGAAACTTAAGGAATTTTTGCTTTGTCCCAGTGATGAGTCAACAATTCCACAGCCTGGTGAATACAGTCACAGTCTTTAGAGACACAGGGTTTATATACCAGAAAGGATGGAAGGATCTGGAAGCTCAAATTGCTACTCCGACCTACTAGGCTCTGTGGTTACACCAATCACTTGTGCTAGGGAAGGTCAGCAAACCTTGTAATTCTCAATAAAAATGAGGACACCACACCATCAGCAGAAATTGGCTGCCAGAATCACAGGAAATTAAAAGAACAAAACTAGCAGGCTGGGACAACTGTATGCCTCTATCAAGATTACCTGAGTAGAACACAGAAAGCTTAATAAATGCACAGAAAGCACACTCACAAACAGAAAATACAAATCTCAGTAAGAAAAAATAGTTTGTAATTTAGTAATTCAGTAAAAATGCAGTTACAGTAATGGACATTATTACAGCTACTAGTTGTAGCCACTAAACGAATGTTTTAAATAGATAAAGGAGCAAGGAGACTATAGACAATGCTTTTAACTGCAAACAAATCAGTTATATGATACCTGTCTAGAACACAGAAACCTCATAAAAAAGCACTAAAGGACAGCTAGAGTACTCACAAACAGAAAATATAACTCTGAATACTAAAAAGCAGTTTACAGTTAAGTAATTCAGTAAAAATGCAATTAGAGTAGGGTAAAAGTATAAAACAGTACATAATTACAGTGAAACAAAAAAAAGCTTTATAACTGTGCAAAATGTAGTAGCATATGCCAGCAATGAAAAATACATTTAAAACAGTACATAATTGCAGTGAAACAGTAAAAAAAAGCTGTATAACAGTGGAAAATATAGTAGATTTGCTCTACAGCACAATTATATGAGGTAAACATGTGCAATTCCATGAAATAAGCCTAAAAAATAACTTATTCTTCTCTTGGAATCTTAAGGAATTACTGCTTAGTCCCAGTGATGAGTCACCAATTCTTCAGCCTGGTAAATACAAGCATATCCCCTTACAGACACAGGGTTTGTATACCAGAAAGGATGGAAGAATCTGGAAGCTCAAATAACTACTCAGTCCTAGTAGCCTCTGCTGTTACACCAATCACTCATGCTAGGGAAGGTCAGGAAACCCTGTTACTCTCAATAGTAATGAAGACAACACACTATCAGCAGAAAATGGCTGCCAAAAATACAGGAAACTCAACAAACAAAACTAAAATGCCAGGACAATAGCATGTCTCTATCCAAGATTACCAGAGTAGAACACAGAAACCTTAATAAATGCACAGAAAGAACACTCACAAACATAAAATACAAATCTCAGTATGAAAAAATAGTCTACAGTTTAGTAATTCAGTAAAAATGTAGTTACAGTAATGAAAACTATTACAGCTGCTAGTTGTAGCCACCACTAAACGAAAGATCTGAAAAGATAAAAGAGCAAGGAGACTCTAGTAAATGCTTTTAACTGCAAACAAATCCATAATATGATACCTGACAAGAACACAGAAACCTCATAAGAAAACACAAAAGCACAGATAGAGCACTCACAAAAAAAATACATCTCTCAGTATGAAAAAGTAGTTTATAGTTAAGTAATTCAGAAAAATTGCAATTAGAGTAGTGAAACATTATCTAGCAATGAAAAATACAGTTAAAGCAGTATAAAACAAAACATAAATGCAGTGAAATAGAAAAAAAAACTTTATAAGAGTGCAAAATGTAGTAGAATATCCCTGCAATGAAAAGTATATTTAAAACAGTATAAAACAGTTCATAAATGCTGGGAAGCAGTGCAAAATATAGTAGATTTGCTCTATAGCACAATTATAAAAGTTAAAGAAGTGAAATTAAATGAAGTAAGTGTAAAAAATTATTCTGCCCTTGGAATCTTAAGGAATTACTGCTTAGCCCCAGTGATGAGTCACCAATTCCACAGCCCCTTACAGACACAGGTATTATATACCAGAAATGATGGAAGAATCTGGAAGCTCAAATAACTACTCAGTCCTACTAGCCCATACTTTTACACCAATCTCTCGTGCTAAGGAAGGTCAGGAATCCCTGTTACTCACAATAATAATGAAGACAACACACTATCAACAGAAAATTGCTGCCAGAAACACAGGAAACTCAACAAACAAAACTACTAGGCCAAGACAACAGCAGGCCTCTATCAAGATTACCTGAGTAGAACACAGAAACCTCAATAAATGCACAAAAGAGTACTCCCAAACAGAAAATACAAATCTCAGTATGAAAAATTAGTTTAAAGTGCAGACACAGGGCACATATACCAGAAAGGATGGAAGAATATGGAAGCTTACATTACTATTCAGTCCTACAAACCCCTGCTGTTACACCAATCAGTCATTCTAGGGAAGTTCAGGAAACCCTGTTACTCTTAAAAATAATGAAGACAGCACAATATCAGCAAAAAAATGGCTGCCAGAAACACAGGATACTCAGCAAAAAAAAACTACATGGCACGGACAACAGCAGGCCTCTGTCAAGATTACCTGAGTAGAACACAGAAAGCTCAATTAATGCACAGAAAGAGCATTCACAAACAGAAAATACAAGTCTTGGTATGAAAAAATATTCTACAGTTCAGTAATTCAGTAAAAATGTAGTTACAGTAATGCAAACTATTACAACTGCTAGCTGTAGCCACCACTAAATGAAAGATCTTTATAGATAAAAAGCAAGGAGACTCTAGTAAATGCTTTTAACTGCAAA
The DNA here is from genome assembly GCF_019279795.1 of Protopterus annectens. Classification (NCBI taxonomy): domain Eukaryota; kingdom Metazoa; phylum Chordata; order Ceratodontiformes; family Protopteridae; genus Protopterus; species Protopterus annectens. The sequence continues at coordinate 761,233,726 of NC_056732.1, read as the reverse complement.
CAAATCCATAATATGATGCTTGACTAGAACATAGAAAACTTCATAAGAAAACACAAAAGCACAGATAGAGCACTCACAAACAGAAAATACATCTCTCAATATGAAGTAGTTTACAGTTAAGTATTTCAGAAAAAATGCAATTAGAGTAGAGAAACAGTATCTAGCAATGAAACATACATTTAAAGCAGTATAAAACAATACATAAATGCAGTGAAACAGTAAAAAAGTTATAACATGATGCAAAATGTAGTAGGTCAGCTGTATAACACAATGTTAAGCCTTAAGGTTGTGCAATTCTAACTTATTCTGCTCTTGGAATCGTAAGGAATTTCTGCCTAGTCGCAGTGATGAGTCACCAATTCCACAGCCTGGTAAATACAAGCACAGCCTCTTACAGACACAGGGTTTATGTACCAGACAGGATGGAAGAATCTGGAAGCTCATAATACTCATTCCTACTAGCCCCTGCTGCTACTCCAATCACTCATGCTAGGGAATGTCAGGATACCCTGTTACTCTCAATAATAATGAAGACAACAGACTATCAGCAAATAATGGCTGCCAGAAACACAAGAAACTCAACATACAAAACTACCAGGCCCAGACAACAGAAGGCCACTATCAAAATTACCTGATTAGAACACAGAAACATTAATAAATGCACAGAAAGAGCACTCACAAACAGAAAATACAAATCTCAGTATGAAAAAGCAGTTTGCAGTTAAGTAATTTGGTAAAAATGCAATTAGAGTAGGGTGACAGCATCAAATAATGAAACATACAGTTAAAACAGTATAAAACAGTACATAAATGCAGTGAAACAGAAAAAGAGCTTTATAACAGTGCAAAATGTAGTAGAATATCCCAGCAATGTAAAATGCATTAAAATCAGAATAAAACAGTACATAAATGCCGGGAAATGGTAAAAAAAGCTTTATAACAATGCAAAATATTGTAGATTTGCACTATAGCACAATTATAAGAGGTAAAGAAGTGCAATTCCATGAAATAAGTCTAAAAAATAACTTATTCTGCTCTTGGAATCTTAAGGAATTGCTGCTTAGTCCCAGTGACGAGTCACCAATTTCACATCTTGGTAAATACAAGCACAACCCCTTACAGACACAGGGTTATATACCACAAAGGAAGGAAGAATCTGGAAGCTCAAATAACTACTTAGTCCTACTAGCCCCTGCTGTTACACCAATCTTTTATGCTAGGGAAGGTCAGGAAACTCTGTTACTTTCAATAGTAATGAAGAGAACACACTCTCAACAGAAAATGGTTGCCAGAAACACAGGAAACTCAACAAACAAAACTAAAAGGCCCAGATAACAGCAGACCTCTATGAAGATTACCTGAGTAGAACACAGAAACCTCAATAAATGCACAGAAAGACCACTCACAAACAGAAAATACAAATCACGGTATGAAAAATTAGTCTACAGTTCAGTAATTCAGTAAAGATTTAGTTACAGTAATGCAAACTATTACAGCTGCTAGCTGTAGTCACTAAGTGAAAGTTTTGAACTGATAAAAGAGCAAGGAGACTCTAGTAAATGCTTTTAACTGCAAACAAATCTGTTATATGATACATGACTAGAACAGCGAAACATCATAAGAAAACACAAAAGCACAGATAGAGCACTCACAAACAGAAAATACAACTCTCAGTATGAAAAAGCAGTTTACAGTTAAGTAATTCAGTAAAAATACAATTAGAGTAGTGAAACAGTATATAGCAATGAAAAATACAGTTAAAGCAGTATAAAACAATACATAAATGCAGTGAAACAGAAAAAAAAGCTTTATAAGAGTGCAAATTGTAGTAGAATATCCCAGCAATGAAATACATTTAATATAGTATAAAGTAGTACATAAATGCAGTCAAACAGTAAAAACCATTATAACAGTGGAAAATACAGTAGATTTGCTCTATAGCACAATTATGAGTTAAAGAATTGCAATTCAATGAAATAAGTGTAAAAATAACTTATTCTGCTCTTGGAATCTTAAGGAATTACTGCTTAGTCCCAGTGATGAGTCATCAGTTTCACATCCTGTTAAATACAAGCACAGCCCCTTACAGACACAGGGTTTATATACCAGAAAGGATGGAGGAATATGGAAGCTCAAATAACTACTCAGTCCTACTAGCCCCTGCTGTTACACCTATCTATTGTGCTAAGGAAGGTCAGGAAACCCTGTTACTCTCAATAGTAATGAAGACAACACACTATCAAAATAAAATGTCTGCCAGAAACCAAGGAAACTCAACAAACAAAACTACCAGGCCTGGACAACAGCAGGCCTCTATCAAGATTACCTGAGTAGAACACAGAAACCGCAATAAATGCACAGAAAGAGGACTCACAAACAGAAAATACAAATCTAAGAATGAAAAAGTAGTTTACAGTTTAGTAATTCAGTAAAAATGCATTCACAGTTATGCACACTATAACAGCTGCTAGCTGTAGCCACAAAATGAATGTTTTAAACAGATAAAGGAGCAAGGAGACTCTAGACAATGCTTTTAACTGCAAACAAATCAGTTATATGATACCTGTCTTTGAACACAGAAACCTAATAACAAATCACAAAAGCACAGTTTGAGCACTCACAGACAGAATATACAAATCTCAGTATGGTATGAAAAAGCTGTTTACAGTTAAGTAATTCAGTAAAAATGCAATTAGAGTAGGGTAACAGTATCTAACAATGTAAAATATATTTAAACCAGTATAAAATAGTACATAATTGCAGTGAAACTGTGAAAAAAAGTTTTATAACAGTGCAAATTATAATATATTTGCTCTATAGCACACTTATAAGAGGTAAAGGTCTGCAATGCTACAAAATATCTTGTTCTGCTCTTCGAATCTTAAGGAATTACTGCTTAGTCCCAGTGATGAGTCACCAATTCTTCATTCAGGTAAATACAAGCATAGCCCCTTACAGACACAGGGTTTGTATACCAGTAAGGATGGAAGAATCTGGAAGCTCAAATAACTACTCCATCCTACTAGCCCCTGCTGTTACAGTAATCACTCATGCTAGGGAAGGTCAGGAAACCCTGTTACTCTCAATAGTAATGAAGACAACAACCTATCAACAGAAAATGGCTGCCAGAAACAAAGGAAACCCAACAAACAAAACAAAAGGCCGGGACAACAGCAGGCCTCTATCAAGATTACCTTAGTAGAACACAGAAACCTCAATAAATGCACAGAAAGAGCACTCACAAACAGAAAATACAAATCCCGGTATGATAAAATAGTTTACAGTTAAGTAATTCAGAAAAAATGTAATTAGAGTAGTGAACTAGTATCTAGCAATGAAAAATATAGTTAAAGCAGTATAAAACAAAACATAAATGCAGTGAAGCAAAGCAAAATATAGTAGATTTGCTCTATAGCATAATTATAAGAGTTAAAGAAGTGCAATTAAATGAAGTAAGTGTAAAAAGTAATTTATTCTGCTCTTGGAATCTTAAGGAATTACTGCTTAGTCCCAGTGATGAGACACCAATTCCACAGCCTGGTAAATACAAGCACAGCCCCTTACAGACCCAGGGTTTATATACCAGAAAGGATGGAAGAATCTAGAAGTTCAAATAACTAGTCAGTCCTACTAGCCTCTACTGTTACAACAATTACTCATGCTAGTGAAGGTCAGGAAACCCTGCTACCCTCAATAGTAATGAACACAACACACTATCAACATAAAATGGCTGCCAAAAACACAGGAAACTCAACAAACAAGAGCAATAAAACACAGAAACCTCAATAAATGCACAGAAAGAACACTCACAAAGAGAAAACACAAATGTCAGTATGAAAAATTAGTTTAAAGTTCAGTAATTCAGTAAAAATTTAGTTAGAGTAATGCAAACTATTCCAGCTGCTACCTGTAGCCACTAAATGAAAGTTCTGAACAGATAAAAAAGCAAGGAGACTCTAGTCAATGCTTTTAAATGCAAACAAATCTGTTATATAATACATGACTAAAACAGCGAAACCTCATAAGAAAACACAAAAGCACAGATATAGCACTCACAAACAGAAAATGCAACTTTCAGTATGAAAAAGCAGTTTACAGTTAAGTAATTCAGTAAAAATGCAATTAGAGTAATGAAACAGTATATAGCAATGAAACATGCAGTTAAAGCAATATAAAACAATACATAAATGCAGTTAAACAGGAAAAAAAACTTTATAAGAATGCAAAATGTAGTAGAATATCCCAGCAATGAAATGCATTTAAGATAGTATAAAACAGTACATAAATGCAGTGAAACCGTAAAAAAAAAGCATTATAACAGTTGACAATACAGTAGATTTGATCTATACCACAATTATAAGAGTTAAAGAATTGCAATTTAATGAAATAAGTGTAAAAAATAACTTATTCTGCTCATGGAATCTTTAGGAATCAATGCTTAGTCCCAGTGATGAGTCACCAATTTCACATCCTGGTAAATACAAGCAGAGCCTCTTACAGACACAGAGTTTATATACCAGAAAGGATGGAAGAATCTGGAAGCTCCAATAACTACTCAGTACTACTAACCCCTGCTTTTACACCAATCTCCTGTGCTAGGGAAGGTCAGGAAGCCCTGTTACCCTCAATAGTAATGAAGACAACACACTATCAACATAAAATGACTGCCAGAAACACAGGAAACACAACAAACAAAACTACCAGGCCCAGACAACTGCAGGCCTCTATACAGCCCTTACACAAGTCACGCATGCTAGAGAAGGTTAGGAAACCTTGTTACTCTCAATAACAATGAAGACAACACACGATCTGCTGAAAATAGCTGCCATAAACACAGGAAACTCAAGCAAAACTAGCAAGCCTGGACAACTGCACACCTCTGTCAAGATTACCTGAGTAGAAAACAGAACCCTTAATAAATGCACAAAAAGAGCACTCACAAACAAAAAATACAAATCTCAGTATGAAAAAGTTGTTTTCAGTTTAGTCATTCAGTAAAAATGCAGTTGCACTAATGCACCTATTACAGCTGCTAGATGTAAAATAAATTAATGTTTTAAACAGATAAAGGAGCAAGGAGACTCTAGACAATGCTTTTAACTGCAAACAAATCAGTTATATGATACCTGACTAGAACAGCAAAACCTCATAAAAAAGCACAAAAGCACAGATAGTGCACTCACAAACAGAAAATATAACCTTCAGTAAGAAAAAGCAGCTTACAGTTAAGTATTTCAGTAAAAATGCAATTTGAGTAGGGAAACAGTATCTAGCAAGGAAAAATACAGTTAAAACAGTATAAAACAGTACATAAATGCAGTGAAACAGTAAAAAAAATATTTATAACAGTGCAACATGTTGTAGAGTATCCGAGCATTGAAAAATACATTCAAAACAGTATAAAACAGTACATAAATGCAGTGAAACAGTAAAAAAAAGTTTTATAACCATGCAAAATGTAGTAGATTAGCTGTATGGCACAATTATAAGAGTTAAAGAAGTGCAATTCAATGAAATAAGTGTAAAAAATAACTTATTCTGCTCTTGGAATCTTAAGGAATTTCTGCTTAATCCCAGTGATGAGTCACCAATTCCACAGCCTGAAAAATACAAGCACAGCCCCTTACAGACACAGGGTTTATATACCAGAAAGGATGGAAGAATCTGGAAGATCAAATAACTACTCAGTCCTACTAGCCCCTGCTTTTACACCAATCTCTTGTGCTAGGGAAGGTCAGGAAATCCTGCTACCCTCAATAGTAATGAAGACAACACACTATCAAAAGAAAATGGCTGCCAGAAACACAGGAAACTAAACAAACAAAACTGCCAAGCCCAGGCAACAGCAGGCCTCTATCAAGATTACCTGAGTAGAACACAGAAACCTCAACAAATGCACAGAAAGAGCACTCACAAACAGAAAATACAAATCTCAGTATGAAAAATTAATTTACAGTTCAGTAATTCAATAAAAATGTTGTTACAGTAACACAAACTTTTACAGCTGCTAGCTGTAGCCACTAAATGAAAGTTATGAACAGATAAAAGAGCAAGGAGACTCTAGTTAATGCTTTTAACTGCAAACAAATCCATTATATGATAACTGACTAGAACACAGAAACCTCATAAGAAAACACAAAAGCACAGACAGAGCACCCACAAACAGAAAATACAAATCTCAGTATGAAAAAGTAGATCACAGTTAAGTAATTCAGTAAAAATGTAATTAGAGTAGTGAAACAGTATCTAGCAAAGAAAAATATAGTTAAAGCAGTACAAAATAGTACATGAATGCAGTGAAACAGTAAAAAGAGCTATATAACAGTGCAAAATGTAGTAGATTAGATGTATAACACAAATATAAGAGTTAAAGCAATGCAATTCAATGAAACAAGAGTAAAAAATAACTGTTTCTGCTCTTGGAATCATAAGGAATTTCTGCTTAGTCCCAGTGATGAGTCACAAATCCCACAGCCTGGTAAATACAAGCACAACCCCTTACAGACACAGGGTTTACATGCCAGAAAGGATGGAAAAATCTGGAAGCTCAAATTACTACTCAGGCCTACAAGGCTCTGCTGTTACACCAATCACTCATGCTTGGGAAGGTCAGGAAACCCTGTTATTTTAAATAATAATGAAGACAACACACCATCCTCAGAAAATGGCTGCCAGAAATACAGCAAACTCAACAAACAAAACTAGCATGCCTGGACAACGGCACTCCTCTATAAAGATTACCTGAGTAGAACGCAGAAAGCTTAATAAATGCACAGAAAGAGCACTTGCAAACAGAAAATGCAAATCTCAGTAAGAAAAAATAGTTTACAATTTAGTAATTCAGTAAAAATGCAACTACAGTAATGCACACTATTACAGCTGCTAGCTGTAGCCACTAAATGAAAGTTTTAAACAGATAAAGGTGCAAGGAGACATTAGACAATGATTTTAACTGCAAACAAATCAGTTATATAATACCTGTCTGGAACACAGAAACCTCATAAAAAGCACAAAAGGACAGAAAGAGCACTCACAAACAGAAAATACAGCTCTGAGTATGAGAAAGCAGTTTACAGTTAAGTAATTCAATCAAAATGCAATTAGAGTAGGGAAACAGTGTCTAGCAATGAAAAATATAGTTAAAACAGTATAAAGCAGTACATAAATGCAGTGAAACAGTAAAAAAGCTTTATATCAGTACAAAATGTAGTATATTAGATAGGTACTAAGCTATCAGCCCTGGGGCCTATACAGGCCCAGCCAAAAAGGTACATGTGGCTTTTGCCACCCAAGAAAATTATTTTCCTGTGCCACTGTCGAGCAGAGCCACAGAGGTGATCCCCTGGGTGAATTTCCTATTTCTCATCCAATCATCAATATTTTTCTTGAAGAGTGCTAATGAGGAGCTTTCTTTGATATAGATAGGTAGTTTATTCCAGAGTATGGGAAGTATCTGGGACAGGAATCTATCCCTCCGGCATGTTCTGTTTACTGGGATGACAAGGTTTAGGTCCCTAGAGCATGTAGCTCGGAGGGATTGGGATTTCTTTAAGTGGAGCATGTTCAACAGCTCTGGGTTTGACATAGCTTTGTATGTTAGGCAGAGATCACCTCTGATTAGGTGATATGTGATAGAGTAACGCTGGAGTTTTTTGAGATGGTCTGCGTAGGGCATCTGTTTGAGGCCAGTAATCCTCTTTGTGAGGTATTTCTGCGGCCTTTCCAGTTGTTGTAGATGTCATGTGAGGTACATACCAAAAGGGGCATTGTACTCTATAATGGGTCTAATGAGTGATGAGTAGAGGGGAACAATGACCTCTTTTTTTCTGGATGAGAAACCTTTTGTGATGATGTGTGCCACGTAGAAGGATTTCCTGACTACTGTGGTGATGTGATTATCAAAGGAAAGACTGCTGTCCACCTGTGTCCCAAGGTCTCTTATCACACTTCCAATGTTAAGTATACTACCGCCTATGTTGTAGTTCATGGGTACAGAGTTTTTACCAAAAGGGATGACAATGAACTTTTTGGCATTGAGCTTGAGGCCATGGCTTTGACACCAGGCCCTTTTGTAGGATGTCCACATCATTAGGAGTTTTGATTATGGCTCCTAGTTTGCAGTCATCTGTGAAGTTCATTAGCCAAAGACCTTCTGTGTTAGCCTGTACTTCAGAGAAGTAGATACCAAACATTAGAGGACCCAGGACTGAACCCTTTGGTACTCCATTTGTCACTGGTCTAAAGTCGGATTTGGAGTCTGCTACTTTCACAGTGTGGGTTCTGTCAGTGAGCCAGTTGGCAACCCATCTTGTGACATAGGGATTTATACCTAGTTTAGTGAGTTTATCTATAATTCCAGAGTGGGGGATGGTATTGAAAGCCTTGGCAAGATCTAGACAGGCTGTGTGAACCACCTTACCCTTGTCTACGGCTTTAATGACTGCTTCAAAGAAGTCTATCAGGTTTAGGAGACATGATCTGCCTTTTACAAACCCAAACTAGGTGGGGTCCAGAGTTTGGAGATTACCAATGTCTTTGTTTATAAGTTCCATGATGATACGTTCCATGGCCTTGCAGACCAGGCTTTCCAGGCTAATGGGGTGGTAGTTCCCGGGGTCCATGGTGGCTCCCCCTTTGTGGAGTGGGATAACCGTCGCTGTGTACCATTCAGCAGGCACAAAGCCTGAGGTGAGGCTATGATTGAACATGGTACTTAGGTGTGGTGCCAGCTCGTTCTGTAGTTCATGTAGAATGCATCCTTTGATGTTGTCTGGTCCCATGGATGCTGTGTTCTTGGCTTTGGAGAGTGTGTTTTTTTCACCTGTGCAGCTGTGATTACAGGAACTTTGCATTCTTCCGGTATAGAGATGGGCTCTTTAGGGTGTGAGGGGGCATAAAGTTAGCACTGAACCTATCTGCCAGGATGTTGGCAATATCAGTTGAGTCTGTATATTTAGTGCCATTGTGGTGTAACTCAGAACAGATCTGAGTGTTGCCATTGAGATTCTTGACATAGCTATACAATGTTTTGTGGTTGTCTTTAGAATCAGTGGCGATTTTGTTTTAGTAATTAGCTTTGGAGAATTTTATCAAGGATCAAGCTTCTTACTGAGGCTGACCAGGGAGCTCCTCCACTCATGGGATTTTACTCTCTTTTGCAACAGTTTCTTAATTCTGTTGTACAGTTTGTTTATGGCAGGGGACAACCAGATTGGCTTCCTTTTTTGGAAGATAGCATCTTGGTTCTGTTTGGGATAGCACGATCCACGCACTCATGTAAGTACTTATAAAGTGCAATTGTGTAGGATTCAGTATTTGTAACTGTATTGTCCATCTGCATGGGTGTCATGAATTTCACCACTTCTGTCTTAAGAAGCATGAAGATGGCTTTGGAGAAATGTTTTACCATGGTTTCCTTAATGGGGGGTGGGGGCAGGATGAGGATATCTAGGGTAATTAGCTTATGGTCAGATCGGACCAATGAGGCATTGACTTCAGGTGTGGAACACCGGTCACTCATGTTGGTAATGACTAGATGTAGGATATTATTGCCCCTGATGGGGGTGTGGATAAGTTGATCCAGGGCATTGGAGTTTATGAATTACAGAAGGTGTTGAGAGAAGGAGTTGGTACATGAGTAGTTTTCCCAGTTAATGGTGGGGTAGTTGAAATCACCCATTATTAGGGTGTTTGGTTGAACCCTAATATTTTCCAGTACATCAAGAAAAGAGGAGTGGGAATCCTGGGCCATGGTGGGTGATCTGTAGCAAGCTACAATTTGGATTGTAGTTTTGCCTAGAGTTAGTTGCACTTGGATAACCTCGGCTGCATTATACTGTGCAACTAGCCTAGAGGTGTGGATATCCTTAATGAATATGGACACACCTCTGCCTTTGGTGTTCTGGTCCAGATTACATGGCCGAAAAGTGTGGTATGAGTTATAGCCTGGTAGTGCAGGGGTGCTCTTTGGAGCCTTGAACCAGGTCTCAGTCACTGCACAGATATCGATGTTCTCCATTTTAAGGAGTGCCACGAGTGAGTGCTTATTGAGATTTAGACCTCTAGCATTGAGTAGCATCACCCTCAGTTTTTTCTTGCCTGTTCCTGTTACAGTGGTGAATTTGTCATCTGAACCTTGCCTAAAAAAGGCACTATAGGGGCGGCAAGAACCTTAGCCAGTATCCGGAATCCCAGGGGTAATAGGTGCAGGCCATTTCTGGCAAAGCATCGGGGTCTGTCGACCATGTAATCCCAGGCAGACAAATACTGGATCCCTTTAGAATGGCACCAGATGCTTAGCCAATTGTTGAAGTCAATCATTTTGTCCTTGTACTGCGGCATAATTCTGAGTGATGGCACAAAGCAACTTGGGGCTAGGGTCATACCTGCCTGGACTACAAGATCGGAGAGCTCTTCCATGTCTCTTTTCATGTAGTCCAGGGAGGTACATCTCAGGTCGTTCACACCAACATGGACAATGACAGAGTCATATTTGTACTTGTTATGGAGTGACCTGAGTGCATGGGTTATGTGGTGGATCCTGGCACCTGACAGGCAGCTGACAGTAACCTTCTCCTTGTTTAGCCTGGTGAAAGGGACATCAGTGTGCCTGGCTATAGAGTCACCTATGACTAGTGTGTTGGGTACGTTGTTTTGCCTTATTGGCTGTGGTTGAGTGGCACACTGAGTCTGCGGGCTATGTGTCCTTTGTGTTGTGTTGGGGGATGGAGGTTGCTTACGTTTCTGCTTTGGAGGTCTCTGTTGCTTAGACAGATTATTATTGAGAGCCTCCGCAAATGTTTTTGTGTTACTATGTGGGGATTTTGATGGTGTAAATTTAGTGAGACTATGTGATATGTGTGTGGTGCAAGTGTTTACCTTCTCCTCTTGACTGTCAAGTTCAGTCTTGATTGGAGAGAGCTTTACCTCCAGTTTGGCTAGATACGTGCATCCCTCACAGGTTGTAGTGTTGGATGGTAGGAGGAGAGGGTTGTCTGTGTACATGAGGCAATTTCTACATTGCCCCAAGATGCCCAGATTCATCAGATAGACAGGAGAGAACACTGGGAGCTGACCCTTGGACATGCCTAAATAAAAAACTATTTTCCTCTAGATAAGTCAGGAAAGTGAGTACAAGAGCTGTTTTTCTCTAAGCAAGTGAGGAAAGTAAGTACCAAAACTGTTTTCCTCTAGGTAATGAGGAAGGTTGAGTGCTGTAGTAATTAGAAGGTTATTTAGTTCTTACATGTTTTGAACAAGTGCTGATCACGAATAAGCAAATTCAAGTGCTAAAACTAAGAATCTGTATCTGGACTAAACTAGTTACAGGAAAGGGGGGAAAAGTGCAAATGCAGGCTTTTAAATAAGAAAGTTAAGAGAGATGGAAAAACTGCCCAAACAGCCAATAACTACAATTTCTGGGCCAGAACCTCTCTTTATGTGGTAGATAGGTTACCTAGTACTTACCACTCACACTGATAAGCTAGAAGGCTTCCCTCCAACACAGAAAGCTTAGGGGGGGGGGGGCTCAGAAGCTTACATACAGTCCTGGATACAGCACATCTGAATCTGGACTACACTACTTACAGGAAGTATTTTTATATATATATATATATAGAGAGAGAGAGAGAGAGAGACAGAGAGAGAAAGAGAGAGAGAGAGAGAGAGAGAGAGAAAAGTAGCTAAAACAGCAGTAAAAACAATTGAAATGCAGTGCAAGCTAGCACACTTGATTATGTAGCAATGTTAGACCAAACAGTTCAAAAAATGCAATTAAATTAAAAACGACTAAAAAAGAAGTGCAGAAGGAGTCTGTTATGTAGAATGAGGTAAAGAGATGGGACTGGAAGGAGTGTCACAGATCAAATCTACAGTGGGGGCGGGCAACTGCAAAAGCCTCCAAACAAGACAGGAATAGGGAGGGTGGGTATGGGAAAACCAACACATTCAGCAGAGATCTGAAAAACTTTACAGTGAAGAAAAATAACAGTGCACAACTCTGAAGTCAGCCAGCAATGATATAAAATTAGTCAAACAACAATTACCAGTACACAACTTTGAAATGCCAGAAAAATATACTCAGCTCTGTATATCTCCAGATAGTTTGAAGAGCACACTGTTAGGATACAGGAAGGTTCCAGCAATGATATGCTGTTATCACTATGCTGTAGCTGTATAGCACAATTATAAGAGTTAAGGAAGTGCAATTCAATGAAATAAATGTAAAAAAAAAAAATTATTCTGCACTTGTAGTCTTAAGTAATTTCTGCTTAGCCCCTTTGATGAGTCCACAATTCCACAGCCTGGTAAATACAGGCTTAGCCCCCTAGAGACATAGTGTTTATATACCAGAATGGATGGAAGAATCTGGAAGCTGAAATTACTACTCAGTCCTATTAGCCCCTGCTGTTACACCAGTCACTCAATAATAATGAAGACAACATACTATCTGCAGAAAATGGCTGCCAGAAACACAGGAAACTCAACAAACAAAACTAGCAGGTCTTGACAACTGCACGCCTCTGTCAAGATTACCTGAGTAGAACACTGAAACCTTAATAAATGCACAGAAAGAGCACTCACAAACATAAAATACAAATCTCAGTATGAAAAAATAGTTTACAGTTTAGTCATTCAGTAAAAATGCAGTTACAGTAATGCACACTATTACAGCTGCTAGATGTAGCCACTAAATTAATGTTTTAAACAGATAAAGGAACAAGGAGACTCTAGACAATGCTTTTAACTGCAAACAAATCAGTTATGTAATACCTGACTAGAACAGAGAAACCTCATAAAAAAACACAAAAGCACAGATATAGTATTCACAAACAGAAAATACAACTCTCAGTATAAAAAGCATTTTACAGTTAAGTAATTCAGTAAAAATGCAATTAGAGTAGTGAAACAGTATATAGCAATGGAAAATACATTTAAAACAGTATAAAACAGTACATAAATGCAGTGAGATAGTAAAAAAAGGTTTTATAACCATGCAAAATGTAGTAGATTAGCTGTATGGGTTAAAGAAGTGCAATTCAATGAAATAAGTGTAAAACAAAACTTATTCTGCTCTTGGAATCTTAAGGAATTTCTGCTTAATACCAGTGATGAGTCACCAATTCCACAGCCTGATAAATACAAGCACAGCCACTTACAGACACAGGGTTTATATACCAGAAAGGATGGAATAATCTGGAAGCTTGAATTGCTACTCAGTCTTACTAGCCCCTGCTTTTACACCAATCACTCATGCTAGGGAAGGTTAGAAAACCCTATTACTCTCAATAATAAAGAAGACAACACTCTATCAGCAGAAAACGGCTTCCAGAAACACAGGAATCTCAACAAACAAAGCTATCAGGCCCAGACAACAGCAGGCCTCTAACAAGATTACCTGAGAAGAACACAGAAACCTCAATAAATGCACAGAAAGAGCATTCACAAACAGAAAATACAAATCTCAGTATGACAAAGTAGTTTACAGTTTAGCAATTCAGTAAAAATGCAGTTACAGTAATGCACACTATTACAGCTGCTAGTTGTAGCCACTAAATGAAAGTTCTAAACAGATAGAGCAAGGAGACTCTAGAGAATGTGTTTAACTGCAAACAAATCAGTTATATGATGCCTGACTAAAATACAGAAACCTCATTAAAAAAAACACAAAAGCACAGATAGAGCACTCAAAAACAGAATATACAACTCTCAGTATGTAAAAACAGTTTACAGTTAAGTAATTCAGTAAAAATGCAATTAGAGTAGTGAAACAGTATCTTGCAATGAAAAATGCAGTTAAAACAGTATAACACAGTACATAAACACAGTGAAACAGTAAAACACTTTATAATAGTGCAAAATGTAGTAGATTAGCTGTGTAGCACAATTATTAGAGGTAATGAAGTGCAACACTTAGTGTAGGTGCTATTTGTGAAAAAAAATATGTGAAAATTCTGTTCTGGTAAGTAAATGCTAGCAATAAGCTATTTGAAATTGTGTTTATGCACCATATAATGTGCTGCTTGGGATGAATACACTAGGCATTACAGTCATTTTTGTCCCTGTGAAGACCTAACTAAAATTTAGATTTTTTTTTAACCAAGCTGTTGGTAATGAACCTTTAACTGATGTGCCTATGAAAAAAATGTGAGTTTCAATTAAGTTACTTGCAATGAAAATGCCGTTTCTTTCAAAATTGGGATTTCTTGGCAGCATAATGAAACTTTCTATGAAAAATGAAAATAAAAAGCTGCTAGAACAGCAGAGACAACTTCCTATCTCTGTGCCTCAGCTAAGTTACCTAAATGTACAGTGTTTGGTGGATAAGAAGGCACTGAACGGATTACAAGATTATAAGATGATGCTCACACTTATTAACGAACCTTATGAATGCAAGATTAAAGTAGAAGCTGTATGTGTTCCTAGAAATAATATCCTATAATGCATGTAGAAATTCAGATACTGCTGGGTAAAGCATTGTATCCGATGACTTTATTACCTAAAATTATATTGTATTAGTTTAAGATTTCCCTCCGCTCAAAGCATTGTGGAAGTTGTAATGTTGGAAGGAGCATAGTCAAATAATTCATGGCTTGAATGAATATGAAGTTAATTGGGGGGGGGGGCTGAAGCAGCCCCCAGTACTCAATAAATGAATCATAAGAATGGGAAGAGTACCACCATTAGCCATGCACACTATTGGAAAAACAGTCCTGAATATAGACAGTAGAGGGAACAGCAGCCTGACAGACTGTCAACACACATACTCCTGATGAATGAAAAAGAGCTAGGTACAGAAACTTTTGAAGGAAAGAAAATCTGGCAGGGGATACTAAATCTGTGGGTTATGACAACATATTATTCAGTTTTAACAGGCAATCCCAGTTGTTGAGTTAATGAAGGAAAAAAGTGCAGAAACTAAAGAAAACACCCTATAATGATGATATATACCCTTTTCAGAACATTCCAGACACTAAAGTAATGAACAGTACCTGTGTAGTGACAGAATGGGAGACAGTGATAGTAACAATTTCAATAAGAAAAGATAAGGAACCAGAAAAAGCTTAATCTTTAATTTCTAAGGTGCCAGCAAGGGGCTAGTCAGAAATACAATTATCATCAAAAAGTTCTTGCAGGAATTGGAATTACTGAGGACAGCGCTATGAAAATACCAAAACCAAAAGTACAACAAAATCAGTGGTATGATTTACGTTTTTAGATGAAGAAATCGGCGAAGAGAGACATACTTGTTTTCATAGATGAGAGGACATACCATGTCAGATTACCAGTGACACTGATTTGATTTGGCAGTGTTTTAGATAAAATTGAAAATTTTAAAAAAGTAAAAAGGGAGGATTAAAAATTATACAGTGTCTGAGAAAAAAATCCAGAGAATAAGGAGAAACAGACAATTTACTCCCACTCTATATCTGTATTTTGAGTTGAATATTGACTTATTATTCACAGCTGATACATGTGCAGAAGACATACTACATGAACACTTAGTTCAAACACTTTTAGAACACTTAATGATGATTAGCAAATAGTTATATTTCGGGAGGAAACTTTGAGATTGACACATCCTAAGTTAGAATTCTAGCTAGATGTTATTGGACTAGTGTAATGGCACACATAGAGAACTTCTGTGCAGATACCAGAGTCAGAAATCTGCTGATACATGTGTGTTACTGAAGTCTTATTCAGGCATACAGTTGTGTGCTTTGTAGGCTAATTAGTATAGTCTACATACCTCTCAACTGATTCTGATTTTCAGGGACGTCCCTGATTTTGACTTAAATTTTAACTCTGTCCCTCTTAATCCCTCGTAAAACTAGTGACTTTTGGAGGAAAGGTGGTGAATTACACTTAATGAATAATGACAATAATTAAGAGTTATAAACTTCTTTTACATCAGAAAATGTGTATTAATTCATATGCTCTGATTCTGTCAATGTTTCAAGTTAATAGCACTAATATTTTAAAAGTGTCCCTGATTGTCCCTGATTTTTTTCTTTACTTGTTCCTGATTCTGTTGAAATTTGTCCCCAGTTGGTTGAGAGGTCTGATAGTCTAGTAATGGCTACCAGTGCGTTCACTAATATTGACTATGTGGACATGTTTTCTCAAAGTGGCAGTGTTACTTATTGCCAGGGTTGAATACCCAAAAAGTATTCATAGCTAATTATCATTAACTGTTAAACAGTCTCTTTATTTTTCATCTATAAATGTTTTAATCATCACTGTACTGTACTCACAATTGCAAATGACTGAATGTATGTCTGTGTGCTCCTTGAAAGCCTGTGTCATGGTTAAAAAGGGTACATAGACTAACCCCCCACCTGGTTAATACATAAATAAATAAATAAATAAATAAATAAATAAATAAATAAATAATAGCTTTGGGGCACCCACTAATGTATAAGGCAATGCACCTGTTTTGCCAGTGTTTTAAAATAAATAAGTAAGAAATTCAGAGCACCACCTTCAATCAGACTGATCAGAGAATGCTTTGATAAAACTGAGAAATCAGTTGTAAGGAAATCCATAAAACAAGATGATGAGATCTGAGATCATGCACTTCTCTACTTTTTATTTCATGCCACAAGCTTCAGTGGGATGTACCCCATTTGATATATGGTGTGGGAGATATCCCTGTGTCTTGTTGGACTTAACAGAGGATACTCAGGAGGTCAATGTAAAAGTACCAGAAAAGTGTAATTTTACACATCACAGACTTCAAAAATAACCTGAAAATTGTTATGCCAATGATGAATGAGCATATAGAAATGGAACAAGAAGTGACAAAGAGGCTAAAAAAAGAATGTCAGACTCATAGAGTTTGAAACAGGAGTCAAACTACAGTGTTAATATTCTTTGAGACTAAACTCTATGGCAATGGAAAGGTCCCTTTAAACTAATACAGAAAAAAGAATGGTATGAACTACAGAATAAAACAAATCCAGAAGAGAATAACAGAGCATATGAATTCCATAAATGTACAAAATTCATGAGGGAAGCTGAAGCTTTTGTAGTAAGCCTGAGAGCCAAGATAGACAACAATATAATACAAGGAAATTCTACCCTTGCTGTTGTAATAGAAAAAAAACTTTGTTTAAGACCCATAAAGGAGTTCTAGCTTAGAAATAAAGATTTTGACAAGCATTAGATGTGAGAACAAAATTAATATGACATCATATTGAAATTGTGCCAAGATAGAGAAGGTAAATCTAAAGCCATGTTGGTTATGAGGGTTAATAAAAAGTGCAGGCAGTGAAGAAGTGGTAGGGACAGTCTAATGGCTTTGTCTATATGCCATGTAAATTCATTAGATTTTGAGGTGATGTCTGCAAACAGAACGAAATTCCACAGTTATATAATTTATTAGTACCAGGAGTGTGTAAGCTTGGAGAAAGAGACTAGAAAAAGCAAAGTTACTGAGTACTCTATATTTGATCAAAGGGTATTTAGACCAGTTAACATAAACTCCGATTTGGATGGCTTGTGAGGTTTTCAGTAAAGAACTGAGAATAGGTTCAGGGAAAGGGGTTATTGCAGCATAGTGGATATTGAAAGGATATTAAAAATGTTGGTATTTTATTTATTTATTTGATATTTGTTGACCGGGTTAATCCATCTGAGCCTGTGTCCTTTTTCAGTGGAGAACAGCTCCACAATTCAACTTATACAAGCATAAAATTCATAGGAGAAATTATACAAGTAAAGAAAATACACAGTATAGAATAAGAAAAAAATCTCAGATCTACGCTTACAAATAATGCAAGTAAAAAATTCAAAGAACAAATTGTACAAGCAAGAAATTCACATTACAGAGTAAAAAAATCACAGTACAGGTTATGCAAGTGAGTAATTAACAGGGGTTAAGTAAAAATAATGTAATGTTGCTTTTCCAACAAAAGTTATTTTTACTGAGACATTCTGTTTGTTGTTTTTATAGTGAAAATGTTAACTTGCTATGAAAACACTGACAATACAGTATGTGAAGTGGTATTTATACAAATATAATGTGGTAGTTATGATGTACGCACCAGACAACTGAACATCAGCAGCAGCAGTCAAAATGTGGCAATGAGGACTGAGTTTGAACATCCATAAAAATGCTGCTTAAAGGAAGAGCTTAGAGCAATAGAGGACAGAGATTTGCATTTTTTGGTGGACAGAGAGTATTATGGTCAAGAGCACTGACTCTTGTGGTATTTACCAGCAAAAAGTTTCTTGAAATGGATGTTTGCCTATTTTTGAGAGGAACTACTGTAGCCAAGAATAGAGACTATTTTTGGTTACCACCTAGAAATTTTACTGAAAGAAAACATGAAGCAATAATAAGACACATGGATACCTCTGGATCTGTTTGAAGGATTACCTGAAGTTTGCCTCTTTACTTGAAATTTTGTTGAATGCAACACCAGAACTATGTCTTTTTAACATACTTTTTCTACTGCAGAAGTCAGGTACTTTTGTAATTTTACCTTTATACTTTCTTGTAAATAAAGTGGACTAAAGTTTAATGTTCTGCCTCCACTGGGTACTGAATGCATATGTGTATGTTTGTATGTGTGGAAGTATACTGCAAGCAAAGCCATTATACATTATATTAGTGCATTATTTTCATGTTTGTATTGTGAACGTCACAATTCACATGCTTATTACACATGGACTATGTCTGCACCTTTAATTTCTCCAAAATCCCCTTATTTTCTCCCCAAATTTGTAAAAGTATAGGGTAAGTGCACACTTATCTTCCAAATTGTGTATTTAATTGTAAAAATTATATGATGTCAGCAAAAATATTACAGCAAGAAGCACAATCTGCATCATGCTCTTTGGAATGACAAAACTGTAATGGAGTTAATGATTCATCTGATGAAATAATTTGCAAAATATTGCTATCAAAGGGACAGAATTTCAAAACTTGCAGCTGTATATCAGAGGTACAGTGTTGTGAAGGAATAACAGTGTCAAATGCTTAAATGAGGGAATGACTTTCCCAAGGATATCTTGGGGTTAGTAATCAAACACAAGCAGCAGTCTCTGCCATGAAATGATAAGGACCATAGGAAAAAAATAAAGGAATGAATGGCAAACAAACACAGGGACTGTGGAAGTCAATGAACATTCAGTAAACTGCACAACATACTGACATCAATCAATAGACATTCAGTACAACACACAAAAGCTGGGCAGCATGGACCCACTATGTAGCTATATCAAGTGTACATCAGGGAAGGAGTCAGGTGTAAAGTGGCTCAAGGATACTTCAGCAGTTCCTCAACATACTTGAGGTAAGTGTAGATCAATATATTTATCTGCCAGTGTCACCTCAGGACTGAGCCAGAACCATGCATGCGTTCTGTGGAATGAGACATTTCCCTGCAGTGCTCAGTGAGATAGATTGCACATATATTGTCATTAGGGCACCATCTGAACCACAAAGGAAGCAATACCAAAATAGGAACAGCTACCACTCCATCAACTGCAAGATAGTGTGTGATATATGGATGTTGGCCCAGCTCACATCTAGAGCTAGCTCACTCTGCCACCTTTTCCTGCTTAGTAGAATGCTCCATGGTCACCAAAAATTTCAGCTATAGATATGTAGTAGGTATAGGTTTTATAATATTTTGCTCAGTGCTAAATCAGTTGCCTGATTATGTTTTTCCCCCATTTTATTCTTGTCTTTTTCAGGTGATGCAGGCTATCCACTTGAACCATAGCTGATAACACAATTTCTTAGCTCTAGTGGAGTTGCCAAGGAATGGTACAATGCCAACCTTTCCAAGACAATGATTATGATCTTGTGAGTGTTTGCCTGATTAAAACATGTTACTGTTGGCTGGATACATCTGGGGATGCCCTTCAGTATGACCCTGATTTTGTATGTAAATGTTTATCATAGGCTGCATTCAGTACAACATGATTATGCACCAGTCTAGTAACAAGGTGTCCCATGATGACAGTGCAAATCCCTGCTATTGGTGCATTCACCAGTGACTTCAACATTGGTGGCAAGCTGGCAGCAGCAGTATGGGACCCTATGTGGCAGGCTCCTGAGTGGTATGTGGCTGCAGAGGCAAAGTTGTCTAGAACACAAATATGAACTACTACATTCAGGTTAGTGTTAACTTTATTATGAAAAACACTTAATCTATAAATGATGTATACAGTGCTAAATATGGACTATGCTGTGTGCTGTAAGGGCTATTACCACTGTACATCAGACATTCCTTATTTTATTTAAATATTTTTTTAAGTGCAGTTATCTGCTTATATATCTGTTTTGTTTAATGGTAGCATGCATTAAGTGCCATGCCTCACTATTCACTGACCTACTGTAGCAAACCTTTTGGCAGACAAAATCAGCTGTAACTTTATGCCTATATCCCCCTAAGCCTCCGCATAGGAAATACCAACAAATAAAATTCCCCCAAACTATCAATAGGGAACAGGTCCTCGGTTTCTATATGTGGCCAAGAGCACTGCATTGATAAGCACTGACAATGTCCCTGGTTTCCTTCTCAATAGCATTAAACATGACCTATCAGGCCCTATGGAATCATTATTTAATCACAGTCTGCATACAGGCTTCTCGCCATACAAATGGAGATTGGCAACCATCCTCCATCTGCAGAAAGTCAAGCCATCTGTGGACCCTGGAAATTTAAGACTCATAAGTGTCACTAGTCTCATATGCAAAGCCATGGAAAGAATTATCATGGAAATGATCAATAATGACATAGGCAACCTCCAGACACTGGATCAAACACAGTTTAGTTTCATAAAGGACAGGGCATGCCTACTTCTTTAAGAAGGTCATCAAAGCAATGGACAAGGACAAAATATTTTACCCTGTCTACCTTGACCTGGCCATGTTATTTGAAACAATACCTCACTGGGGCATTGTTGACAAATTCAAGAGGTTAGGTATAAATCCTTATGTCACCTGGTGGATAGTGAACTGGCCCACAGACAGGACCCAGAAAGTTAGACTGGGGAGTCACCAGTGGAGATGTTCAAGGATCAGTTCTGCTGCATTTCTTGAATCAACTTCTGTGAAGTCAAGGCAAACATCAAGGGCTTCTGGCTGAACATATTTTTAGATGTGCAAATTAGGAGCAGCCATACAATCCCTCACAGACAGTAACATTCTCCAAGAAGGGCTGACACTTACAAAGCAACTGACCTATCTAAACAGACAGCTAAGTAGATACTTTACAGACTGAATTTGAAGAAAAAATAACTTTTCAGGTGAAGGACAACCACAAAGCTTTCCACAGCTATATCCATAACCTCAGGGGAAATACGCAATGACGCAGAGAACTTATTGTGAGTTAAAAAAGTTCAGTTACAGGCTTGCTGTTCCTGAACTGTTTGAAAGTTTCTGTGAGGCCATTTTTGCTTGGGCTGAAGGAGGGTCTCTGTGTTCATCAGTGGCAGTGACTAACATTGAGCAGCTTCCCTGCCCCCCGTGGAGGTGGTTACTGACTTGAAACTGTAGTTTTATTGGCCACTAGGGGTCATTTCCATAACTCCTTCATCTTCCTCTCTTAAAACCTAGTTGCCTCGTGGTTTGAGCGTCTTTTCAGGCTTGTTGGCTGTTGGTGAAGCACCCTCCAAGAGGAAAAACGCTGAGAGAAGAAGGAGCCACTTTTGAGATTTTAAGTATTTTTCTCTGTTTATTTGCTAAGTTTTTCTGCATAGCTGCCTAGCTTGAGCATTTTCTGGCTTGTTAAACTTGATTTCTGTATTAGTAGCTGTATTTAGAGCACAACCAAAAGCTGTTTGCTGAATTTCCTGTTTGCACTTAATTATAAATCGTTTTTTTCTTAAAACTTGCATATTTTCTGTCCTTGACCTAGCACTCTTGTGTGGGGTCATTTACTGCACTGTTATAACTTGATATTACTTGTGACCTCTGCTATCTCTGTAAAAAACAAAACAAAAGAAAATCTTGCTTTATTCCGACTTTGCTGAGAGTTAAAGAAGTTCAGTTACAGGCTTGCTGTTCGTGAACTGTTTGAAAGTTTCTGTGAGGCCATTTTGCTTGGGCTGAAGGAGGGGCTCTGTGTTCATCAGTGGCAGTGACTAACATTGAGCAGCTTCCCTGCCCCCCCGTGGAGGTGGTTACTGACTTGAAACTGTAGTTTTATTGGCCACTAGGGGTCATTTCCATAACTCCTTCATCTTCCTCTCTTAAAACCTAGTTGCCTCGTGGTTTGAGCGTCTTTTCAGGCTTGTTGGCTGTTGGTGAAGCACCCTCCAAGAGGAAAAAACGCTGAGAGAAGAAGGGAGCCACTTTTGAGATTTTAAGTATTTTTTCTCTGTTTATTTGCTAAGTTTTTCTGCATAGCTGCCTAGCATGAGCATTTTCTGGCTTGTTAAACTTGATTTCTGTATTAGTAGCTGTATTTAGAGCACAACCAAAAGCTGTTTGCTGAATTTCCTGTTTGCACTTAATTTTAAATCGTTTTTTCTTAAAACTTGCATATTTTCTGTCCTTGACCTAGCACTCTTGTGTGGGGTCATTTACTGCACTGTTATAACTTGATATTACTTGTGAACCTCTGCTATCTCTGTAAAAAAACAAAAAAAAAAAAAAAATCTTGCTTTTTCCCACTTTTCTGAGAGTTAAAAAAGTTCAGTTACAGGCTTGCTGTTCCTGAACTGTTTGAAAGTTTCTGTGAGGCCATTTTTGCTTGGGCTGAAGGAGGGTCTCTGTGTTCATCAGTGGCAGTGACTAACATTGAGCAGCTACCCTGCCCCCCGTGGAGGTGGTTACTGACTTGAAACTGTAGTTTTATTGGCCACTAGGGGTCATTTCCATAACTCCTTCATCTTCCTCTCTTAAAACCTAGTTGCCTCGTGGTTTGAGCGTCTTTTCAGGCTTGTTGGCTGTTGGTGAAGCACCCTCCAAGAGGAAAAACGCTGAGAGAAGAAGGAGCCACTTTTGAGATTTTAAGTATTTTTTCTCTGTTTATTTGCTAAGTTTTTCTGCATAGCTGCCTAGCTTGAGCATTTTCTGGCTTGTTAAACTTGATTTCTGTATTAGTAGCTGTATTTAGAGCACAACCAAAAGCTGTTTGCTGAATTTCCTGTTTGCACTTAATTTTAATTCGTTTTTTTCTTAAAACTTGCATATTTTCTGTCCTTGACCTAGCACTCTTGTGTGGGGTCATTTACTGCACTGTTATAACTTGATATTACTCGTGAACCTCTGCTATCTCTGTAAAAAACAAAAACAAAAAAAATCTTGCTTTTTTCCCACTTTTCTGAGAGTTAAAAAAGTTCAGTTACAGGCTTGCTGTTCCTGAACTGTTTGAAAGTTTCTGTGAGGCCATATTTGCTTGGGCAGAAGGAGGGACTCTGTGTACATCAGTGGCAGTGACTAACAATGAGCAGCTACCTGCCCCCGTGGAGGTGCTTACTGACTTCAAACTGTAGTTTTATTGGCCACTACGGGTCATTTCCATAACTCCTTCATCTTCCTCTCTTAAAACCTAGTTGCCTCGTGGTTTGAGCGTCTTTTCAGGCTTGTTGGCTGTTGGTGAAGCACCCTCCAAGAGGAAAAAACGCTGAGAGAAGAAGGGAGCAACTTTTGAGATTTTAAGTATTTTTTCTCTGTTTATTTGCTAAGTTTTTCTGCATAGCTGCCTAGCTTGAGCATTTTCTGGCTTGTTAAACTTGATTTCTGTATTAGTAGCTGTATTTAGAGCACAACCAAAAGCTGTTTGCTGAATTTCCTGTTTGCACTTAATTTTAAATCGTTTTTTTCTTAAAACTTGCATATTTTTTGTCCTTGACCTAGCACTCTTGTGTGGGGTCATTTACTGCACTGTTATAACTTGATATTACTTGTGAACCTTTGCTATCTCTGTAGACAAACACAAACCAAAAAAAAATCTTGCTTTTTTCCCACTTTTCTGAGAGTTAAAAGTTCAGTTACAGGCTTGCTGTTCCTGAACTGTTTGAAAGTTTCTGTGAGGCCATTTTGCTTGGGCTGAAGGAGGGTCTCTGTGTTCATCAGTGGCAGTGACTAACATTGAGCAGCTTCCCTGCCCCCCGTGGAGGTGGTTACTGACTTGAAACTGTAGTTTTATTGGCCACTAGGGGTCATTTCCATAACTCCTTCATCTTCCTCTCTTAAAACCTAGTTGCCTCGTGGTTTGAGCGTCTTTTCAGGCTTGTTGGCTGTTGGTGAAGCACCCTCCAAGAGGAAAAAACGCTGAGAGAAGAAGGGAGCCACTTTGAGATTTTAAGTATTTTTTCTCTGTTTATTTGCTAAGTTTTTCTGCATAGCTGCCTAGCTTGAGCATTTTCTGGCTTGTTAAACTTGATTTCTGTATTAGTAGCTGTATTTAGAGCACAACCAAAAGCTGTTTGCTGAATTTCCTGTTTGCACTTAATTTTAAATCGTTTTTTCTTAAAACTTGCATATTTTCTGTCCTTGACCTAGCACTCTTGTGTGGGGTCATTTACTGCACTGTTATAACTTGATATTACTTGTGAACCTCTGCTATCTCTGTAAAAACAAAACAAAAAAAAATCTTGCTTTTTTCCCACTTTTCTGAGAGTTAAAAAAGTTCAGTTACAGGCTTGCTGTTCCTGAACTGTTTGAAAGTTTCTGTGAGGCCATTTTTGCTTGGGCTGAAGGAGGATCTCTGTGTTCATCAGTGGCAGTGACTAACATTGAGCAGCTTCCCTGCCCCCCGTGGAGGTGGTTACTGACTTGAAACTGTAGTTTTATTGGCCACTAGTGGTCATTTCCATAACTACTTCATCTTCCTCTCTTAAAACCTAGTTGCCTCGTGGTTTGAGCGTCTTTTCAGGCTTGTTGGCTGTTGGTGAAGCACCCTCCAAGAGGAAAAAACGCTGAGAGAAGAAGGGAGCCACTTTTGAGATTTTAAGTATTTTTTCTCTGTTTATTTGCTAAGTTTTTCTGCATAGCTGCCTAGCTTGAGCATTTTCTGGCTTGTTAAACTTGATTTCTGTATTAGTAGCTGTATTTAGAGCACAACCAAAAGCTGTTTGCTGAATTTCCTGTTTGTACTTAATTTTAAATCGTTTTTTTCTTAAAACTTGCATATTTTCTGTCCTTGACCTAGCACTCTTGTGTGGGGTCATTTACTGCACTGTTATAACTTGATATTACTTGTGAACCTCTGCTATCTCTGTAAAAAACAAAAACAAAAAAAAAATCTTGCTTTTTCCCACTTTTCTGAGAGTTAAAAAGTTCAGTTACAGGCTTGCTGTTCCTGAACTGTTTGAAAGTTTCTGTGAGGCCATTTTGCTTGGGCTGAAGGAGGGTCTCTGTGTTCATCAGTGGCAGTGACTAACATTGAGCAGCTTTCCTGCCCCGTGGAGGTGGTTACTGACTTGAAACTGTAGTTTTATTGGCCACTAGGGGTCATTTCCATAACTCCTTCATCTTCCTCTCTTAAAACCTAGTTGCCTCGTGGTTTGAGCGTCTTTTCAGGCTTGTTGGCTGTTGGTGAAGCACCCTCCAAGAGGAAAAACGCTGAGAGAAGAAGGAGCAACTTTTGAGATTTTAAGTATTTTTCTCTGTTTATTTGCTAAGTTTTTCTGCATAGCTGCCTAGCTTGAGCATTTTCTGGCTTGTTAAACTTGATTTCTGTATTAGTAGCTGTATTTAGAGCACAACCAAAAGCTGTTTGCTGAATTTCCTGTTTGCACTTAATTTTAAATCGTTTTTTTTTTAAAACTTGCATATTTTCTGTCCTTGACCTAGCACTCTTGTGTGGGGTCATTTACTGCACTGTTATAACTTGATATTACTTGTGAACCTCTGCTATCTCTGTAAAAAACAAACAAAAAAAAAAAAAAAAATCTTGCTTTTTTCCCACTTTTCTGAGAGTTAAAAAAGTTCAGTTACAGGCTTGCTGTTCCTGAACTGTTTGAAAGTTTCTGTGAGGCCATTTTTGCTTGGGCTGAAGGAGGGTCTCTGTGTTCATCAGTGGCAGTGACTAACATTGAGCAGCTTCCCTGCCCCCCGTGAAGGTGGTTACTGACTTGAAACTGTAGTTTTATTGGCCACTAGGGGTCATTTCCATAACTCCTTCATTTGTCCTCAGAGGAGTAGTTTAAGGCAGTAACTTGTAGTTTATTGGCCATTTTGGGTCATTTCCTGTCTTTTCCAGCCCCCTGCTATAAAGCACGCTTTAGCGCGCATTAGCGAGATTTAGCCCGATTTAGCGCGGAGTTGCTACCGTTGCACACTAGGGCAGCGCCGGTTAAGCAGGTTTAAACTAGGTTAAGCAGGTTTAAACTATTCGGGCTACCTAAAGTCCACTCTTCAAATTTTTCCTTAAAACTACCTTCCTCGAACTATACTACTGATCTAATCAGCGTATCCTATAATTAAAAAGATCATCTCTACTTGACTCCAAGTAGACTATTCTCTATCTGTTAAACGTAGCACTTGCTCCTACAGTACTTATTACCTTGATACGGCACTCTTGTCATAGATAGTACCCCGAAAAGGCAACCCCCCATTTCTCGGTCACCCACGTCCCCCGGAATCTTTTTTAAAGTTTTTTTTGTCTATTCCTTCTAGCATGTCGAGGGATCAGTTGCTAGTGTCCTCTCCTGCTCAGCTGGTGAACCTGGGAATATTGAGGCAATGTTACAATTGCCTCATGTACACAGACAACCCTCTCCTCCTCCCACAAAACACAAATACATGCGAGAGATGCAACTATACGGCCAAACTGGAGGCTGAGCTCTCTCAACATAGGACTGGCAAGACCAGTCAGGAGGAGAAGGTTACCACACACACTATAGACCCAGTCTCACATAGTACCATTACAACCTCAAATCATACACATAAACACACAAAGACATACTCGAGGCTCTGATCAAAAATCTACCAAAACAGCAGAGGCCACCAAAGCAGACACCCAAACAACCACCACCTCAGAACACAACACCTGCAACACATAGACCTCACAGTCAGAGTGTCAAACAGTCACAGCCCTTAAGGCCAAACACAATGCCAGACACACTAGTCATTGGTGACTCCATAGTCAGACACACTGACGTCCCGCTCACCAGACTGAGTAAGGAGAAGGTCACAGTAAGCTGCCTGTCGGGCGCTAGAATCCGCCACATAATGCAAGCACTCAGGTCTCTCAACAGCAGGTACAAATATGACTCAGTCATTGTCCACGCTGGTGTAACCGACCTGAGGCGTACCTCCTTGGACTACATGAAAAGAGACATTGAGGAGCTCTCTGATTATGTAGCCCAGGCAGGTATGACCCTGACCTTGAGCAGTATCCTACCTTCACCAAGAATGATGCCACAATACGGAGATAAGATGATCAGCTTTAACAATTGGCTTAAACACTGGTGTCATTCAAAGGGGATCCAGTGTCTGTCTGCCTGGGATGACATGCTGGACAAGCCACGCTGCTTCGCAAGGGACGGCTTGCACCTGTCACCCTGGGATTCGGATATTGGCAAAGGCTCTTGCCACCCCCATAGTGCCTTTTTTAGGCAAGGCTCAAATTCTAAACCTACCACCCTAGAACACAAAAAAGGAAAAAAACTAAGGGTAATGTTGCTCAATGCCAGAAGTCTAAATCTCAAAATGCACGCACTCGAGGCCCTTCTCAGTATGGAGAACATTGATGTCTGTGCTGTGACAGAAACCTGGTTCAAGGCTCCTGAGAGCACCCCAACGCTATCAGGTTTTACCTCATATCATGCGTTCCGGCCCCAAAATCCGGACAATACCAAGAAAGGAGGGGTATCCATATTCATCAAGGACACCCACACCTCAAGACTGGTGGCAACGCACGATGCATCAGAGACCATCCAGGTGCAATTAACCATAGGCAAGACTGCTCTGCAAATTGTAGCATGTTACAGGCCACCCTCACAAACTCAGGAACCTCACATGGCCTTCCTGAAAACACTAGAGGATAAATGTATCAACAAACACCATCATACTAGGTGACTTCAATTACCCTAATATAGACTGGGATCACTACTCAAGCCCAAACACCCTAGCCCAAAAGTTCCTGGAATTCATAAACTCAAATGCCATGGAACAACTAGTCACCATCCCACAAGAGGAGATAACATACTTGATCTCATCATCACGAACATGGGAGCACAATGTTCAACACCGGAGGTGTACCCTCACTGGTGAGATCAGACCACAAACTAATCTCGCTGGAGGTCCTCATCCCACCCCACCTGAAATAAAAAGACCACAGTAAAGAACTTCTCAAAAGCCGACTTCACACTTCTAAAGACTAGTGTGGTCTCCTTTAAGGCCCCGAGCCGGCGGAAAACAGTACTCAAGCCGCTGAATCACTTACAAATGCCTTCTACCAGCACCTGCAGGACTGCATGGATAAGGCAATCCCAAGCAAAACAAAGACTCTTTGTACCAAAGGCAAGCGTCCAGTCTGGTGGACCCCAGCCATAAACAAACTCTACAACAAAAGGAGGAAGCTACTACAAGATAGAGCAAAATCCTTAAAAGGTAAGACACCCTTGATCACTATAAGTAAAAACTAAGAGCTCTCATAAAATCATCCAAAGCAAATTTCGAGAGAAAAATAGCTAAAGACTCAAAAGACAATCATAAGGCCTTCTTTAGCTATGTTAGACACCTGGGAGGAAACTCCCAGATATGCTCAGAGCTAGTTCAAAATGATGTGAAGATTACTGATCCTACAGACATTGCCAACATACTGGCTGACAGGTTCAGTGCAAACTTCTCCCCCCCCCAAAAGGAGAGATATCTATACCAAACGATTGCAGCCCACCAAACATCTCCAGCGCCCAAGTGAGAACTGCTCTCTCCAAAGCAAAAATCACAGCATCCATGGGACCTGATGGTGTCCCCGGCTGTGTGCTCCATGAACTCAATGAGGAATTAAACCCACAGCTAGGACAGCTGTTTAATCATAGTCTTACCTCTGGATACGTACGCATGGAGTGCGGCAGTACAACTGTGGTACGACTTCACAAAGGCGGTGGCTCCACCGACCCTGGAAATTACCGGCCCATTAGCTTGACAAGCCTTATCTGCAAAGCCATGGAGAGGATCATAATGGACCTCATAAATAAAGACATAGGGAATTTGCAGACTTTGGATCCAACACAGTTTGGCTTTGTCAAAGGCAGATCATGCCTTTTAAACTTGGTTGACTTTTTCGAAACAGTCACCAAAGCCATTGATGAGGAAAGGCAGTCCATACAGCCTACCTCGATCTGGCTAAGGCCTTCGATACAATACCCCACTCGGGTATCATTGAAAAACTCATCAGCTTAAATGTCAACCTATACATCACAAGATGGGTTGCAAACTAGCTGAGTGACAGAACCCACAGGGTCAGAGTTGCTGGCGCCATGTCAGACTCAAAGCCTGTCACAAGTGGTGTCCCACAGGGCTCAGTCCAGGGCCCACTCTTGTTTGGCATCTACTTTTCCGAAGTACAAGCAAACACAGGAGGGTTATGGCTGACAAAGTTTGCAGATGACTGCAAACTGGGCGCCATAGTAGAAAACACATCTGACACAGATATCCTTCAGAAGGGTCTCACAGAAATGGATAACTGGTGCCAGAGCCACGGCCTAAAGTTAAATGCCAAAAATGCATAGTCATACCCTTCGGGAAAAACAAGGTGACCCCTAGCTACCAAATAGGTGGCAATCCACTGAGCACAGAAGAAGTTATCAGGGACCTGGGGACCCAGGTTGATAGTAGTCTGTCATTCGACACCCATGTAGCTAAAGTAGTTAGGAAGACCTTCTACATTGCCCACCTTATCATGAAGGGATTCTCATCTAGATCAAGGGAGGTCATAGTCTCCCTTTACTCATCACTCATCAGACCAATGATTGAGTACAATGCCCCATTCGGAATGTATCTGACCTGACACTTGCAGCAGCTGGAGAGGCCACAAAAGTTCCTCACCAAAAGGATAAAGGGTCTTAAAAATCTGTCCTATGCTGCCCGACTGAAAGAACTCCAGCTCTATTCAGTCACTTACCGCTTGCTCAGAGGTGACCTTTGCCTAACATACAAGGCCATGTCAAACCCAGATTTGATGAATATGCTTCACCTCAAAAAATCTAGATCCATCAGAGCCACAAGGGCGGGAGAATTAAACCTTGACACGGCTATTAATAGGACGTGCTGGAGGGATAGAGTCATCACCCAAAGACTCCCTATGCTGTGGAACAAAATCCCGGTACATGTGAGGCAGAGCACCTCGCTGGCCTTGTTCAAGAGAAATCTTGACCAATGGATGGGAGATCGCAGATATACCCCAGGGATTACCTCAGTGTCACTGCTCGACAGAAGCACAGCAAAATAATGGGTATAGTTCCCCATACTAAAGGGGTGGCGTAAGCCACAAAACGATGGGCTAGGCTTGTAAATGCCCTCGGGCAGATAGCCTAGTATGAACCTATGAACCTAGGAACCTATATCACCCACACTGAACAGGAGGCCATTGTCAACATTTTGGCTGACAGGTTCAGCTCAGATTCCCCCCCCAGCAGCAACAAAACCCAAAGGATCCACCACGGCAGAGTATGAGTAAAATCTTTAATAACCAGGATAACCAGGATTGCTAGGAAACAGTTCATCAATGTACTTTCTAAGGCCAAAAGCACTGCATCGATGTGTCCTGACAACATCCCAGGATGCTTACTAAATAGCATAAATCATGACCTCTCTGGTTCGCATGAATCACTTTTAACCTGGAGCTTACGAGTAGGTTTTGTGATCAAGGAATGGAAAATAACTACAGTCATTCCCCTGCACAAAGGAGGACCAATGACTTATCTGGGTAACTACAGGCCCATTAGTCTGACTAGCCTCCTATGTAAGGCCATGGAAATAATCATCATGGACATTATAAATGAGAACATAGGTAACCTGCAAATGCTGGAAGCATCACAGTTCAGCTTTGTTAAAGGAAGGTCATGCCTATTAAATCTGGTGGACTTTTTTGAGAGGGTCACCAAAGCATTGAATGAAGGCAAGACTGTGCACACAGCTTACCTCGACCTGGCCAAGGCTTTTGATACAATACTCCATTAAGCCTTTATAGACAAGCTCTGCAATTTAGATATAAACTCTTTTATCACCTACTGACTAACTGACTTGTTCAATGGTAGGACCCTTGAGGTCAAAATAAGTGAGGCTACCTCCACCAATAGGCAAGTCACTAGTGGAGCCCCTAGGGCTCAGTGCTAGGCCCACTCATTTTTGGTATCTATTTCTCTGAAATGGAAGAAAATTCTAAAAGTTTATGGCTGACTAGGTTTGCAGATCATTGCAGGCTGGGGGTTATCATCAACCCCCCTGCAGATACTAGCATTCTTCAAGAAGGCCTATCTCTGACTACGAAATGGTGCCAAAGCCATTGTCTTAAACTCAATGCTAACAACTGCGTAATTGTACCCTTTGGGAAGTCAACCATTCCAGTTAATTACCATGTTGATAGTACTCCTCTAAGAATTGACCCAGTGGTCAGGGATCTGAGTATTCACATAGACAGTAGCCATACTTTGACTACCATGTAGCCACAGTGGTAAGGAAATATTTTTATATTGTGCATCTTATAAGTAAGGGCATGGCATCTATGTCCAAAGAGATCATTATCCCATTGTGCTCTGCTCTTATCAGACCAATCATAGAGTACAATGCTCCGTTGGATATGTAACTGACCAGGCATAAGCAGCAACTAGAATGACCTCAGAAGTTCCTTACAAAAAGAATACAAGGTGTAACAAATCTGTCTTATGTAGAGTGCCTTAAAGCCCTTTGCCTCTACTCAGTCTCCTATAGATTGCTGAGGGATGATCTGTGCTGGGATTATAATGCATCCACAAACCCCTCACTTATGAATCTCCTGCATATTTGTAAGTCAAAGAGTATCAGAAATACAAGGTTTAGAAACCTGAATGTTGTCTGTGACTTAAACAGAACATGCTGGAGAGACAGATGTGTATCCCAGAGTCTGCAACTCCTGTGAAACAGACTATACAGTGTTCAAGGGTCAGTAACAACAGCTATATAACACTCAACATTGCTGATTAGATAGCTTGCATATGTGTGAGGTGGTATGGGCAAGTGATGATTTTCTTAATGTGGGTGTGTCTGCATGAACACAGTCAAGCACTGTGCTAGCAAGACATCCCAGCATCTCTGACAGGTGTGAGCCATGCATGGTAGATTAGTCAATTCAGTGTCATTGCCCCCAACTATAAGAACCACCTCTGCCAGGAGTTGCACTGCTACTTCCACTGCCCAGGCTAGAAGTCAGGGTGCTATCTGACCATGTGTGATGTCTACTGGATGAGCTCTTCACATATGGGAGTAGGATCTTGGATGGCCATCTTTGCTAACACCAGAAGATGTAGAGGCTCTCTGGTCATGTAGATGCCCACCCAACCCCAACAGACACTCCATCACAGACCCTGCCCTGTCCAGTCTATCATTCATCTCATCCAAGGAGTTACCCACACAGATCAGGAAGTCACTCACTTCAGATTGCGTGACATTTAGTAGTCACACATTCTCTTCTGAGGCAATGGTGGTACCTACTTGTGTGTCATGGAGAAGTGACAAAAAGATAACTGGTACAAATGACAAAACTTGTAAAAAAGCCAGACCAGGATCGACATCACACAGAGACTTTATTGGTACACGAACAAACAGCAATCCACTAGCAAAGGTCCTAAGCACTTTCACTCATCAATACATAGGGCATCCTCAGAGTAAATGTAAAAACCTTTTTCAACCTCTTATAAACGTAAAATATACACACGCCCCTGTTTCGTCAACCAATCACCAACTGAAACTCATTAATTAACATATGAAACTAAAATAAATGTTGACTGTATGACAATGTATAAATAAAATAATAAATAAATGCATAACTATACATTAACCTTATATTGTATAAAAACAATATTAGTTGGTACATATACAAATACAGTTTAACAAACACCTGAAACATTTAAACAAAAACTAAAAACTATAACTGAAGCTAAAAACAATTGCATACTAAAACGCTCCAGTCCTAAGCTAAACAGTCTACAAATAGTAAAGTAGACCTGATCGAACAATTTATCACAAAATAAACATGATCACCCAGATATTACTATTTAATTGATCATGATAAGTATAAAAAAATAATATTAATAAAAAACTAATACCACTATCCTATATACAATAAATCTATTTTCAACATACAATTATATGTTTGTACTAAGCAACCATAGTACAGCAAAATAATAAAGGTAGTAATAAACTGTTCATATACAATATGACCTATACTTTAAGATACTAGAGAGTGATATATGTTCATTGATGCCAGGAAACCTAGATGCATCAAGTCTAAGTTGCCAAAGGCATTCTTTAACTTCCAAAAGTGTCTTGGTATCTCCACCTTTGTCATTGTATGGAATCCTATCAATGACAAAAAAATAAGAACTTTTTGTAATTATTGCAACTTTGGCTATGCACATACAGAGCATTTGTAGTTTTTTTATTTTTTATATCTCTTACATGTTCTAATATCCTAAGTCTTAGTTTTCTAATAGTTTTACCTACATAAAAAGTAGGGCAACTAAGACATGTGGCAAGATATATCACCATTTTAGTGTTGCAGTTACAAAACCCAGGACATTTAATAATTTTACTAAAATTGTGCACTGCAACATATGGTCCGTTATTAATATATTTACAAATGCTACAGGTTCCACGTTTATTCATCATAGAATTTTTATAGAGATCTTGATTAGCAACTGTCTTCATAATTTCATTTAGATTTTTCTCTCTACTATAGGAAAATACTGGAGTTTCCCACCACTGTGGTAATATCATTAGTAAGGACACTACACCAAGTGTCATAGACAATATTTTTAATGTTCCCACTACTCTCATTGTATGGCAGGACCATTGCATGTCTCATGCTATTAGATCTACTATTTATAGTATCCTTTAATAAACCACCTTTTAAAATTGGTTTGTACACCGTATTTCTTTTCTGCAGTACCTCCAACTTAATATTATTTAAAATATCATATGGGTATCCTCTCTCTAACAACATATCGATTAATTTTGAAACTTCTAAATCATACATGCTGTCGTCACTAATAAGTCTTGACAACCTCACCATTTTTCCCTTCATTATATTTTTCTTCTGAAAAAATGGATGACAACTCTGATAATGTAAAAATGAATTGGAAAACTTTTTTTATGATATATATTGGATATTAATCCACCATTTTCCTTGTCCTTAATTAACAAAATATCCAGAAAATCACACTGATCTACATGTATCTTATAAGTAAATTTCAAAAATGTAGTGCTAATTTCCAGACAGTGTATAAATTCTTGAATTTCTTCCACTGTACCTTTCAAAAAAATTAAAATGTCATCCAAATATAGAGCAACATCCTGCATGTGTTGTGAAGTAAACACATGATTGGTTTCCCAGTCGACCAAAACAAGGTTGGCATATGAGGGTGCACACTTTGCCCCCATAGCCACACCAGTATTCTGCTTAAAATACTTGGCTTAAAAAAAAAATGTAATTGTTATTAAACACCATTTCTGTCAGGTCAACGATTAAACTACGTTTCGAAGTTTGTAAAATACTGTATTTACAGAGACTGTTGTTAAACATCTCTAATCCCAAATCATTTGGTATAACAGAAAATAAGTTGACCACATCAATGGTCACCATCAAACAACCATCATCCAAAGGGGTATTTCTAATCACATCCAGACAATGCCAAGAATCTTTTAACACGTGTGGTAATTTTTGAAAAACTTCTTTACAATAAAAATCAACAAAAGATGCCATGACCTTAGTCTTGGAACCCCTAGCAGAGACTATTGGATGAAACAGTGGATTATTCATGTTCTTATGAATTTTAGGAATACCAAACATAGAAGGGATGACAGGTGAACAAACAGAAAGGTACTCGTATTCAATCTTGTCCAATACACCGTTCATAAGCCACTCATACAACTGCCAGTCGAATTTAGTATAGGCTCTGTTAACATCATATTTAGAAACCCTAATATATGTGGAGGTGTCGTTCAACAACTCCAACATGTTGCTGGAATAATCTGTTTTAGTCATAATAACTACACCTCCACCCTTGTCGGGTTTCATCACCCTATAGGTGTCAGAAGATGTTAACTTTTGAAGACAAAATCTTTCCCCAATAGTCAAATTGTCACTTGTGTTGTTACAACCCCTTAAATATCTCCTCAACTGTATTTCACATAACTGTTCAAACATATATATAGTAAGATTGACTGGGGGAATAAATGTGATTTTTCTTCTCAGTGTTGGTACATAATTTGTTAATTGACTGTTGTGATTGGAAAAATATAATTTCAAATTCAACTCCCTTGTGTAAAGTTTTAAATTAACTAATGTTCTCGCTATCTCATGTCTAAATGAAGGAACAAAGGAGAAACCTTTTATAAACAAATCACAATAATCATCACTTAATACTAAATCACTAAAATTGTAAATGCAAAAACTGCCTTACTTAATCAAACTGAAATGCTGTTCAAAGCTTTCTGGTACTGCTAAAGTTTCTGAATTATAACACGTGACCATGTCAACCATCCTGTCACTATCAAATTCTTTGTCAAAATACAAACCAACAATGCTGTTACTACTACTATTGTCTATAGACAACCCAACTTCAAGCGCACTTAAATCTGGTAAACTTTTGGATTCAAAATTATTCACAGAACACTCAAAAGTGTCAATGTTGGACAATTTGTAATATTCAGTCATCTCAAAGTCCAAAGTGTCAGTGTTGGAGGCATCTAGTGAGACGTTATAATGCCTAGAAACAGGTATAGGTAGGTCAAAAGTAATTAATTGTTCTCCCGTGACCACCTCCGCCTCGTATATTGCATCTGTCCTCTCACTTTGCCCCCATTCTGTTGCATTGTCCCCTGTTGATGCTCGCAAATCCTTTGCGAGCGTCTCACAGATGGATTTTCTAAAAAATGCTCATTATCATCAACTTCATCAATAAATACATTTTGTTCAACATAAGAACCAGAGCCTCTATTGTCATTGGTATCCAAAGGATAGGTTGTGTCATGACCAAACAGTCTCTCAGATCTACTGTTCAAATCTTTATCAGCCTTGAAATGGGTATATACTTTGTTGTGAGCATAATCATATGCATCTCTATTCAGCTTGTTGGTCTTATTCTCCAAGCATTTTTTCACAAAAACATCCATATCCTTTAAAATACTATCGTATTTGTGTTTATTAAATTCAAATAATAAATCTTTAGTGATATTACTGTTCAATACAGCTAGTTAATCTTTTAATATTTCTATTTTGGCAGAATTGTTACGTAAAATAATTCCCATAAGGTCAATACCTGTGTTGCCAAACAACGCCAATAATTCCTGAAATGCTTCCGAATTCTCATCAAAACCTATGGGTAACCTAAAAATCCTTAAGCTCTTCGGCACTTGCTTCAACTCGATTGATCTTTCCAGGAAGACGTTGTCCATCTTTAGAGATTTAAAACGCCTTAGTTTTTTCTCACATTCCGCAAGCTATGTACGTATGGAGCCATTACCAGCTGTATTAGTAACTGCCTGTTTTAAACTCATAGTGGGAGGGTTTAATAGATTGACAAAATTGCCTCCCCTGTGATTGGATGAATGCATTTGGCTGCCGTTACCCTGTAATCCGTCATTATCAGCTGTATTGGAAAAAGTTACTGTTCTATGTATATGTACCAACTAATATTGTTTTTATACAATATAAGGTTAATGTATATTTATGCATTTATTTATTCTTTTATTTATACATTGTCATACAGTCAACATTTATTTTAGTTTCATATGTTAATTAATGAGTTTCAGTTGGTGATTGGTTGACGAAACAGGGGCGTGTGTATGTTTTACGTTTATAAGAGGTTGAAAAAGGTTTTTACATTTACTCTGAGGATGCCCTATGTATTGATGGGTGAAAGTGCTTAGGACCTTTGTTAGTGGATTGCTGTTTGTTCGTGTACCAATAAAGTCTCTGTGTGACGTCGATCCTGGTCTGGCTTTTTTACAAGAAGTGACTTAAAAAGTCTGAACGCGCATTGCCTGATTTAGGACAGCAACATTCATTACATTCAAATACTGGCTTTAATGACCACAGATAATGATCCTTAATAAGAAGTGTTGTTCATGCACAAGTGAGAACTTTAAGCATTGAGACAGATAACATATACAATAAAACAGAGAGGCAGAACTGCAACAGATAAAGAAACAAGACACCATAAAGAAAAAGAGAAATACGCCCACAGTGTTTACAGTTTGTATTTAATATTGTGTGAGTTCATGGGTATTCTAACAGTTGGCAATATCAGAATCATCCAGATATTTACTGTCAAATGAGAAAGGACAACTTTCATAACTTGTTTCTGTTGCACTTTCAATGTGACTTGATATAATGTCACATTATCAGTACATCTAAACATTTTCTCCTTACTAATGTATGCTTTTGTCTGTATCTAATATGGGAAATACCCTTAAAGGATTGTTCCTGTTTCAGTATTCAAATGAATATAGGTTCCTATTGCAACATAAAGTTCATTAAACATCTACAATATATATTTAATGTGTTTGATCACCATTGTTTTCCTTTTATCATTTATGAGCTGCTTGGAGACTGGCAATTTATATTTGGGCTGCCATCAACAGTGCAATGAAGACTGGCATTGTTGTGGTTTCCTCAACAGTCTGGACAATAATAATTGAAGAAATTCAAATTGTCACACTCATATATCTGTGGCATAAGGTGTACATGCATTGAGCTTAGAGAAACAGTACGTGTGATGCAGGGTTTGAAACCTGTTCACACATCATTTTACTGATGGAAGTCATGCTAAATCTTGACACTCATTTTTGTATATGAATATGTTGATGTGGGAAACTCAAGTAAGGTCAGTTTGACTATAAGTAGCAGACAGATATGTCCTTGCAAAATATGCCAATATTAATTGTGTGTAGTGTGTGAACAGTGAAAGCATTTCTTCTGTTCCCTGTGCCTTCCCCCATTTCCATGGCATTAGCTAATGTCCTGATATTGTGAGACATACTTCGTATTACTGATGCAGCCAGGAGATATGAAAATGCTGAATGTATCACTGTAATGCAGTACTAGCTGTGCTCATTGATAGATCTACACTGTGATTCATTTCATGTGTCTTCAAGTTGTTATTCCCAAAAAGTTGCTTGAATGCTTAGGATAAATATTGCTTTCTACATTTGCATGCCACTTGGCACAGTGAAATGAACTTTCATAGCTTAAGGAAAAAGTTACATTTTTTGTTTAGGTTTCCTTATGTACCACAAACCAGAATGGTAGTATTGCTTGGCTGTTAGCACTCTGGATAGTACACAGTGAAGAAAATACATCTCTCAGATAACTTTTTCAGTGGCACAAGTTGGACATACAATCAGTTTAGAGAAAAGGACAGCTGATGTATGGTTTGAATCCACTTTAATGATAATTGCACATAGTGTAGTTTGAATATATATTTAATCCCATTTCATGATACCATTGTTCATTAGTTAAAAAGCAACTCTTATCACTAATGTTAAAAAACATGTGAGCTTTTGTATGCCCACTTTCACATTATTTGTCATTAACTGCAAGTTTGATAATGTGTTCCACAAAGTACATTTCTTTTTTCCCCAAAATGTTTTAGTTCATTTTATAACACAATAACTCAACAGTATAGTAACAAGAAAAAAACAGATAAACTATATACAATGTCCATAACAACTAAAAAGCAATATACATAAGAGAACACTTAATATTTCTCTAACAGATCAGGCAATTGTGCCACACAATTAAATGATGAGTTGTGTTGATAGTCCTTGCTTTTATAGTAGCAATCTCATGCTTACAAATGTATTTCACAAGATGAATAAACTTTGCTTTAAAGGCAGGAGTAGATTGGAATTTCAAATTTTTAGTATAATTTGTTCTTGCTATAGAGTAGATAAACCATAGTAAAAATGTTTTGTTTTTTTAGAAATGACTTCAGGAACAGGAGCACTGAAAAGGATAAGAGAGTCAGAAATTATACAGTTGTCATTTCATAGAGATTTACAAAGATATTTAAAGTCTAACCAAAACGGAGAAACTATTTTACAATTAACAACCACGTGTATCACGTTAGCATCAGGATGTCCACATCTCCAGCATTTCGTTTCATCTTTCTTGTACATTATTGCTAGTCTATGTGGGGTGAAAAAACATCTATGTAAAAATGTCCATGTGTATACCTGCCAGAAAAGGGAAGATGTGGATTCCTTCACTGACTGTAAACTAAGTGTTTTACCTTTTTCTGAGAATATTGTCTATTAACTTCGCCTGAATAATTCCAAAAAGAAACATTTGTTTTGCAAAAATCATTTCTGAGAATTTTATAAATAACGGATATGTGTGCAGTGCTCCAGGGTGAGCTAGTAATAATTGTAAAGATAAAAAACAAGATTTTTAAGTTACTCTTATTGTATGCCTCTAATGATGGTAGAAACTTAGTATGTATAAAATCCTTTCAAGTTTGGATGCCAGCCAGTTGCAATTTTGCAAATTATATCTGCTGATCAAATAGTCTGGAGAATATATTTTATTAGCTGAGAGAAATTTATTCTAATATAATAGGTCACCCTTCTTAAATTCTAACATTTTCTGAGTATCAAAATATATTGAACATTCATTTGTGTAAGCAATAGGAAACATAATTATTAATACATTCTTAATTAATTGATTATAAGAGGTGTGAGAACAAGTTTTGACCTTTCACTTTGATATTTTTAAAATCCATATAAAGATGTTTGTATGCATTTGAGTATATGGTTCAAGCAATGTCCTATTACTATTTAGAAGTACGATTTCATGTACTGATTTCCAATATGATGTATAAGAAGTATTATTCCAAACCAACACTATGTTAATAAATGTGGAGTTTAAATACAAGTCATTATTTGGAAACCCCATACCTCCTTCACCCCAGCTTGTGGTGTGCCAGAGAAGAGACATTCTTCTTTTTCTGGGATACCAAAGGAAGTTGAGTAATAAGTTATTAATTTTCTGTTAAATTTTGACAGTTGGGGGAATTATTAGATCTTGGCTAATGAATAAGATTTTAGGTAACAGTGTCATTTTGATTAAAGTCTGTCTGTCTTCAAATGTGAAGAAGTGTCTGTTCCAACTGTCAATTAGACTAGTAATTAAGTGTAATATGCGTGCCTTCACAGTTTATCCTCTTTTTGACATAAGTTTCATAGTAACATTTTTATTCACTAGAAGGACCTGAGTTTTACTGTGATTGAATTTTAGACCAGAGATGTTTACAAAGAAGACTAGATTATATAATAGGTGATCTACTGAATGTCAATACCATTAGAAGTTATTAGTAGGTCATCAGCAAACAGTTGCATCTTGGGGATAATTTGTTTGACACTTTATATCCTTTAACGCTGTCATTATTTCTAAAATAATTTGCAATCAGCTCAATAGCCAGGGTAAAGAGTATTGGGGAGAGTGGGCACCCCTGTTTAGCACCTCTTAATATTTTGAATGGGCTATATAGATACAATCCAATCTTTATATAGGCTATGGACTTTTCATATAGTTTTTTTAATTAATCATATAAAATTTGGGGAGAAATTGTATTTTTGCAGAGCTTTAAACAGATATAGCCAACTTAGGGAGTCAAAAGCTTTATCCATATCAATGTTTAAAATAGAAAGTTCATTTTTTTTTTCTTGTTTGCTAAGTCTATTAAGGACAGTAATCTAATTACATTGTCTTGTACCTTTCTGTTTTTGATAAACCCGGTTTGGTCTTCGTGAATTAATATTGAAAGAATATTATGTAATCTGTCTGAATATCTTATAATCAAAGTTAAGCAAAGAAAGTGCCCTGTATGATGTGCAAAGGTTGGACTCTTTATTTGATTTTTAGGATGGGAGAGATGATAGAATATTTCCATGAGGGAGTGATGTTTGCTGCAGTTTTAACTTGCTTGAATGAATTGAGTAAGATTTTCAAATGTTATCAGACTCCAGAATTAGACCATTCAGCCCTGGTGCCCTTTTTTTTTAAGATATTTTAAGTTAAAAGTTTAGTTTAGTATCTATAGTACAATCTTATAAGGTATAAACAAGCATTATTAAAAATATTTAATTAAGTAGCACAATGTTAGAAAAGGAATACTTGACAAAACATTACTGGTTGTATTCCTATAG
Source organism: Protopterus annectens (assembly GCF_019279795.1). NCBI lineage: Eukaryota > Metazoa > Chordata > Ceratodontiformes > Protopteridae > Protopterus > Protopterus annectens. The sequence continues at coordinate 761,192,406 of NC_056732.1, read as the reverse complement.
CTGCCAATAAGTCAGCTTATTGCTAACTAGACTTTCCCATCATATATGGATGTGGCAAAAATTCAGAAACTTTATTGACAGATGTTCTAAGTATTTAACAGTATAACTAGTTGAAAAAAAATACACAACAGGAAACAATAATATAATCTGAGTCACAAATGCACTACAATCTTAACAATAACCTAAAGTACAAAGTAATCCATACATCAAACAACTGTTGATAAATTATATAGCAAAAGATATACCAACTGTAACTCCGGTGAAAATCTAGGTGACTTTTGTTGAGCCTTGTATAGTTTGCTCGTATAACTGTTTAATTCATGCTAAAAGTTCATTGTTAATAGTTTTAAATGTTTAAAGATTATTGCAGAGACCATAAGATGTAGAAGGAGTTGCCAGTTATGTTCAGTATAAGTTAGGACTACTAAATGGTCAGTTATACCTAGAAACCTAAAAAAAGGTGTCATCCAAATAAGGCATTGGTTTATAAAGAGCAAATGCAGCAGTCTCATAAGCAACCCTCTGAATTGGGTGGACTTTATCACACTGATATAGCAGAAGCAAATAATTAGCTTTAGTCAAACCACATCCCCATCAGCTGGTATTGGGTTGACCATTGGTGGTGGTTTTAATCAGGGTGATATGCCAAAAATATATATTTTTTTAAATGTGTGAAGTAAGTATTGTGTAACCAGTTCCATCCTTTAGGAATCATAAGACTGTCATTTTGTGTTGCAGGGAAAGTTTACCATTTAGAAAGATCTGGGTCAAATATATATTTTACTGTATGTGTCATGCTCCTTGTATAAAACATCTGAAAGATGGGACTTGACAACTCCTTGGTGTGGTTTCCAACCCATGATCAATTCAATTCCCTTTTGCTGGTGGTTTATCCCCTTACCTACTTGTACCAGCTGTAAGTACTGCCACCAGTTTAATTGAGCTCCATTACATTTGTCTTGGTATTCTAAAAGTGGTCACAGACCCTCTCTGCTTTGTGGAAAAAGATCAAACCAGAATAAGACACTATCCAGTAACCAGACATCTCCTGTTCTTAGGTCACACACCCTTGATCCCTTTTGTGAAGACAGAATAAATGACCATCTAGAGTTATGACTCAGCAATAGCTGAAGTTTGACCAATTGTACTTCTATCTTAAGATGCCCTTCCCCAGGTACCACTCACTACTCCTGTCTATGCATGACATGGTTTTATTCAAGAAAAGCTAAAGCATCAACTTGGGGATAAGCTGAATGGGTCTAAGTTTTGTCCTGGCGATCACAAAGTCTACTACCTCTGCTGCTTGGCCATACCTATGTAAGCCAGGATGTCCCAGTCCACTAAAATCTTTTGAGGCCATTGTTTTTTTCTTAGCCAGTCATGGATGTCTCCCTTCCAGGATAAAGTCCATTTGGGCTTTTTGAATAAAAAGAACTGTTTTATGACATTGAATGTTGGGAAGGCACCTAGCAATAAATAGAAATCTAGGAAGTGGCCCCATCAACACTACTGCAATTTTGGCTAAACTGAGAGAAATGCAGTCTGTGCCAGGTTGACAATTTATTCCTGACAAAAATCAGTATTTTCTGTAGATTGATATTCCCTTTCTTTTTTAAAGAACCAGCTATTTCGATGCCTAGATATTTATGTGAAAAAGCTACTTGGAGCTCAGTCTCCAGGAGGTTGTCATGCATACTCCAGGAGGCCTCATTGAGTGTACAAAATAGATTTCCGTTTGTTAAGCTTTAAACCCAAATGTTTCCCAACTTGTCTAAAGAAAGTAAGAACCTCAAGGAGGTCCTTGCATAGGATTTTAATCAAGCAATTAAATTGTCAGCATATGAGGTGCTAATCAGAACATGGAATTCTGTAATCCAAGAGATTATTTGTTCCCTGTGTTTTACAAACTGTGATGTTATTCTTGGTAGACCGTCATTTGAGACTAAAAGTACCCCCATAATTATTGGGAGGTAGTGGCCACCTAATTCATTTAAGGTGGTGTAGAATATTTGAAAGGGGCAAGGTGTTCTTGATTAGGGGCGTAAAAATTCACTGTTGATAAAAAAACATCATTAGTGTAGACTTTCACAAGGGCCCATCTACCTTCTTTTTCACTTTTTATTTCACATTTGGCCTACTGTAACTTATCATTGATTAAGATTAAAACTCCCTTAGCTGTGGAGTTACAATATGCCCTGTGAAACCATCAGCCCTACTATCTCAACCTGTTTATAGTTGCTGAATGTTTTAACTTAGTCTGTTGCAAACAGACTAAATCAAATTTCTTAGAGTGAATCTTCTATAAAATGCAAGCTGCTTTTATTTTTACATTTAGGCCTTTAACATTCCATTACAGCCATCTCAGTATTAATGCTGTAGATACGTTTGGCATCAGTTCTTGTAATCGTGTGAAAAAGCCGCTTGAGGGTAAGGAGGGGGAAAGAACAGAATTAGGTTCCACCCCCACCAAGAGTGACACAATTTTATCAGATGTGCTCTGTAAGGCCGGTGATACCAGTCTACAATAATTGGGGAAAAAATTAAATACAAATCATTAACTGGAAGTCTGGAACTAAAGACATTATACAAATCGCATATTATCAGCAGTATGTAAAAATAAGTTAGGCAAAACCTATTAGTTTCATGTGAAACCCCAGAATCACAGTATAAAATATATTGTGAATTTAACAGCTCAAACCTTAGATGTCTTATAGTCATAGATACAAACAACAAGTTAATAGTCTTTGATTAGTATCTAAGAGATTCAGCTGACCAAGCAGATACACAATCCCATCTAGGAATGATGAGGAGACAAGATCCTAAACAGGCATAAGCGACTTCAAATATAAGAATATTAGGTAGGAGGTTGACCCTTAGTAACAGCTGTCACTATGCTGACTATTTCTTTCCTTGCCTGCTGTTTTTATAGTTGTTCTGTATCTTTCAGGGCAGAGTTAGATTCAATAAATTCCATTGCTGGTTCCTCTTCATCCACAGAAAGGCTGGTAAACAGTAAATATCTGTTAGAATAAGGGAGTGGGGAGTTTCAAAATTCATGATTAGAAGGGCCCCTCTCTGCCAGTGTTTGCTGAGTTGTGTTCTTTGATTTGTTTTTCCCTGGTGTTTTCCATTGCTGTTCTGGAATGTAGCAGTTTCTGCTTAACATCAAGAGCAGAAGAAACTGCTTGAGGCAGGGCATTAGAGGTGTCGGGGGATGTGTTGAAAAAAATTTCTGCCTCCTGTGGATGGTGAAATATGATGGTTTGCTCAATTTTCTCAATCTGCAGTGAGGCAGGGAAGTACAACTGAAATATATAGCCAATCTCTTTACAATTCTTGTGATCCAGAAAAAGTGCTTTCCTGATGTTAAAAAGTGAAATGCTGTAATCTGGGGAAAATATATTGGGACTCCTTATAGTAGAGAGTTAGGCCCCATCCTCTTGCAGAACGTAATACAACTTTCCTGTCTTGAAAGTTTAAAAAGTGGGTGATAAAGTGCCTATGAAGGATTTAGCTGTTTATGCTGTTTGTACATTGTGGGTTTTCAATGAGGGGGTTGTATCCCATTTCAACAGAGGTGCCAAAGAGCTGTTTGGATGCATGTGACTGCATTCTCTCCCTCAGCTTCTTTGGGTAATATGATTAATCAGAGGTTGTTATTGATGATCTGTTATCTAAATCATCAAGCTTCACCTCTAGTTGATAATTCCAGGTCAAAAAGGCTTCCAGTTGCCAGTTCTGCTATTTATGGCAGCTTTCTGCTCTTTCAGTTCTTCGTGTTGCTTCTGTACATTGGAATTTAGGGCTGCTATTTCACTTTTTATTTGGTTCCCATAGTTTTATTGCCTGTAGATCAACTTTCCTCTTCTCTCAACAATGTACTGAAGGTCAGTAGCCAACTTTGTATATCCTCTGGCTCAGACTGAGTTTTCCTACTACTGGCAGATATCTTTCCCTTAGATTTGGTGGCCATATTATGCAACTCACACGCCATCAAGTCAATTCAGTTTGAGTTTCAGTAGATGCCTTTTTTAAATTACTCTGGATGCTCAGCAAAAGGTTGTGATTAGATTGGCACTATGGGAAAACAGAGAGATGTAGAAATAATATATATTAATAGTAAAGTTCTCTTTGTGCGGTGGTACACAACATAATTTATATCTGCATCTGTGCACATCTCCAAGTGCACCCTTCCTTACCAAAGTTTATTGAAGAAATACAGTACTGAGACATATCATGTATCTAATTATCTATTTTTTGTCTCCCCCTACTCTTTTTCTATCTTTTTTACTTTTTTGGGAGTTTTTAATTTATTAACAATCAGCGGTATGCATACCTTGCTGCTGAACAATAAATAACCAACAGCACAGAGAGGTAGGTTAACCACTGCAGCTCAGCCCACCATACATCCAGAGATGACAGCACAGACATTCGTCACTTCAGGTGGGTTCACAACCTGTCAGTGCTGCCTCCATAGCCCATGCCTCATTTCCTCCAACTGCATCAGGTTGCTCTGCCCTGGCTGCTAGTGCAGTGGTACCCTCTTTGAACAGTACCAGTGGAGGTGGTGATTTTGTCACCTGCCAGGTGTTGAGAGAGCTGGAGGAGGGTATCATGGAGAGGGGCCTCAGATACATATCTGCAGGGATAAAAAGATCCTGCACTGGACTGACAAGATGATGCCACATCTGGCACTGACCCAGCTAGCTACTGCAGGAGACAGAGATGACAGTTCTGAGGATAAGGACTAGATTCACTGTTCTCAAGATGGATGTGAGTGCACCTTTGATGTCCCATAACTATCTCCAATCATGGTGCCCCAACCTTTTCTTTCCATCAGCCTCTCTATCTGTCTTGTATGTCCTGCATGTCAGTGCATAGCTCCTAATCTTTCCTACCTATCTAATCCTCTCATTTCTAATGACCTTTCCCAACATTCCTGACTCTCTCACAAAAAAATAATAAAAAAATAGAAACCTGTCCCACCAAAACTTTATGCCCTATACATATCTCCACTTCACCTATGTTTCATCTTGACACACTTATTTTTGTCCAATTGGCATACAATGTTATTCTGTTGTTGTCACCCACCACTGGTGTAGTGACAAACCAAACTAATGAAATTGTGTGTACAATTGTACATTTATGTTGTTAAGAAGTAGATGGCTATGGTGCTCTCGCACAATCCTCTTGCAGATTCCTGTATTCTTTGCCCTGTGTTCATCCCTCTGTTTGCCAACCCATTATTACCACTAGCATATTCACCTCTTTTTTCACACATTTAATCTGGTAAAAAAAAACAGATTCACACGCAACACACATAGCCAGAAATGTACCATAGAAAAGGCTCCTATTTATGTCCTTGGTATTTTCATGGAGCTTGGCATAGCCCAGCAATGCTGAGTGACTTTGAATTCTGTTTAATTTATTGAAAAATCTGATGATTTCAGTTTATTCCACAGTGGTCTGGTTACTTTTGCACAAATGTGCTTAACTCTGCAGCGCTAATGGAATACAGAGTAAAGGCAGACTAAATGCAGTAGTATGAAACAGTTACTGTAATATTTCATAGGCTGCTGAATGCAATCAACAAGCAGTTCCTATGTGGTGTGTTGAGATAATTATCTTATTTGTAGACTGCTGGTTTTGCATAGTGTCATGGGTTTGACTTCAGCTGTAGGTTAATTTAGTAATTCATGACATTTCATGTTCCTATCATATACTTAACTGCAACCATTTTGTATTGCTCTCCATATACATTTCATTATTAAAAATTTGTATAGTGCGAAAAGATATAATTTACAAAATGTATTCCAGGCCCAACAGGGAGACATTAAACCAACCTTACCATGCTTATTTCTTCAAGTTTGTTGCATTCTCTTACCTTTTATTTGTCTCTATGACAAACAATTTATGGTAGAGAGCATGACAGATTAACGATGATTCAATAAGTAAGAGTAACACATTATATGGCTGTTCCTACATGTCCCACAAAACATATTACATCTATTCATCTCTGCATCTGTCTCTGTCTCTCTTTGTTCACCCCTTCTGCTTCATTAAGTTGTCATTGTGCTTCAATCATTGTTTAAATGCTATGTGGTATTAATTCATTTGTGGTGTGATGAGATAATGCTGACATGTGTAGATACATTTTTGACTACTTTCAATGTTTCTAATCCAGGCATTAGCTAAGTGTTACTGACTGTTTTGATACACTATTTTATGTTTAGCGGTTTTCTATATTTTGCTATGATCCACCATTATCTGCCTCCCTCTGATCCTGTCAATGTATCATTTCCCTTCTGTAGTATTATTCTTCATCCTCTGCATTTGCAAAATGTCTGACATCAGGCTACACATGCAACTAAAGATAAATGAAAGTAGAACTTATGGAAATAGGTTGTGACTTTATTGCTTTCAGCTGCACCACTCTGTTTTGCTTCTCATCATTGTGTTAAGCTATGTTTATTCAGTATAATCTGCTTTTCAATGAGTTCAAGAGTTGGATGTACAAATTACTGTGGTCAATAGGTAAAGAAGTTGAATACAAACATTTAACATTTGCTGAAATCTGCTGCCAAATGTTAACTATCAGAAGTATGACTTCCTATGTGGTGTCCTTAGATAATCCATGCATCCATCCACGACCACTTTTTCCCATTTTTGCATATGGGTCAGGGTGTCACTTCAGCAATGACAATCATCTAGAGCCAAGATTTACACCACCAGGTGGCTAGCCCTGATGTGGTGTAAATCACACACTCACATGCATACTCGTACCTAAGGCCAATTTAGGGGGTCCAATCCACTTACTGAATGTGCTTGGAATGTGGGAAGAAAATGAAGCACCCAGATAAAATCCTCATGAACACAGTGAGGACATGCAGCCTCCACATGGAAGGCAACCTAGCTGAGAATCAAACCTGGAATCTAATGTGCTTAGATAATACTCAGGTATAAATATTTTTCTTGGAACGCTCTAAAGGTTCAAATCCAGATGGATAAAAATATTTTTCAGAATGGTTTGTCTGTCTCCTTTTGCTGTAAATGTTGGCTCCTGATCACATCATTATCCTAATGCATTGTTAATATCTGTTCTCCCTATTGTGAAGCCGGTCTTGTAGATATCATTGTGTGAAAGTCTGAACAGAGCAACAAAGAATAGTGTTAATTCCCATTCAAAGTTCAGTACTTCACGATATGACTACACATGTGCTAATACTTTGTCATTAGCAGCACAATTCAGCTTGGCAGTGCCATGCTCAAAATGTACAAAAAATCACATAACTAATGTTTTATGTTGCACAGTGATTGCATGTTTGTATTATTTGTCAACAGGTGAACTTCATTTCAGAATGATGTTGACTTAATTATGTTAGTCTTTTAATGTGTGTCTGCTGTACAGTAATTACATGTGCAACCATGTTACAAGTTTGATTAACCTATCCTCACTTAATCCTTCAATGTTATTCTGCAATTCACTGTCCTAGGTATGACTCACCTGTTTATCTTTGCAATGAACATGGTGTAGGAATGAAACAATACAAGTGTGCAATCATCCTGATAAGAAGTTGCAGCAAAGTTTGATTGGTAATCCACTGGTGTACAACAACAAATGCCCATGGCATCCCAAAGTATGAAACATGTCAATTTTCCTCACAGTAATGTACTACACTTGAAGGACAGTATCTAAATTTTAGTTAGATAAGTATGTAATTACATGTGACAATCATAGCGATGTTACATAGTTCTGTGCACACACAAATGCATTTGTTGCACAACCTGTGATACACAGTACCATCTCTTCCAAACACTGGATTTTCAAGTTCAGATGTCCTATTTCACATCATCAATGTCCATTTTTTCCTGTGGTTCTTGAAACTAATATAGTGCTTTCTTGATTATGTAAGTAGACAGAATGCTCAGTGCTCAGCATGGGAAACATCTGTGTGTGTGTGTGTGTGTGTGTGTGTGTGTGTGTGTGTGTGTGTGTGTGTGTGTGTGTGTGTGTGTGTGTGCGTGTGTGTGTGCGTGTGTGTGTGTGTGTGTGTGTGTGTGTGTGCGCGTGTGTGTGTGTGTGTGTGTGTGTGTGTGTGTGTGTGTGTGTGTGTGTGTGTGTGTGTGTGTGTGTGTGTGTGTGTGTGTGTGTGTGTATATGTGTATGGTGCTGTATCCACTTTCCCTGAGAAGAATACATTTAATTTTTTACATATGTCCCTTATCACACTTTGCACTGAAACATCCTCCGTGAAATACACTAATGAGGTCATCCTGACCAAAGAGCACTCTATCCCTTTAAAAAGTAGATTTATACTTAGGTGCTCATGACTAATAAATTACTCTCTAGATTGTGTAACTAGATAAGTAAGAGCATTAGTGCCAAACAAAGGAAATTTGTGTGTGGGTGTATGCAATACTTGGTGCATTTAACTCTTCACACAGCTCCCTCATTCCACTTTTTACTGAAACATCCTTTATTAGAAACACTGATGAGATCATCCTGACAAAAGTGCACTCTCTCCCCTTAAGAGTCAATCTTCTTTTGTGGCGCTAGCAATTAGTACATTGCTCTCTAGACTGAGCAACTAGATGGGCAGGAGGTTTGAAACATGTGAGTGTGTAAAATGCTTGATGCTGTATCCACGTCCACTGAGAATAATACATTTAAGTCTTCACAGAGCTCCCTCATTACAATTTTTACTGAAACATCCTCTAAGAAACACACATCCTAACAAATGTACATTCTGTCCTATTAGGAATCTGATTTCTCCTGTGGCCTTGCTGACTGATACAATACTGTCTAGATTGTGCAACTAGACAGGCAGGAGGTTCAATGTCCAACATAGAAAACTTGTTTGTGTACGAGTCTGTTCTGCATTTGGTGTTGCACTCTCTTCCTCTGAGAAGAATGCATTTAACTCTTCACAGAGCTCCCTTATACCACTTTTTATTGAAACATCCTCTGTGAAACATACTGATGAGGTCATCCTGATAAAACTGTAGTCTCTCCCATTAAGAATCTGACTTCTCCTTTGGTGTTTGTGACTAATACAATCCTCTCTAGATTGTGTAACTAGATATGTATGAGGTTTGATGCCTCACTTAAGAAACTGATTGTAATCTATGGTGCTGTATGACTTCCTCAGTGAAGAATACATTTAACTCTTCAAACAGCTTCCTAATTCCATTTTTTTCTGAAACATCTTCTAACACATTGATAAGGTTATCTTGATAAAAGTGCACACTTTCCACTGGCACATAAGGTTTCTCCTGTGGTGCTTGTTACTAATGCAGTGCTCACTAGATTGTGTAACTAGATGAATATGAAGTTCAAAGCCCAATATTGGGAAGGTGTGTTTGTAACACTTGGCGTGCTATTTTTTTATTATGAAGAGAATGCATTTAAATGTGCACACAGCTCCTTTATCTAACTTTTTACTGGTCACACTGATTAGATAATTTTGACAAAAATGTAAATATGTAGAAGGTCAGATGCCCAACAGAGAACCTTGTATGTTGATGTGCAATGCTTGGTGCTGTATCTAATTCCTATGAGAAGAATGCAGTCAATTATTCACATAGCTCGCTTATCCCACATTTTACTGAAACATTCTCTATAAAACACTCTGGAGTGATCATCCTGATAAAAGTGAGTTCTCTCCCTTTAAATGTTAGCCTTTTCTTGTGGCACTTGTGACTAATGCAATACTGTCAAGATTGTGAATTAGATAGACAGGAGGTTTGATGCCCACCATGGGAAAGTTGTATGTGTGTTTGTTCATGTGTGACACTTGGTATAATATCCACTTCCTATGAAGAAAATATGTTTAACAGTGTACACAGCTCTCTCATCCAACTTTTTACTGAAAGATCATCTATGCAACACACGATAAGTTCATCCTGATAGATGTGTATTCTGTTCTGTTAAAATATTTGACTTCTTCTATGGTCCTTGTGACTAGTACAGTGCTTTCTAGATTATGCAACTAGACAGACAGGAGGTTCAATGTCTAACTTGGGAAACCTCTATGTGTGTGTGTTTGTGTGTGTGTGTGTGTGTGTGTGTGTGTGTGTGTGTGTGTGTGTGTGTGTGTGTGTGACACTTGGTGCTCTATTGTCTTCCTGTAAAAAATATGTTTAAGTGTGCACACAGCTCCCTTACCCCACTCTTACTGAAAGATCATCTGTGAAACACAGTGATGAGGTCATCATGACAAATATGCACCCCTCCCTTGAGTCAAAATTCTCTTGTGGCACATGCAACTAATACAGTGTCCTTTAGTTTGTGTAACTAGATAGTTAGGAAGTTTCATATCCAATATGGGAAGCATGTTGCTTGTGTAATGTTTGGTGCTGTATCATTTAAATGTGCACACAGCTCACTTATCTCATTTTTTTTCTGAAACACACTGATGAAATCATCTTGACAAAAATGTACTCTCTCCCCTTACGATTCAGACTTCTCTTTTGGTGCTTCTGATTAATAGAGTGCTCTCTACATTTTTTAACTAGATAGTTAGGCAGTTCAATGCTCAATATGGGGAACCCATGTGTGAGTGTCTTTTTTTTTTTTACAATTAGGTAACTGTGCTTAATCACCTTCTACTCTGGATAAATGTTTTGAATTGTTTAGATGTCTCCACCATCACCTAATCCTACCTTTCACAATTATAACTTCTATGCAACAAAAGGTTGCAGTTATGCATATTGTTTGTACTCTACTGAGTACTATTTTGTATATAATGCTTAAAGGAGCGATTGCTTCTTTAGGCCATACTGTGTCCACAGCTGTCTAAATTAAAGATTCCAATAAAAGTCTTATAGACTGAAATATTAGAGTCTCATAGACTGAAAATATCAATTTCATGTTTTAGATGGAAAGTGATACAAAAATTTAAGTCTGGGGGGGGGCAGTTCCATTTTTCAAATGACAGGTGGTTTGTGGGGCAGCAATTAGAGCACAAAATTATAAAATTATATTCTCTGCCTACACCACTGGTGTAACACATGGATGAGGTCATTCTTTCTAAAATGAGCTGTCACACTTTAAATGTCAGACTTTTCCTGTGGTGATTGCATTACTTACACTAGTCTCTAGAATGTGTAAATAGATTTGTAAAATGTTTGAATGCCACAGTGCTTAACTTCTATTAATGTGCATGACTGCACATTAGTTCAGGATTGCATTACATGTATTTGCTATGCAACCTTAATAACCCAAGATGGCTATAAAACTAATTTTATCACACACATTTCCTTGGCAATACTTTGCTGATGTCATCCCTTCATAGATTATGTATTCAGTATTCTCCTGTAGTGCTGACAGCTGATAATGGGCTGCATAGATGGTGTAGCATGATAGCTAGGTTGTTCAAGTCCACTACTGCATAAATAATATGACAGTGATTACTGCCATATACTACTGGCTACTTCACAAGCACCTTTATGCACACTTCCACTTATGAGACAGATTTGCAGTAGCTCAGTGTTACACTAGCAAATCCTAGCATCCCCAGGAAAAGTAACTCTTTAGCCACACAATAATTACATAATGCTAACATTACTGCAGTACCTCACAGATAGAGTGTGAGTTCTCCTGTGTTGTGTGACTTTGACAGGGTGCTTTGTGCATTGTATAACTACATATGTAGGATGTTTGAGGTCAGCTATGGCTGTGTCTTTCATCCTCATACTGTGTATACTCTTCAAATACATATATGATGTGTAGACGTACAGTGTTATTGTGTACTTTGACCATTTCTTAGCTTAAACATCCAGCTAATAAACAGTGGTGGTGTTATCCATTTAAATGTGTACTGCCCCACTTACACCTCAGCATATTGTGTGGTACTTGTGATTCAGGCAGTAATCTGTAGCTTGCAAACTTTGGTAGGTAGTTAACATTCAGCCATTACTGCTCAGGCTATGCTGTGTCAATTATACTGTAACTGTACATGTCTCTAACACTGTCATCAAACACATCTGCTGTGTACACATATAGATGTTGATTCCTCTTACAAATAATTATGATAATTTCTCACATAGTAATGCTTTCATTCAGAATAATGATGGCATGTAATTACAAAGGGTCTATATTAGATCAGCGAATGCTTAAAAAAGCGAACGCTGATTGACCAAACTTATGTAAGCGAATGTTTAAAATATCGAAGCAACAGAAACCCACATTTTTTTCCTAGGGAAAGAATTTGGTTGCCATTTCTGTTGCTTCAGTATTTTCAGTGCTTTGGTGGAAAGTTGTGGGTCGGATTCAGGTAAGTGTGCGATTGAGTGGATGTCAGTGTTAGGGTGGGTTAGGTGAGTTAGGGTTAGGGTGCGGGTTAGGTATGTGTGCGATTGTGTGGACATGAGAGTTTGGGTGGGTTAGGTGAGTTAAGGTTAGGGAGCGGGTGAGGTGAGTGTGCAATAGTGACAGACCTTAGGGTTAGGGTTTGGGTTAAGGCAAGTAGATCAATAGTGGTGTGTGTATAGTCTAGTGTAGGGTTAGGTGTCAGATTTTAGGTGTATGTGTGTGGATTGCTGTTTGTTTGGTGTGCTTGTGTTGTGTGTATGTGTTCTGGATCAGCAATTTTTTTCCCTAGGAAAAAAAATCATTGATCTGACAGTTCTAGATTGTAAGCTTTCACTTACATAAGTTCCATCAATCAGTGTTCGCTTTTTTTAAGCGTTTACTGATCTAATATAGACCCATTACACATTCCTTACATGACATATGTGGGAAGCTTTACCCTCTGGCACAAGGGAATATAATGACATTCTATGTGCTGTTGTCTTAGTATAGCAATTATGGGCACATATATCCCTTTCAGCAATAACATGACATAATGCTTTGACATACTAACATATCTCTCAGTTGTAGTGACACTTCTACCGTGATGCATTCATCCTCTGCAATAACATGAATTTGCTTTTGTCAGATGCTCAGGTGTTCACCATTCACATTCGGTGACTGTTTGAAGTCGGACCTTATATTGTAATGCATGAATGGCATCCTCCATTACAATGTATACATTTACAGTGAGTGAGGCTTCTGCCATCCCTGTTATCTCAAATAGATTGTTTACAACACATACAGCTGATGTAATAATTTAACATAAGTAGAGTTTCACACTTCTGACTTCCACTGTGATGTCTTTGGTTCATCTGCATGTCATGATTCAGTAGAGTCACAAATCTTGCTGCTCAATTCTTAGAAGGGCAACATTACGCACTGATGTTACATAAACACCACTGTATTCCATTATGCTTATCCATGTTTATGTTGAACAATGATATATCATCACATGCTTTAATTGCATGGCAGAGTAGTAGTAAGTAAGGGGATGTTGTGATGTGAGTGCTCCTGTGGCACATGCATTGAGTACTGGCTTGTATAGCATGTCTACACCAAAAGAGTGTGGTTCAGTTCTGGGACAGTGTGTGTACTACAGGATGGAGACAGATTCTTTGTCAGAGAAGCATGGATATTGTACTACTTATCTTTGCATGGACAGTAACACATGTAGCCACTTTCCAGCACTCTGCATTAAGTCTGATTGTTCATACTATATTTGTAACTCTTTTCTTAATGCATACATTGATTTCAGTTATTTGTGACAGCCTTCATTGCTATCTGACATGGCATACACAGTTAATGCAGAGCTATGGTGAGAGCCTAGTATAATAATCAGGGGTTTGACTCTGGTAACATCAATCTGTCAGACAGCAGTGGTTTACACACAGACAATAGTTATGGCTCACTCAGAGGCCCAATTTTTTCAGGCCTTGTGCTACAAGAGGCATGTATAGCTCTTATGATAAGAACGTGCTGTAAACCCTTCCAAGGTGTTTGGCATCCTTGACTGGTATGCATCTCTCTGACATTTGTCTTTGTATGTGCTTGCATATGACATGATCTGAATGTTTATTATGTTATTCAATGGTCATATGCATTACCTGTCCACAAAATAATTATTTTCTGATTTACATATCTTCATCCAGACATTTATTTGTTACTGCAATTGTTTTTGTTACACTATACAGCTTAATGGCAGATAAGGGCTTCCATAAATACTTCATACCATATGACATGCTGCAAGACCATCAGAAACTGTGATGTGTCCAATGTTACAACACTTTCTTGTGTGTTGGTATTGTTGAATTGCTGTTATGTTACTGTTTCCTGTAATTCCATATGAGCACGCCCAGTATAGCAATGTCTGAGATGCTTGCAAGTCAGCAATGGAAAACATGAAATCTTGACATGCCATCTGATCTGTGTTGTCATTTGTCACTTATTTATGTTGCGTGTTATTAGATTACCATTTAACATTTACATGACTATAAACGCTTGTCTATTACAGATCCGTAGGTGATAAACCCCCTTCCTATGGGTGTCACTGACATTTCTTTGCAAAAACATGTCCATTTCTTAAGTACCTGTCATTACAGCTGTAAGGTCCATTTGTTCTTGTGTATACATGTTGAGGTGGATAATATAGCAGTAGTGTTGGCTTGCATACATAAATTACCTGTATATACATCTCATACACAATAACTGTAGTGTATGCATTCATCCCATAATATATCTTCTGTCCTTGATAACTGTTATCTGATGTCAGAGTTTTATTAACCTGTATATCACATTTTAAATCCCCCTTTGTTACACTTCAGCTTTATATCCCTGACACATCCTTTTTTAGCATGTCTGTTTTTATTTATCTGCATAAGTTTGGTATTGTCATTGACGTTAACACTCATTAAATTGATATGGCATGATTTATGTTAGAAATGTTCCTTCTGCACTTCAGCAAATTTGTTTGCAGTATTTGAGTACACTTTACCATTTCCCTTTCCACTTAATTAGTTATGCAGTACAAACCATTAGTATTTGTGTTCAAGTCCAAAATAAATTTTACTTCACCTCTTTCAGTATTCCTTCACTGTACTTCCCTTAATATTTCTGGGCTACAGCATGTGCTCACGCCTTAGCTTTGCTATAAGCAAGATGTTTTTGAACTTTCTGTGCTCATGCTTGCAGGCACCTGTCTATGGTCATGAACAGTATTACCGGCCATGAAAAAGTGCTTGCTAACATGTAAGTGTGATGAGCAGCATGATTATTTGCTTTTAAACAGGTTTAAAACAAGTATATCTATAAATGGAATGGTGAATTTTACACTTTATTCTGTTTTTTTTTAACTACTATTTGGATCGCTTGTTTGTGTGTTTTTAATGAAGAAGACTCAATTTGAACTATCTTGCGCTTCTCTACTTTCATTAGTGGATTGATACTTTGAAAATTTTTTAAAGAAAGTATTTCTGCCACCTGTTATTAGGCGAAATATTCACAGCATGGTCTTTATTAGGTGTCTGAACTTTAAAGAACTCTAGGGAATTTAAGATCTTCCACACAGAGAGGTTTCCTCATTATTTGTTTTTGGGCCCAGTATATTGACATACTGGGTTCATGAGACTTTGAGGGACACCACAGAGACTGTTTCATGTTTATATGAGTAGAGCTGCTGCCCATCATGGTAACATGCTTATCATGAATGCTTAGCATGTCACCTACACATTTGTTAATGAATCCCAAAGGTAGTCCTTCATTTTAGCTTTCCTCATTTGATCACTATAACATTTCAGTCATACGCAGTAGATTTAGTGGCAGTGATTGTGAGCATTATTTTTGCATAGATGTACGAGTTCATTATTTGTATTAAATTGAATGGGAGCTGCAGAACATGTTTTATTTTTTTAAGAAAATGTAACTGCAGAACTGTATATCTAGAGTTGGATTTTTTTTTGTTAATGTGGATTAAATGTTTAATGATACACCAAGTAAAAAAAAAGGATAACTACTAAGTCAACTACATACATATTCTTTTCTCACCCTTTTTCAATGGTCTGCAATGGGATAAGGATATACCAGCATAATGTTAAAAGAAATATGAGCAGGTCTGTGATCATAACTAGATTGTTATTTACTGAAGTAATAAATATCAAGAAATTCATCTGAACACTTATGTTTTTGAAGTGAACATGTTCACAAATTTGCTTGGGAGCAGAATGACAGAAGTGAATTTTTTGACTCGACTTTGTGAACACATTACACAACAAGTCTGTATTCTCCTGCAGGAACAGTCCTGATTACAATATTTTGTTATATACTGAGAAAAATAGCTGCTCCCCTGCTACAAAAAATGTGTAGTAAATGTTTAAAGCAGTTGGTATTAGTTTTAGACTCATTTTACAGGTAAAACCCTAGAGAAGTAATAAGTACTACTCAAGAAACCACGCATATCATATGATTTTATAATAACTTTATAAATTCCATTTATAAGTCACATAGTTTTTTCACAAAGTCCTTATAGAAATAGTTGGAGTGCATTTATGCTACCAATGACAAGACATAGTGACAAGATTGTATGTTAAATAAATATAATGCACAGTGCTAAGTTGCTTTGAACTTACTAAAAGAATAATTCAGTTATAAAATTACAAAATCCATTTGGTCACTAGTCTAAATGATGGCATTTGAAGAACTGCTGAATCACAGGAAGAACTGTGAGCAGACACATTTCTATTTTTTTCTTTTAGAACTGCGGTGGTGGTGCTGCAGTAGCGTTGTCGCCTCACAGTAAGACGTTGTCCTGTTCGATTCTCAGCTAAAGCATCTTCTGTGTGGAGACGTGTGAATGAGCGTACCTTCGTTGAAGGTTGTACATCAGGGCTGGCAACTCGGTACATAAAAATCTGCTGCCAATCATTAGCGGACCAGAGTTCCGCTGTGGTGACCCCTAACCGGGAAAAGCTGAAAGATACAACAAGAAGCCATCCTCATTTCTAGTATTAAGAAAAAATTGAGGAGGAATATATTATATGCTGTAGAAAACCTAGAGTTGTGTGAACTAACTGGGATATTTACTTAATTAATATTTTTTCATATGCTGGAATTCAACCAGATGGGGAAAGGCTAGGGGTCTAGCTGTGCTATGAATATGAGTAATGTGACCTCTTTATTTGCTCCATTTACAATCTGACATTAAGGGTTGTTGTTGATTTGTGTGAAATAAACCAGAATGTTTACATTCTTTTTAGTATGCTGGCAAGTACTATAATAAGATTAGGCTAGCTGCATGGTGGATGAAGGTATTTTGACCTCTTCCTTTTTTTAGTTTAAAAACTGGCAATAAAGGCTGAGGTGAATTTATGTGTACTAAACTGTAATGTTTCTTTTTTACTTATGTTGTCAGTCAACCTGATTATGTGTGGTTTGCAGTGCTGTAGATGAAAACAAATTTGCCCTTTCATTTCTTGAGTTTATAGTCTGACATTAAGGTTGTGTGTACACATTTGTGGAACAAATAGGAATTTATACTCTGGTCAGTCTATGTATGAACCAAGTTTGAAACTGCCCTTGATTTCACAGAATGTCCTTATCTTTGATTAATATTTTAGTCTGGAACTTGCCCTCTTGTTAGCCCAGTTTACAATCTGGCTTTGCAGGATTAGTGTGCATTTGCATGAAATAAGGTGAGATATGTATCCCCTGGTGCTGCTTGTGTCAAAACAAGTTAAAACTGTTCCTTACTTTGTAGAATGTTCCTGACATTACCTCACATTTTGGTCTGTACCACATACAGTTTGTAGTTTTCTGGTAGCTCATTCAGGATTGCAGTCACAAAATTGGGAGAGGAGTGTGTTTACCATATTAACATTTTCCCTGCTCACAGTCTTAGAAGGCTAGAGTGCAGTTGTATGACATAAACATTGGATATGGTTTATATAAAACAAGATGAAGATGTCCCTGATTTCACAGAGTGCACCGGAATGTGGCTCCTTTATGTGTTCTTCATAAAACATGTAATTTGCTTGCAAATCACTGAGGACTGCAGTCTCTATATAATGACAAACATGCAAGTTTCAGATTGTGTATCTTTCAAAAACGAGATGCCAAAATATAATACTTGCTATTGCAACAACTTTCTAAGTATATAAGAACTACATTTAAAATATGTCTGTGTAGGTCTTTGTCACTCATTACGTTTGCCTGTGTTCCTGATTTTGCTCTGTATTATTTTTATCTCAGTCAGATGAGTTTTAGACTTTAAAGTATTGGTAAATGATGGGTGTGGTTGGGGTTGATAATGGATGAAAGTAAGTTACCATCTTTCTCGGTTAACCATGTGGCTTCACAAGACTATTTTGTATTTCTATGTTGAAATGTGTGTGGTCTGTTTTCTGTTTATGTGAAACAAAGTTGAAATTACATTGATCTCAACTTTCTCTGACATTACCAAATTCCCTGGCTTTTGCCTTATGTCTTTGTTTTAATCCTCTTAAAATGTGTGTTTTATGTGAAATCATTGATGATTGCAGTCACTAAATAAAGACATATATTTGAGTTGCAGACTTGATGTTGGACAATGCTATATCATCAAATGCTTTGATTGCATGGCAGAGTAATAGTTATTCAGGGGATGTTGTGCTGAAAGTGCTCCTGTGGCACATGCATTGAGTACTGTCTTGTATAGCATGTCTACACCAAAAGAGTGTGGTTCAGTTCTGGGACAGTGTGTGTAATACAGGATGGAGACAGCTTCTTTGTCAGAGAAGCATTTATATTGTACTACTTATCTTTGCATGGACAGTAAAACATGTAGTTTAACTTCCAAGGTCATGGATTCGATCAATTTTCCCAGGTAGCCCCTACTATGAAACATTCTTTTCAATGTCAGGCATTCATTTACGAAATCTTCCTCCAAGGTTACTATCCTTGTCACTCTTACCAAATGCCCTTTAACTACGGAGTGTTTCTGGTGATAGGGGTGGCTACTAGAAAAGTGTAGGAAGGAATTTGAGTAAGTAGATTTTCTGTACACTCTTGCTGCAAGACCCTGGTTGTGGACATCCTTCCTTAAATTGATGTCCAAATAACTAATTTCATCTTTACTAAAACTAAATGTCAATTTCAGGAAGCCTGTGGTGTTATTGAGATAGTCAACCAGGGACTCTGCTTTGTCCGTATCTCCCTTGATGATAATGAAAATATCAAGGAAGCGTGTATAGAAAATAATGTCGTCACTAATTCGCTTCACTTTGAATATGAACTTGTGCTCCCACTGAGCCATGACTAAATTAGCCACACCTAGCCCAGAGCGTGACCCCATAGCCACCCCTATCTTTTGCAAAAAGTATTCCTTCTTGAATAGGAAGAAATTATTGGATAAAGTTAAGTCCAATAATTCAAGCACCAGGTCAAATAACTTGTGGTATTAGTTATTTCCTCTCATTGATGTGATGGGTGGCCATTTTGGGTGTGGAGTAATGCAGGTTTTGCTGTTGTTGTTGACTGGTAAGTCTCAAGGCAACACAACATGCCCACTCGATTATGAATGAGTTCTTCTGGGCGGAGCCCTGTGAAGAGAGACCTGTGGTTACGTCAACCTTGTGAAGGTTGGGTTGTATGTGCCTTACCTGCCGACTCCAGTTACCTTCAGAAATGTGAAAACCTTTTAAATAAAAGGTACCATTAAGGTTTTTACATGCTATTCAGACTAAATGGGCTGTTAAGAGGAGGGCAAAATGGTAAGAAGCTTGAAAGCACTTTAATATGTTGAATGTCACACTAATGCGACAGTCTATGCAATTTATACGTATAAAATGCTAATAAGAAGGTTATATTTTCCTTTTTGTGACGGATACATTCTTGAAGCTCCCTTGTAGGGGATTTGTTTTCCTTGTGCTTGAAAGGTAAATCTTTCTTGGATTTAATTTGCATACTGGTTGGAGTTGGCTGTGGCTTTCTTGGCAAGTTTTGTTTTCAAGAAGTTTTAGTTTGTTTTTGTACTTGTATTAATGTCAGGAAATTGTCAAACCAAAAACGCTGGCAGTTCCACACGTTATATATTTGTGAGCTTGCAGTTTGTCATCTGTTTAGTTACTCAGAAAAAAGTTGGTTACAGACCACTGCCAATTTCCTTATGGTAAACATTTTAGTCAGCAGTTATTCCACTTGTTAAGCTTGTAATGAAGCCAGAGTCACTTTTAGAATATTATTCTTATTAAAAAGAGACACTGATAGAACAAGAGAATGTGAATTAATATATATTTTCTGAAGTAAAAAAAGTGTATATAACTTTAATTATTGTCATCATTTTATTAAGTTTAATTCACCAGCTTTACTCCAAAGTCACCAGATTTAGTAGGCTTTAAGAGGGACAAATTTTACATTTGAGTCAAACTCAGGGGCATCCACAAATCAGGAACTGTTTAAAGATATGCCTTACAGATGTTCTTCAGCAGTGTGGGTACAACTGAAGTACGTCACCCCCCCCCCCAAAAAAAAAAACTAATATTTTATAATATTATATTTAGGTCCCTGGAACAGGTAGCTCTAGCCCCTTTTGATTTATGGATGTACAGCAAATTTATTAGGTTTGGGTCTGAGACTGCTCTGTAAGTCAAGCATAAATCTCCCCTAAGAAGTGTATAAGATACAAAGTATAGTGACAGTGAATCTTTAGTAGGCCTGTGTAAGGCACGTGCTGGAATCCCTTGATCTTCTTTGTTAGAAACCTCTGAGGTCTGTCCAATTTCTGCAAGTGGTCAAAGTATGTAATTGCCGAATATCTTCAAATCGATCGTTATATGATTCAAGGGCTTTTCCTTTTTTTTCTAGCTTGTGTGACCCTGGACTTAGTATTTTTATTTTCTGGGTATGTGTGTGCCAGAACCCTCAAATCAAGAGTTTGGGGAGGGCAAAGCCCCCTATATAAAAGTTGTTTTTATTATTCCTTTTGGTAATTACAAATGTAACATTTGCAATTACTTTTATAGATGATTTTGTGGAGATTAACGGTAATCACAGGTGAATTTTTTTCAATGTTTTGTACATCTACCTAATTCACCTTAGACAATTATTCATTATAAACTCATAGATATGTGTGTGTGTTTGTGTGTATCTATCTATAGGTTCATATATTCATACTAGGCTATCTGCCCTAGGGCATTTATAAGCCTAGTCAGAGTGTGTTTGGCTTTCACCACCCATTTTAAAATAATTTTGCTATGCCCTTTTTCGAGGTTAGTATACTGTGCCTCTGTCTAACAGTGACACAGAAGTGATACCCGGGGTAAACCTACAATCTCCCATCCACTCATCAAGATTCCTCTTGAAGAGAGTCAATGAGGGACTCTGCCTAACCTGGACTGGGATTTTATTCCAGAGTGAAGGGAGCCTCTGGGTTATGAATCTGTCCCTCCAGCATGTCCTATTTATTTCAGTGCTGAGGTTCAAGTCTCTCGAGCGTGTAGTTCGATGGGATTTGGATTTTCTGAGGTG
Organism: Protopterus annectens; assembly: GCF_019279795.1. Lineage (NCBI taxonomy): Eukaryota > Metazoa > Chordata > Ceratodontiformes > Protopteridae > Protopterus > Protopterus annectens. The sequence goes on along the minus strand of NC_056732.1, from coordinate 761,171,060 downwards.
CGGCATGTCCATTAATTCTGCGTTGGACATGGCTTTATACGTCAGGCACAGATCGCCTCTGAACAGGCGGTATGCCACTGAGTAGAGCTGGAGTTTCTTTAACCGGGCAGCATATGGCATCTGTTTGAGCCCTTTGATCCTCTTGGTGAGGTACTTTTGGGGTCTTTCCAGTTGCTGCAGGTGTCTGGTAAGGTGCATCCCAAAAGGGGCATTGTACTCAATTATGGGCCTGATGAGGGATGAGTAAAGAGGCACGATGACCTCCCCTGATCTAGATGTGAATCCCTTCATGATTAGGTGGGCTATATAAAATGCTTTTCTAACCACTTTGGCCACGTGGTTGTCAAATGAGAGATTGCTATCAACTTGGGTCCCCAGGTCCCTAATTACTTCTTCTGTACTTAATGGATTACCACCTATGTGGTAATTTGTGGGCACTTTGTTTTTCCCAAAGGGGATGACTATACACTTTTTGGCGTTTAGCTTGAGGCCATGGCTCTGGCACCAGTTGTCTGTTTCTATGAGGCCCTTTTGGAGGATGCTTGTGTCAGCTGGAGTGTCGATTATGGCACCCAGTTTGCAGTCATCTGCAAACTTGGTCAGCCATAGTCCTTCCGTGTTGGCCTGTACCTCCGAGAAATATATACCGAACAAGAGAGGTCCCAGGACTGAGCCTTGTGGGACGCCACTTGTAACTGGTTTGGAGTCTGACATGACTCCAGCAATTCTAACCATATGGGTTCTGTCCTTGAGCCAGTTTGCAACCCATCTAGTGACATAGGGGTTTATATTTAAGCTGGTGAGCTTATCTATAATGCCCGAGTGAGGTATTGTATCGAAGGCTTTTGCGAGGTCCAGGTAGGCTGTGTGGACCACCTTCCCCTCGTCAATGGCCTTAGTGACTATTTCAAAGAAATCAACCAGGTTTAAGAGGCAGGATCTGCCCTTAACAAAGCCAAACTGGGTAGGATCCAGTTTCTGTAGGTCCCCAATATCTTTATTTATGAGGTCCATGATGATCCTTTCCATAACTTTGCAGACCAAGCTAGTCAGGCTTATGGGGCGATAGTTTCCAGGATCCGTTGAGGCACCACCTTTGTGGAGAGGGACCACTGTTGCTGTACGCCACTCTTTGGGTACATATACTGTAGTAAGGCTGAGATTGAACAGTAGTTTTATGTTTGGGTTTAGCTCTTCTTGGAGTTCATGTAGGACGCAGCCCGGGACTCCGTCTGGTCCCATTGATGCTGTGTTCTTTTCTTTGGAGAGGGCAGCTCTTACCTGAGCATCTGAGATGTCAGGGGGGCAGCACTCTGCTGGGATAGATATTTGCCCTTTTGGTGGGGAGGGGGGGAGAAGTTTGCACTGAACCTGTCAGCCAGTACGTTGGCAATGTCCATGGGTTCGGTGCATTTTTTGTCATTTTGGACTAATTCTGAGCATATCTGGGAATTCCCACCCAGGTTCCTAACATAACTAAAGAAAGCCTTGTGATTATCCTTAGTGTCCTGTGCAATTTTTCTCTCGAAGCTGGCCTTAGACAATTTTATGAGTGCCTGTAGTTTTTTGCTAATACTGATCAGTGATGCCTTCCCTTTTTGGGATTTTGCTCTATCATGTAATAGCTTCCTCCTTCTATTGTATAGTTTGTTTATGGCTGGGGTCCACCAGACAGGACGTCTGCCTTTGGAGGATTGGGACTTGGTTTTATTTGGGATTGCATGATTCATGCATTCCTGAAGGTGTTCATAGAATGCGCTTATAAAGGATTCTGCGGTCTGGGCCGTATTTTCCACAGGCCCGGGGGCTTTGAAGGATTCCACCTCGGTTTTGAGGAGTGTGAAATTTGCATTAGAGAAGTTTTTCACTGTGGTTTTCAGTGCAGGGGGTGGAGTCGGGATGTGAATATCCAGTGGGATTAGTTTATGGTCTGATCTTACCAATGAGGGATACACTTCTGGTCTGGAGCATAGAGTCCCCATGTTGGTGATGGTCCACTATGTTTTCCCCTCTTGTGGGAGTGGCAACAAGTTGTTCCATAGCATTTGAGTTTATAAATTCTAGGAACCTTTGGGCTAGGGTGTTGGAGCTAGGGTAATGTTCCCAGTCTATGTTTGGGTAGTTGAAGTCACCCAATATAATGGTGTTTGGAGAGACCTTCATATTTTCCAGTGTTCTCAGGATGGCCGAGTGGGGTTCCTGGGTTTGGGAGGGTGGTCTGTAGCAGGCTATAAACTGGAAGGCAGTTTTACCCACTGTTAGTTGCACATGGATAGTCTCTGATGCTTCGTGCTGTGCCACCAACCTGGAGGTGTGGGTATCTTTAACGAATATTGATACTCCCCCTCCTTTTGTGGTTCGGTCCAAGTTTTGGGGCCGAAAAGCATGGTATGAGGTATAACCTGGTAGTGCTGGGGTGTTCTCGGGAGCCTTGAACCAGGTTTCTGTTACTGCACAGATATCGATGTTCTCCATGCTAAGGAGAGTTTTGAGTGCGTGCATCTTGAGGTTTAGACTTCTGGCATTGAGTAGCATTACTCTTAGTTTCTTATCCCTTGTGATACCTATGGAGGTGGGTTTGTCTTTTGAGCCTTGCCTAAAAAAGGCACTATGGGGTAGCAATAGCTTTGCCAATATCCAAAGCCCAGGGGTGACAGGTGCAAGCCATCCCTAGCGAAGCATCGTGGCTTGTCGAGCATGTCATCCCAGGCTGACAGGCATTGGATCCCATTTGAATGACACCAATACTTAAGCCAATTGTTGAAATTGATCATCTTGTCTTCATATTGTGGCATCATTCTTGGTGAGGGTAAGATGCTACTCAAGGTCAGGGTCATACTGGCCTGGGCTACATGCTCAGAGAGCTCCTCTATGTCTCTTTTCATGTAGTCCAGGGAGGTACGTCTCAGGTCATTCACACCAGCATGGACAATGACTGAGTCATATTTGTACTTGCCTTGGAGTGACCTGACTGCTTGTGTTATGTGGCGGATTCTAGCGCCTGACAGGCAGCTCACCATGACCTTCTCCTTGTTCAGCCTGGTGAGCGGGACGTCAGTGTGCCTGACGATAGAGTCACCTATTACAAGTGTATCCGGTGTGTTGTTTAGCCTTAAGGGCTGTGACTGTTCGGCTCACTGGCTTTGTGAGCTATGTGTTGTACATGTTTTGTTTTGGGGTAGCGGTTGCTTGGGTATCTGCTTTGGAGGTCTCTGCTGCTTAGGCAGATTTTTATTTAGAGCCTCCGAGTATGTTTTTGTGTGTTTATGTGTTTGGTTTGCTGTCGTGGTAGGTCTATGTGATACTGGAATTGTAGTGAGAGTGGTTTCCTTCTCCTCCTGACTGGTTACGCCAGTACTGAGTTGAGAGAGCTTAGCCTCCAGTATGGCTATATGGTTGCATCTCTTACATGTGTTGGAATTTGTTGGGAGGAGAAGAGGGTTGTCTGTGTACATGAGGCAGTTGTAACATTGCCTCAAGATTCCCAGATTCACCAGCTGGACCGGAGAGGAGATTGACAACTGACCTTTGGACATGCTAGAATAGTATTGGGAATTCCTTTATAATTGAAAAAAAAAAGGGCTAATGGGGAACAAGGTACTCAAGGGGAGTTTGTGAGGGTGTAGTGCTTTTAATTTTTTAGTGCTGACTTATATAATTGCTTTAGTGGGCAAGTGCCAGGTAACTTAAATGCAATGTGTTACAGGTAACTTAAATGCAAAAACGACAAACAGTAACTTTCTTTCAAGTGAAACAATCTATATATCTCTATCCATCTATATGTATATATGTAACTTTCTTTCAAGTGCAACAATCTATATATATATATATATATATATATATATATATATATATATATATATATATATATATATATATATATATATATATATATATATATATATATATATATATATATATATAAATATATATATATATATATATATATATATCTATATATATATATATATATATATATATATATATATATATTAGTTTTCAACACTTGTATTACAGGGCATTCAGGTATTAAATTAGTCAGTACAGAAACACAGTGTTTGTTACACAGTCTAACCAATCTTACCTAACTATGGTGCTACCTTTACTTAGTAGACTTAGTATGTTATTACATTTGTCTGTTATGATCTGCCTAGACACTGTTTCCTATTCTTTGTGATTCTTTACTCTTCCCTGGACATTTTTCTTTGTACCTACTTACTGTACCATTTATTGAACTCACTCTCTGTTTTCTGATAATCCTTCGATCACTCTCTGACTAATATCCTCTACTCTCTCCCAGTTTGTCTAGAGTTCTCCTAGAACTGTACTATTCATTTTCTGCTCACACTCTATTTTTTTTTCTTTTTTTTTCAGTTTGTTTGGGCCATCCACAACCCTTAGGATTTGTACCCCACCCCCTCCAGTTCTGAAGCAACGTTTCAGAAAAAGCTCAAATCTGCCCCGAGAAATCTCATCTTACTTTTATATACAAGTCTTCCTTTACAATTAATTATTAGGTGAATGTCATTGAATTGTTTTAACGATTTTCTCCTACTTTGTGACTATCATTGTAAGGTGAGCACAGCTGCATGAGCTCCATTCTGTTTCCAACTTGGAGAGCTTTAATCAGGTCTGCCAATAGGTGGCGACATACTCTGCTAATTGTATAAGATCCCTATTTCCTCTGTATGCAAACAGGTTAGCTCCAGAGTCTAAGATCAAAACTATTCCAAAACAAAACTTTATTTCAGTCGTAATTCCCCTGGCTCTACTCATCCTTAAAGAGCTTGCTAGCTACATTTGTTTTCTGTAAAATTAAAAGCTCTGACATAGTGTATTGTCTTACTTACATCTCCTGGTGCCTGATTGCTTTTTTTGGGACTCCTCCTGCTGGGACTTGCTCTGCCCGGTCCATTTGCCCTTCAGGTCCACTCCACTCCCCTACCCCGCTGACATATCCCACCACACCCCCAGTGCTTCTCCTCTTATTCACTAGCTGGAACTCCCTCACTCTATCCATCCAATTACACGCACTTCCATAGTTTCATAGTTTCATAGTTTAGTACTAGAATATCTGCCCTGGGGCATTTATAAGCATAGCCATAGTGATGTGGCTTTCGCCACCCCATGTAATGGTACAAAAGTGTACAGAATAGATTTAGAATACTGTGCCGCTGTCTAGTAGTGACATAGTGAAGACCCCCTTACATAATAGAATTAGTTTACTGTGCCTCTGTCTAGTAGTGACACAGAGATGACCCCCGGGGTAAACCTACGATCTCCCATCCACTCGTCAAGATTTCTCTTGAAGAGAGTGAGTGAGGGGCTCTGTCTAACATGAACTGGGATTTTGTTCCAGAGTATGGGAAGCCTCTGGGTTATGAATCTGTCCTTCCAGCATGTCCTATTCATATTTGTGCTGAGGTTTAAACCTTTAGCTCTCGTGGTTCTGATGGATTTGGATTTTTTGAGGTGGAGCATGTCCATCAATTCCTGATTGGACATGGCCTTGTACGTCAGGCACAGATCACCTCTGAGTAGGCAGTATGCTACTGAATAGAGCTGAAGTTTCTTTAGTCTGACAGCATATGACATATGTTGGAGACCCTTGATCCTCTTGGTGAGGTACTTTTGGGGTCTCTCCAGCTGTTGCAAGTGCCGGATGAGGTACATACCAAATGGGGCATTGTACTCAATCATGGGCCTGATAAGGGAGGAGTATAGGGGTACAATGACCTCCTTTGATCTGGATGTGAATCCCTTCATGATAAGGTGGGCAAGGTAGAAAGTCTTTCTAACCACTTTGGCAACGTGGGTGTCAAATGAGAGGTCACTATCGACATGGGTCCCCAGGTCTCTGATTACTTATTCTGTACTCAGTGGGTTACTGTCAATGTGATAATTTCCTGGGTACTTTGTTTTTCCCAAAGGGAATGACTATACATTTTTTGGCATTTAGTTTAAGGCCATGACTCCGGCACCAGTTGTCCGTTTCAGTGAGGCCTTTCAGTAGGATGTATGTGTCAGCTGGTGTATCGACTATGGCGCCTAGTTTGCAGTCATCTGCAAACTTTGTCAGCCACAACCCTCCCATGCTTGCTTTCACATCTGAGAAATAAATGCCGAACAAGAGCGGTCCCAGGACAGAGCCCTGTGGGACACCATTTGTGACTGGCTTTGAGTCTGACATGGCTCCAGCGATTTTGACTTTATGGGTTCTATCCTTTAGCCAGTTTGCAACCCATCTTGTGACATATGGATTTACATTTAAGCTGTTGAGCTTGTCTATGATGCCTGAGTGGGGTATTGTGTCGAAAGCTTTAGGCAAGTCCAGGTAGGCTGTATGGACTGCTTTGCCCTCGTCAATGGCTCTAGTGACTGTTTTGAAAAAGTCAACCAGGTTCAAAAGGCAGGATCTGCCCTTTACAAAGCCAAACTGGGTGGGATCAAGTGTCTGTAGGTCCCCAATGTCTCTGTTTATGAGTTCCATAATGATTCTTTCCATAGCTTTGCAGACCAGGCTGGTTAAGCTTATGGGGCGGTACATACCAGGGTCTGTAGAGGTGCCTCCTTTGTGGAGTGGGACCACTGTTGCTGTACGCCAGTGTTCAGGTACATATTCTGTAGTAAGGCTAAGGTTAAATAGAATTTTTATGTGCGGGTTTAGCTCCTCTTGGAGTTCACGTAGCACGCAACCCGGGATACTGTCAGGTCCCATTGATGCTGTATTTTTAGCTTTGTTGAGGGCGGTTCTCACCTGGACATCTGAGATGACAGGGAGGTTATATTCAGCTGGGATAAATATTTCTTCTTTTGGGGGTGAGGGAGGGGAGAAATTTGCACTGAACCTGTCTGCCAGAATGTTGGCAATATCTGTGGGTTCAGTGTACTTTTTGTCATTGTGAACTAACTCTGACCATATCTGAGGGTTTCCGCCCAGGTTTCTAACATAGCAGAAGAAGGCCTTGTGGTTATCTTTAGTTTCCATAGCGATTTTTCTCTCAAAGTTGACCTTGGATGTTTTTATGAGAGAACGTAGCTTTCTACTAGTGCTGATCAGAGATGCCTTCTCTTTATGGGATTTTGCTCTGTCATGCAGTAGCTTCCTTCTTTTGTTATACAATTTGTTTATGGCTGGGGTCCACCAGACAGGACGCCTGCCCTTGGTGGAGAGGGTCTTGGTTTTATTTGGGATTGCATGATCCATGCATTCTTGGAGATGTCCGTAGAAAGCATTTGTGAAGGATTCAACATTGTGGGATGTGGTTTCCACTGGCCCAGTGGGCTTAAAGGATACCATCTCAGTCTTAAGAAGTGTAAAGTCGGCTTTTGAGAAGTTTTTCACTGTAGTCTTTTGTGTTGGGGGTGGAGGTGGGATATGTATATCCAGGGTGATTACTTTGTGGTCAGATCTCACTAGTGAGGGGTATACTTCCGGTGTGGAGCACTTTGTCCCCATGTTTGTGATGATCAGGTCTAGTATATTATCTCCCCTTGTGGGAGAGGTGACTAGCTGTTCCATTGCATTTGAATTTATGAATTCCAGGAACCTTTGGGCTAGGGTGTTAGGGCTAGAATAATGCACACAGTCTATGTTAGGGTAGTTGAAGTCTCCCAATATGATGGTGTTTGGTGAGACATTCATGTCCTCCAATGTCTTCAGGAAGGCTGAATGGGGTTCCTGAGATTGGGAGGGTGGTCTGTAACATGCTACCAGCTGTATAGCAGTTTTGCCTATGGTTAGTTGCACCTGGAAGGTCTCTGATGCTTCATGTGTTGCCACTAACCTGGAGGTGTGGGTGTCCTTGATGAATATGGACACTCCCTCTCCCTTTTTGGTTTGGACTGAGTTTTGGGGCCGAAAAGCATGATACAAGGTATAGCCTGGTAGTGCTGGGGTGCTCTCAGGAGCCTTGAACCAGGTTTCTGTTACTGCACAGATATCGATGTTCTCCATACTGAGGAGTGCTTCGAGAGCCTGCATCTTGAGATTTAGACTTCTGGCGTTGAGCAGCATTACCCTTAATTTTTTTCCATTTTTGTTTTATAAGGAGGTGGGTTTGTCTTTTGAGCCTTGCCTAAAAAAGGCACTATGGAGGTGGCAAGAGCCTTAGCCAATATCCTGTTATCATGGTTACACCTCCTAGACCTATAACATGTTCATGCTTCACCTGTCACTTCTTATTGCACTCATATTACTGTCTCACTTCACTACTTATCACCACAACACATTCCAGACACCCACATTTCATCAAATCACTAACCCACCTTACCATACTACTCCATGTACATAACCCACCATCTCTCCTACACTTGTCAATATTACTAGCCTCCAATATGTTCCACTTAAAATAATACCTATTACAGATAGTCACTATAAACCTCAGTTATTCATCGATGAGCTTATCAAACAATTTAAATTACTTACCAACATTGCCTCTAGGCTACTGATTAGTGGTGACATCCACCCAAACCCTGAACCACTCTCAGATAACACCACTCCTCCTAGGCACTATAGATTCAACACCCCCTACACATCCAATCCTAAACAGAAAAAAAAAAAATAAGACCTATTGCTAATGAACATTAATATTAGAAGTATAACCAACAAATTAGACATCCTTCATGCCACTCTAGCCACATACTCCCCAAACATAGGCATAGTCACTGAAGCATGTTAAAATCAGGTACAAAAGATGATGAAATACTACCCCCAGGTTACTCCATACTATGGGAGAATAGACTCAACAAAAGAGGAAGTGGAGTTGCTGTCCTCTTTAAAGACCATCTCACTTTAACTTTCCTTGACGGCAAAACCCCACGACTTGATAGTGCAGAAATCATATATACTACACCAACTATAAATTCAAGAAAAACACTTAATATAATTGGCTGCTATATCCCACCTGGAAATAATGCCCCAACTATAGAACATGTATTGCACTGGGCAAGTAGTACCCTTAATCAGGAGACATTCATACTGGGTGATTTTAATTTAGACTGGCTTGCATGTGATACAGATCACCCCATACATCACGTAAACTTGCATGGTTTTACACAAACTATTCAAGAACCTACCCAAATAGACAAAGCTAGTAAAAAACAATCAACCTTGGACTGGATATTACTAAATAACTCCTCTCACTCATTCCAGTCAGGTTGCCTTCCTGATGGTCTGAGTGACCACCTACCCACATTTCTTATACGACAGCACATATTCCCACCAAAATGAACTATATTTAAAGAACTTAGAAAAAACATAACTTTAATCTTGACAACTTCCTAACTGACCTACAAAGGTGCAGTTGAACTCCACCCAAACACCTTGACCTAGATGACACAGCGAACCACTTTAATAAATCCTTTTTAGATATATTAAATGCACATGCCCCTGTTAGAATCATCAGAGTAAAATCAAACTATATCCCACTGGCTAAGCACAGATACTAGGGTCCTTCTGAAAACTAAAGATAATGCCTGGGAACTATGGCGTAAGAATAATACAGTAGTTTCTAAACAATAGTATCAGGAACTTAGAAATAAGTAAAAAACAAATGAAACAGGATAAAACAAATATCTATCATAGCATTCCAAACACATACCAAAAAACCACTCAAAAACTCTGGCCTGCTATTAACTCAATCCTTCACTCAGAAAAATCTACTACATCAACTCCAAACACCCACAACAATTCTGATAGCATAGCTACCATTGTTAATAAGCATTTTAGTGAATCTATAATTGCCATTTCCAAGCAACAAACCCCTACTCCTGATACCAAACCAGCCAAGTCAACAACTAGCAATGCCTCATTCTCTTTCTCCCCAGTTCCTACAGCCACTATAAAAAAACTACTTCAGAAACTAAAACCTACTACACTTGCCATAGATACCTTACCCAGTAAATACCTCAAAATTGCAGCTGAATCTACAGCCTTCCTACTATCAATCCTTATAGACAGATCCATTCTCGAAAACAGGGTTCATCTGTGGAAAATCTCCCATGTAACCCCACTTCATAAAGGAGAATCTTCCATAGAACTGACAAACTAGCATCCAATTGCTATTCTTTCACCTCTTTCTAAGCTACTTGAAAGATGTATTCATCTCCAAGTCATGAAATTCTTACTGACATATAACCTTCTCTCAAACACTCAGCATGGGTTTTGCCCATCTCATAGTACCACTACTGCTCTCTTATCCTTCACTAATACCATAAACCATCACAGGAATAACAACAACTTTGTATCTGCCATCTTTCTAGATCTTGCAGAAGCTTTTGATATGGTCTCCAATTCCAAACTAATAGATGTACTAACTGAACTATCCTTCTCATCATCTGCCACAGCTTGGTTTAATAACTATCTGGCCGTTAACAATATTTTTCTATGGCAAGATGACCTATCTCCATACCTTCCTTTATCCATTGATATCCCCCAAGTATCTATCCTGGGCCCTCTCCTTTTCCCCCTCTTTACTAATAATCTACACACAGCTACTCCACATGGTTCTATAATACATTATGCAGATGATTCAACACTTATCTGAGCTGCCACTTCTCTATCAGCTCTTCATTCTCAAACACAGGAATCGTTCACCTCTGTTGTAACATAGTTAGCCAATGCCCACCTAATCCTGAACCCAAACAAAACTAAATTATTACTCTTCCAACCAAACAAGACATCTATTTCATGCCCACAATTTACCATAATAGCCAAAGACAATAAAGTCATCTCCCCGAATACCCATGCAAAGCTTCTTGCAGTGGAAATAGACAATAACCTAAACTTTGACTTACATGTGTCCCCAACAATAAAAAAGTTCAAAAGAAACTTGAAAGTCTATATAGGCACAAAAGGGTCCTGACTAAAATGGGCAAAATTACATTAGCACAAACCCATATGCTCTCCACTCTACTATATGCCTCTCCATTTGCAACTAATCTAAGGAAACTGACTTATCTAAGCTAGAAGCATTTTTATAAGAAAATTGCTAAGTTTGCATCTTACTGCCTGTCTAGAACACATAATTGTACAGCTTTAAGGATACTAGACTGGCTTGAATTCCCCAAATTATTCTTTACAACCAACTCTCTCTAACTCACAAAATTGTAACACAACTAACCTGAATCTCTGCACTACAAAATCTCATCCTTCCTTACAGTTCCAGCAAACCACTTTGTCTAAGAATAAGAACTTACCCACTGTCTCCAAGGCCAACAACACTGCAGGAGAATCTTTATTTTCCAGCTATATATCTAGTATATGGAACTCCCTTCCTAACTCCATTCTCTCAATCTCATCCACTTACCACTTTAAGTCATCACTTAAAGCTTATCTAAAAAATAAGTGGATATATTCCTGTACTAGCCCCTCATGAATGCTCTGATACATCACAGTATACTCCAACCATATCTGACTTCTTCCGTGGTGTTTAATCTTTTATTCCTATCGGCCTGTCTTAACATTACATCTTGACATGTCATACTTTACAAATAGTACTAGCCATGTTCAAAGCTAGGGTTTTGCTGTCATGATGCAACAAATTTGTACTTTCTTATGTATACTACATTTTGTTTAATTTATATTTTATTAATCATTGTAATTTGTACATTGAAGTTTACTGTTACTCATGGAGCTTTTCTCCCCAGGCCTCTGCTGAAAAAGGACCTGTGTCCAGTCAGATTTTTCAGGTAACCAAATGTTAAATAAATGCTCAGGGCATTTTTTTGCTATTATTAATTGGGTTTGTAGGGCAGTCTTATAGTTCAAAATTAATGGAACAGAATATACCTTAGCAGTCTTTAGCTGCATAAGTGATACCATTGCATTTTATACGTGGTGCTAAATGTGTATATGTGCAACATCTTCTATCAGTTTATTAACAGTTCTGAGTCCTCAGACCACAGAATGGTTATCCTTTCTGTTATTTACAATCATTCATCAATTTATGATTAGTTATTATTTTACATGTTTATCAGAAAAAAGAGAGAAGTCAGTTTATATATATATATATATATATATATATATATATATATATATATATATATATATATATATATATATGTTATCATACCTGACTATTTCATTTATTCATTTCTACAGATAAAGTTCATCCCCGGGATTCATGAAGCTTGCACCAGGCGCAGGCATAGCGTAGGCAGTCTAATGCCAAATATGGCCGCCGAGAGATTCAGGTATGATCCAATTCCACGAGCACTACCAGCATACACCAGATCTGCGCAGCTCTCGGCTCATGTATGCTAATCACCCCATGTGAAGCTAGATAGCGATTGATGAAGTGGTGCAGGCATAGCGTAAGCATACAGAAATGTAAACCAAACAAAAACGGTTTACATTTTTCCAAATAGAACATCGGAACCATGAAAGTGGACCAAACTTATGTATTACAAAGTTAACATATGCCAATAGCGAAATATGCAGCCAATGGCATAAAAAAAATGTACAACACATAAAAAATAACATTTAATGTCATGGCCACACTAACGCAAAGTACAACCGCAGGGCATGTGTGCGCAAATGGGAACACAAGGAAAATATATACAGATGTCATAAAATTGCAATGTAACACAAATCATGATTTCACCATATTAGTCAATGGCATGCATACTACACCACAACCAAGGTGCAAGGGTTGCTAAGGGTCTGTGACAGTGTTCGGTGCGGTAATTATGAAATAGTAGTCAATGCCATGCAAATGAGGCAAGTAATACTGAATCGCAAACATCCCGCCTGCCTAAGGATGTACCACACGATGCAGCGATACAACACCGAAGAGTGGTCTGGAGGTATACATGACATCAGCAGAAAGGTGTGCCACCGTAGCTCTAAGCGCATTGGAGCATTGCTAATCCGGGTTGTCCGTTGCTAAGCAAATATGCAGGATTGGGGTGTGGATGTAGCCATAGCTTTGCTTAGCTGAAAGCACACAAGGTGAATGAAAGCGCATGTGTACGTGGATGACAACGCATTGGAAACCCAGTAAATGGCTATGCACGATGCACACCACAGCTGAAACAGGAAGGCTAGGGGAAGACAATAAGGAAATGCCGCGGAAGGGTAATTGGAGTACAACTGAGTAATTAACACCTATTAACTCAAAGTGGGCCATTGACAGTAGCTAACAAGGCTGCCAGTAGCAACCTGCAGAACAGGATAGGGGAGGTGCTGGATTGCAAAGAAAAGAGAGCTATCACTGCAGAGCAAAGCAAACCTGCAGTAGATCGGCTATAGAACACATTTCGCAATACAAACCTGGGTTGGGAAAGTACAAAACATGAAAGCAGTCTGCTGGATGCATGTCTGACAATGGGAGGGGAATCATTATGAAAAGTGAAGGCAAGGGCAAGAGGTGATCCATGGCAGCTAAATGTAATTCAACACCAAAGGTACCACAATAGCAGTACCTGCAGTAAAACACATAAGTAAGATACCCTGCAGCTCTGATTGTACATACACACCCTATGACATCATCAGCTTCCAAAGCACAATAGTATAAAGTGTGAAGGCACCTCACACACACTCGTGTATTCCCAAACACTTCACCATCGGTGTAAACAGATGGGGAACTTTTACAATGTATGTGTTGGGAGCTGCCATAGCTGTGATTCATCACCATGTGTTGGAGACTGAAGGTGGTGTGGATGATGATGATGCTGACAACCACCTCAGGCCCCGGAGGAGGAGAAGAGTGCTCAGACCAAGGGTAACCTACCAGGGGCTAGATGATCTAGAGATAGTAGAGTGTTACAGGGTGGACAGGGACATCATACAGTAAATTATTGAGCTGTGCCAGCCATGCCTCAGAGCCAGAAACAACAGAAGGGAACCTGTCCCAGTAGACACAAAGGTATGTGTAAGCTTGAGAATACTAGACACAGGTACCTTTCAAAGGCCAACTGGAGATATCATGGGGATCTTACAGGCATCAGCATCCAGGGTACTCCACCAGTTCCTGGATGCCATGTTACCACATGCCAATGAGCATATATACTTCCCCTGAACTCAGGAGGAGTTGGCCAGCAATATGCGCCTCTTCCACTATGTAGCAGACTACCCGGAGGAAATGGGTGCAATAGACTGCATGCACATACATATCACATCACCACCTGGTGAGCATGGTAGGCATTACATAAACCACAAGAGATGCCACTCCATCAACTGTCAGGTCATGTGCAATGCCCAGGGCATTATCACTGATGTGTGTGCTGGCAGCCTTGGAAGCTACCATAACTCCCACATCTGGCATGCCTCACAGCTGCACCAGGTATTTGTCAGGGGGGACATCCCATATGGCCACCTTGTGGGGGATGCTGGCTATGCACTGGAGCCATGGATGATGACTCCCATCAGAAATGCACGCACACCCATGCAAGAATGCCATAATGAGGCACACGCACAAACCAGAATCATCATAGAGCATGTGTTTGGGATGCTGAAATCAAGGTTCTGTTGTTGGACATATCTGGTGGAGCCTTGCAGTACTCTCCAGGCATGTGTGCCCACATCTTCATAGTATGTGCCATGCTACATAATATGATCCTGCGGAAACAGCTGCAGCAGGGACATAATGGTGAAGGCCCTCACAGCCCACCGCAATTGCCAAGGGCATCACAGGCACAGAGGAATTCAGACCACGAACACTCTGTGCCAGCCCCAGTAGGCAGACGGAGGCATGCCCAATATGCCCATGCCTTGGCAAAGAGGGAACGTATAGCACATACACTGACAGCGTAGGCCCCTATGGACTGACACACTTCTCCATCTGCATACACAGTAAAATGGATGGCACACACACACGACCACCTGTAAATTGTCATGTATAGGTGGTCTACTGTGTGCATTCTACATAGGCAGCCCTCAACTATTGCACACACAACAGCTTTTAGTACAGGGTAAGTCAACACCTGAACAGTAAATTAAGCTAACAGCATGTGTTGATACTGTATGTATAGGTTCCTAGGTACATCGGTAGGTACATGCCTAATTGTCAGAGGCCATTCGTCAGCCTAGCCAAAATGTGTCTGCTGTCGCCAGCCCATTGATTAACGAACTGTCCCTCTGTGGAGCAGAGCCAATTACAGGATCCCTGGGGTGTAACCACTATTCCCCACCCACTCTGCAAGGATTCCCTGATGTGTTAATGAGGGGCTCCATATAATGTAATCAGGGATGTAGTTCCAAAGCATGGGGAGTACCCATGACAGGTATCTGTCACCCCAGCATTCTCCAGTTATGGTTGTGGCAAGGTGTAGGTCATTACAGTGTGTGGCTCACTGTGACATGGATTCCCATAGCTGGAGCACATCCATTAAGCATCACTTGGACATACCATTAATAGGTATCATCCATATATAAACTAACTGAGTTACACATTTGTTTGCAGTATGGAGGAACAGCCATGGTACAGTCCACATACTAAACACCATAACACTTGTACATATCCCAAATGCCCCAGTGGTAAAGCCACTGACTGTCTGGTGCATGTTCCCAGTTCCACGACCTGCTAGGGCTGTTACGTAATTCCGATGTCCCGAATAATGGATGTTGGATGCAGGTCATTAGAGCACGTTTAAGCACATGTTAGCGGGTTTTTGTGCCTGAAAGTACCAGTAAGCATCATTTAAACATGACTACACGGATATGTGCAAAACAGGTCTAAGCTTTGCTGAATATCAAGCACATACGGGCAAAGCTGGCCAGAACCACTGAAATTTGCATTATTCACCCTTGTACTAATAGTACCTGCTCTGAGAGGTAAAACGACCACTGTCAGGAGTAGAACGTGCAACCATGTACACAATCACCTACCACTAAGCTACCTTGAGATGTACCAACGGCAGGTGTGTATTGTGACAGGTTAAAACACAAAAGGGCGGAGTTCAGGAAATAGTATACACAGCCATGTACCCAACAAAATGTGTGTTCTCTCTCTCTCTCTCTCTCTCTCTATATATATATATATATATATATATATATATATATATATATATATATATATATATAATATAGCGCTAGAAAGGGTGATAGAGAGATATATGTCGATAAATACGGATATACATATGTATGCAAATATATAGATAGGTTAACAACATGTACATAACCATGAAGGTACATAGGATACTACCAAATACCGAATGCTATACATACCAACACACGTAATCACGAGGGTTAAAGACCAAAAGACCACAGTACTGGACACTAGAACAGCGAGTACTATTATCACAATGTTAAGGGACATTTAGTTAGTGCTTCTGGTGCTGCGGTCCAGGTAGGTACTGTGTTTAAGTGTGTTTTTGATTGCTGTAGTGTGTGTAAGTGTGTGTTTTGAGTGCAGTGTGTGTTTCCATGGGACTGTAATGTGTGTGTGTGTGTGTGTGTGTGTGTGTGTGTGTGTGTGTGTGTGTGTGTGTGTGTGTTTGCTTTGTGTCTCTGTTCGTGCTATCTTGGAGGTAGATTATTACAGTAGGTGTGGTGTGGGGGGCGCAGCCACCCACATGGGGTGTGTAGGGGGCATGGCCACTTGGCCATACGTAGTGTAGGATGGTTTGTTTGGATGTGATGGGTAGCAGTGTGTCTGTGTGTGCGTGTGTGTGTTCTGTGTTTGTGTTAGTTCCAGGAGTTTGACTGTCATGAGTTTGAGTGTTCGGTATTGTGTGGTTTGGGAGTCTGTGTACAGTAATGTGGTTGTTGGAAGTGTGTGCATTCCTGAATCCATGGGTATGCCGTATACAGCAGCTGAAGTCTTCAAATATGTGCACAACATGGACCATAGAAATCACACATTCTGCCACGACTGAACGTTATGAACAAAGGATATGGAGACTATATTATAGCAATAAATCACTCCTGGGTGTGGGTAATGCTGGATTTACTCATGGTTGGTGTGGTTTGGTCATGAGGGTGAAGCCTGAGAGGCCAAACAAAGACAACTGTGGGTAAATCCAGCATTATCCACATCCAGAAGTGGGTTATTGCTATTATAAGATCACATTATTTAAGAAAAAAAATAATTATTTGTCTTAAATAATAGCATTGTATAATACCTCCTTACTGCCCTTCCGCAGCTGTCTGGTATTCTGCAGCAGTTCTGATGTACTGCACATGTGTATGTGTATGCAGTACATCAGTGCTGTGGGCAAAAGCAATGGAAAAAGCAAGATCTCCGTTGATTTTTACAAAGTGTCTCGCTATGTTAAAGGAGTTTAACATAACGAGACAGCTTTAAAAAAGCAACTGTGTACTGCGCATGTGTATGCTTACGCAGTACATCAGAGCTGTGGGCAAAAGCAAGATCTCTGTTGCTTGTTACAAAGTGTCTCGCTATGTTAAAGGAGTTTAACATAGCGAGACAGCTTTAAAAAGAATCTCCGTTGCTTTTTTAAAGCTGTCTCGCTATGTTAAGCTCCTTTAACATAGCAGATACATTGTAAAAAGCAATGGAGATCTTGCTTTCTTTGTTGCTTTTGCCCACAGCTCTGGTGTACTGCATAAGCATATGTATGCGCAGTACATCAGAACTGCCGCAGAATGCCTGACAGCTGCAGAAGGGCAGCAAGGAGGCATTATACAATGCCATTATTTAAGTCCCTCTATGTGCGGTAGTGTCCTGACCAAAATGAGTAGAAATACTAATGTCCTACAATCTCGAGACATTCTGCATGTTCCATATTTAATGTAATGGTTGCATAAAATAGTCACATGTATCTAAAATACCTACATGTAACAAGAAACAGGATAAGCAAGTAAACTGCTACAAGACTATAAGCTTTTATATAGGCATATATGTAAAGTTCTATACTTTGTACTGACCGTGGGTATGTGGTGGCCTCTAAAATCCGATGTGTGTCCTGCAAATGTCCCACTATGGCCATTTGAAAAGGTGGCAACCCAAGCCAAAGAGGTTCAGTCACCAACACAACTCCAATGAGTGCAAATATCTGTGACAGAAATACATGAGACAGCTTTCATATAGCAACATGTCATTACATACCAATGTATTTTCGAAGGGATTGAAGGACCAACATCACCTGCATGCTATATAGGAACCAATTAACAATGGCTTAACGAATAAGCTTGCAATAACCATAGTATTTGTCTACTAATTGATAGGTCTTCAATTAGGGGAAGGAGCCCTCACACACATATGGAATATGTATAAATGCAGTTCCTGCATACCTTCATCTGCTATGTACACCTACCTATATCTCCCCCACACCTGAAACAATTGCAATACAGACTGTAATAACATCACAAACATCCACTCACTCTATGACATCTGCAGAAGCTTTAACATACCTTGTGAGAGACACACTATAATGGCCCTATGTGAAATCGTTGTTGTTGTACAATGGAACAGATGCCAATGTTACAGGGTTTGGTTGCAATAATCCCGTATCAGATGGCTGATATAACAGCTACACTCACATGTAGAACTACATCATCTAGCCATTACACACAATCCACGGGGGCCATGAAGTTAAAATATCTCTGCGTCTCTCCATATAGCTGTTGCAATTCATCACAAACAACACATCCAGGCCGTCTTCCTCGAAGGTAGGGCAAAGGTACAACGGCCAAGTAGAGTATTCAATTATACCCCACTGTTGCCATGTAATTGGCTAATGGAGTAGCTGCACAGCTGAAGTGCATGTAATCATCTACTTCGGAACACCAATTGGTGGCAGGATACCATGTTACTGGTATCTACGTATAAAAGGATGGCTTGTTATACATTCAAACCGTATGTACATACGAGAAAACCATTAAAACAGAAAAGGAATAAGACTGATATTATCGTCAACTCAGAATACTAATAAGGTATGTAGAACACTCAGTATGTTAGTGTATGTAGTGCCTGGTCTGCATTAATGAAAGTGTACTCAATGCATATAGTGGGAAAAGGTATTATGTAGTGATGTATTGTTGAGCATAGTAACGCTCATAGAAATTGTGTGTACTGCTGTGGGCCACAAGGTAAACACCTCATACACCACAAGGGATGCTACATAAAGACTTTAAACACAACAATTCCACTCCAGCCACTGTCAGTGGCAGGGTTTGTCCAACAAGTATGTGCCATAACAGGGGATAGTATATGTTGATATACTAACAGTAGGCATATGTATGGGCGTATAATTGAGAATAACATGTCTAAGGTGATCCTGCTGTGCAATTATGATTTGCATTGTGGGATATTGTTGCAAAAATGTGAAATGTACAGTATTGTAGGTAGATATTTCTAACATTTTACATAGCATTACTGTTATATTATGCAAACATCAGGTATGTCTATTGGCATGTACAATACACAATAACAAGATACATATGACTTGTAGTCACCAGACAGTGTATCAGCATGATAGCTAATTGAAATGGAAGAGCTAGTCAATTATCTATGCACAAAGGACATGTAATAGCTTCATAGGTTCATAGTTTGGTGCTATGCTGTCTGGCCAAGTCCATTCATAAGCCTAACTACAGTGTTTTCACTTGCGGCACCTCCCTAGGTTAGTGTCCTGTGCCTGTGAACAGCAGAGCCATTTGTTTTCTGCACCTCTGTACAGCAGAGCCACTGCAGTGATCCCTGGTGTACATGTCTGTCTCCCATCCACCCATCGAGGAATCTCTGGAAGAGTGCTAGTGAGGGTCCCTGATGTATATAGGAATCATGTTCCAAAGCATGGTGAGTGTTCGGGTCAGGAATGTATCCCTCCAGCATGTCCTAGTCATCATTGCATTTAGGTACATATCCCAGAGCATGTGGTCTCAGTGGCTTTTGCTTATGTGGAGCATATCCATCAATATTGTTTTGGACATGGGCCTTGTATGTTCAGCAGAGATCTCCCCTGAGTATGCGGTATGCAAATGAGTACAGTTGGGGTTTCTGTAGTTGGGCTGCATACGTCATCCTTCGGAGGTCAGTAATCCTCTCAGTGTGGTAATGTTGTGGTCTTTAAAGCCATTGCTGTTGTCTCGTAAGGTACATCCCAAATGGAGTGTTGTACCCTTTAATGTGTTTCATAAGTCATGAGTAGAGAGGCACTATGGCTGCCTTTGTTCTGGCTACAAACCCATTAGAGATTAGGGTGGCCACGTAGAAGGATATCCACACCACCTTGGCAATATGGTTATCAAAGGAGTGGATGCTATCTTCTTGGGTTCTAAGATCCCTTATTATGTCTTATGTATGTAGGGGTCTACCACCTATGTGACAGTCCACAGGTGATTGGTGTAATCCAAATGGAATGTCTATGCACCTTGTGGCATGCAGCTTGAGGCCATGTTATTGACACAAGTTATCCGTTCCAGTGACACCCTTATGGAGGGTGTCTTTATCAGCTGGTGAATCAATCATGGCCCCTAGTTTGCAGTCGTCTGCAAATCTATTCAGGGTAAGTCCTTCTGTGCTAGTCTGTACCTCAGAGAAGCATATACTAAACTAGAGGGGCCCTATTACCAAGGACTGGGGGATGCCAACTGTAACTGATTTACAGTAGGAACTAGGGTGTGCTACCCTCACTGTGTGGGTTCTGTCCGTGAGCCACTTTGCATAACATCTCGTGATGAAGAGGTTGATGTGCAGTTGGATGTGTATGTTGACAATACCAGAATGGGGAATGGTGTTGAAAGCCTTTGAGAGGACAAGGTAGGCTGTGTGGACCTCCTTACCCTTATCTACTGCTTTGGTAACTGCCTCAAAGGACTCCACCAGGTTTAGGAAGCATGGTCTGGCCCTAACAAATCCAAACTGGGTGAGATAAAAGGTTTGGAGGCCACCAATGTCTCTGTGAATGAGATCCATGATGATGTGCTTCATAGCCTTGCAGAACAGTCTAGTCAGGCATATAGGGCAATAGTTCCCCTGGTCCATTGTGGCGCCACCTTTGTGGAGTGTGATAATTGTTGCTGTGCACCATTCAGGGGCCACAATGCCTGATGCAAGGCTATTAGTGAATTTGATGCCCAAGTGGGGAGCCATTTCATTCTGAAGTTCATGGAAATCACAGCCTGAGATGTTGTACGGTCACATGGATTCTGTGTTCCTGGCTTTAGAGAGTGCAGCTTTGAACTGCGTAGTTGTGATCACAGGGACACTGCATTGTTCCTGTATAGATTTGGGCCCTTTAGGGTGTGAGAGGGGTGTAAAGTTAGCACTGAACCTATTTGCCAGGATGTTGCCAGTATCAGTCGGTTCTGTAATGTTCGTGCCTAACTGCTTTATGTCAGAGCAGACGTGGGTAACACCATCGAGAGTAGTGACATACCTCTAGAATGCTTTGTGGTAGTCCTTGGAATGAGTTGCAGTAATGTTTACGTAGCTAGCTTTGGAGGATGTGATAAGGGATCTCAGATTCCTACTGAGGCTGACCAGGTAGCTCCCCCACTCATGGGATTGTACTCTACTTTGCAACAATCTCCTCCTTCTGTTGTACATTATGTCCATGGCAGTGGACCACCAGAGTGGCATCCATTTTTTGGTGGGTACCGTCATGGCTCTGTTTGGGATAGCATGATCCATGCAGTCACGTAAGTGATAATTAAGTGCAGTTGTGTAGGATTCAGTGGTTGTAACTGTATTGTCCATCTGCTTTGGTGTCATGACGTTTACTACTGCTGTCATAAGAAGCCTGAAGTTGGCTTTGTAGAAATATTGTACTGTGTTTTCCATAAAGGGTGTGGTGCTGAGATGTGGATAACAAGGGTAATTAGCGTATGTTCTGATCTAACCAATGAGGAGATAACCCCAGGTGTGGAACACCAGTCACACATGTTGGTAATGACCAGGTCTAGGATATTGTTGGCCCTGGTGGTGGTGTGGATAGGTTGATCCAGCCAATTGGAGGTTATGAATCCCAGAAAGTGTTGGCCTAATGTATCGGTACATGAGTAGGTATCCAGTTAATGGTGGGGTAGTATCAGTCACACATCAGTAGTTTCTGTTTGAACCCTACTTTCCAGTACAACAAGAAGTGAGGACTGTTAACCATGGGGTATGGTATGGAATCTGTTGCAAGCTACAATTTGTACAGCAGTTATGGCCAGAGTTAGTTGCACTTGGATTACCTCTGATGCATTGTGCTAAGCAACCAGCCTGGAGGTTTGTATATCTTTGGGAAATATGGACACACCTTCACCGTGGATGTTCCGGTCCTGGTTACATGACTGAAAGGTGTGGTATGAGTAATAGCCTGTTAGTGCAGGGGTGCTCTTAGGAGCCTAGAAGCAGGTCCCAGTCACTACAGAGATATCGATGTGGTCCATTACAAGGAGTGCCTCGGGTGAGTGCGTTTGAGATGAAGATGTCAAGCATTGAGTAGCATTACCCTCAGGTTTTGCTTGCCTGTTCCTTTTATGGTGGTGAATATGTTATTTGTACCGTGCCTAAAACAGGCACTATAGGAGCAGCAAGAGACTTAGACATTATCCGTAATCCCAGGGCCAACAGGTGCAGGCCATTTGTGCCAAAGCATCATGTTTTGTTGACCATGTCATTCAAAGCAGACAGATACTGGATACCCTTATAATGACACCAGAAGCATAGCCAATTGTTGAAGTAAATAATTCAGTCCTCGTACTGCATTATCAGTCTGGATGAATGCCAAATGCTTCTCAGGGCTAGGGCAATACCTGCCTGGGAAACAAGATCAGAGAGCTATTCCATGTCTCTATACATGTAGTCCAGGAAGTTATATCTCAGGGCATTCACACTAACATGGAGAATGATACAGTCATATTGTACCTGTTGAGGAGTGACCTGAGTGCATAGGATATGTTGCGGATCCTGTTACCCGACAGCTAGCTGAAAGTGACTATCACCTTGTGTAGCCTGCTGAGTGGGACATCAATGTGACCACCTATAGTCACCTATGACTAGTGTGCTGGGTATGTTATATCGCCCTAGTGGCTGTGGTTGATGGCCACACTGAGTCTGTGGGCTATAAGTAATTGGTGTTGTGTTGGGTGATGGGGCTGCCTGCGTTTCTGCTTTGGAGTTCTCTGTTGCCTAAACAGAGTAGTGATGAGAGGTTCTGCAAATGTTGTAGTCTTACTATCTGTGACCTGTGGTGGTGGAGATCTAGTGAGACTATGTGATGAGTGAGGTGTGGTGCAAACGTTTAACATCCCCACATGATTGTCAGGTTCAGTCTGGGCTGGAGAGAGCTTTACCTCCAGCATGGCTAGATATGTGCATCTCCCATAGGTTGTATGTTGTATGTTAGGAGGGGAGTATTGACTGTGTACATGAGACAATTTCTATATTGCCTCATGATGCCCATATTCATCATATAGACAGGCGATAACACTGGGAATTGACACTTGGACATGCCTGAATATTTAACTGTTTGCCACTAGATATGTGAGGAAAGTGTGTACAAGAGTTATTTTACTCTAAGCAAGTGGGAAATGTAAGTACAAACAGTGTTTGCCTGTAGGTAATGAGGAGGATTGAGTGCTATAGTAATTAGCAGCTCATGAAGTGCTTACATGTTCTGAACAAGTGCTGAGCATGAATAAGCAATACAGATAGGGTGTTGGATAACATAAACACACTGCCCACCCAACAGGTACACAATCACATATCCATGAATAATACAGAGCCCCTGTAACCATAACTATGATGGTAAAAGGTGCACTCAGGCTGCATGGGACTTGTCCACATCCCTGGTTGTATCATACGCATATGGCAAAACAGTGTGCTCTACACATACACATCATGTAAAACATAGTTTCATGTCAGTCTGTGAAAACACTGAATGGTGCACACCAACAGTTATCACAACCCACAAAGTGGAGACAACACTCATAATGGGAGGCACTGCACTAATACCCTGCTGAGTCTGGTCTGAAAGTCCATGAAACTTAATCAATGTATATGTTGTTAGCAGTACAGATGTAGATGACAGTATGGATGATTTCACACTGCATATCATACCTGTGACAGGTCATAGGACATCATCACCCATACTGTGTTCCACCTACACTCAGTATACTAGATGTACCTTTGTATGTCACAGGAGTGTTCTGCCAGTGGACTCTTTTTTTTTTTTTTTTTTTCCTTTTTTCAAAACAAGTTTATTGTTTTAACATATAAGAGAAATATCATAACAATTTTATACAAATAATTAAAAATAGGTATTATTATAATATTCAACAAAACAACTAAAGTATTTACAAAGACATCCACTACAATCAGATCAATTAATTAAACTAAAATACTGTGCTATTGAAATTAGAATTTTTTTAACAAATTTTGTAAATTATCCCATACAATAAAATGTGATGTTTTTCTAGTTGTTCTCATTCTAATTGTGCTTATTTCCATATGACACATTATATTCATAACATTTGCCAGTGGACTCTTGACTGAACCAATACTACAAAAGGTGCCTGAGTAATATGTGCATATCACACCAGTGGCAGCTACAGTAAAACGGGGTTCATTTGTTGTACTCCCCCTCATTGTAGCCCATACCACACAGACAAATGGGAGGCATCTGCATATGTACGTATGTGAATGGTTATGACCTAGGAGCAATAGCTGACTTAGTGTTGTGGACAACATACAGAATGGGCTTTATGGGTGAGGTGTGTGACATATGTGCACAATCTCTCAGCTGCATATTGCATTGTCACCGCTAGGTTAATAACCCTGTACCCATGAACTACCACCTAGACAGCAGTCAACATAATGGACACTGTGTGTAAGGGATGGTGCTGTGCAGTTTACCTCCCTGAGCTAGTGACATCACCAAGCCTATTGGGTAGTCATAAGACAGGGTGCCATCCATGAACATGGCGATCATTGTACAGCCATACTCATCACTCAAGTGACCAATATCGGATCACATATCACCCTTAAGGGGTATTGCCCATGTTTGGATGGGCGACACTAGCCTTCACAATCCTCATCTCCACTATGTAGCATGATGCCTACCCTGCATAAAGACATGTCCAACACTGTGATGTTGGACATGCTACACGTACATATCCTGATCTGAAATACATACATCATGGACATCCACCTTCCTAGTACAAGGATCACCACATGCTGGACAGATCCTTGTGCCATACACGTTACATACTCCTGCCATACTATGCAACCCTGTCCAGCAAAGCTGCACATTTCACCTCTGTCAGACATGGTGTGATGACTGCATGGTAGATGTATCATTAACTGTCTGGATCAGTTATGTGGCACTGCTTCACCTGGCACCAGAAACATGGCTGTCAGCTACAGCTAGAACACCTTACATCCTATGCTCATACATGGCCCAGGGCATACAGACTACTACATGACCTTGGCCGTACACGCTATAGTTGATAACCATCTCTGCAAATACCATCTGGCTAGCCATTGTCCCATGTGTATCAGATGTGCAACAGAGGCGGTACATGGCAGGATGTTGAACTGCTGTACAGTGCCATGTAGATGTATATGGCAAAACACATGCATCTAAAGGCTTCAGTGTGCATGTCTGCATTGTCACAGGTCATGTCCGGTAAGGCAGTGTATGCGTTGATATGTGACATATACACAGCATCTAGGTCGATAGCATTAATGTGGGCACATCCAGGCATGTGCTGATAGGTAACAACACCAGTACAGGCAAACAGACATGCCCACATCAATACAGCATCCACATGGAGTATGAGCAATGTAATCAGGTGACACACATATATGGTGATAATATCCAATCCTCATTGGGTGTCACATGTGTGTGACACAAACATGTCAGTGGTGTCAGTGTTATGAAGATTTGCAAAGACAACTGTTCATATGTAATAAATGTGATATACATGTATGTGCAGCTGTATCTCTGTGCATTGCTGAGGTACTGTGACCTGTCTCCATCATTATGTCTTCCAGATATGTCACGAGCAAGGCTCCCAGCCTATACCCGCTTGGAGGATGAGGCCCTTATACCTTACCACTAAGACAACAATGATATCTTGTTTAGCCATGTGCCACAGCATGCACAGCAGCGTGATGACCTGTGGCAGGAACTTTGCAGGAGGGTTAATGATGTGGGTGGCTATAACCGCACATACCAGCAGGTGCGCAGACACTGCACGGACCTAATCAGATGTGCGAAACAGCATGCAAATGCAATTGCCAGGGAACAAGGTGCAACAGGTGGTGGGCCACCAACCCAGCCCCCACTACACGTACCGAGGAGATACTGGCCAACATGGAGACACCATCAGAACAGCATCCACAAACCCTAGCTGCCATTGTGGAGGTGGGTGTCTCTCAACCACCAAGCCTGGAGTTGCCTGGTAAGTCACTGCTGTACATATAACTATTATATCCCATATAGTTGCATGTGTCACTGTACAATATGTAATGTAACATCATATGCAAGACATGTATACACACATGCCGCATACTATAGTATGCTATGCACACATGTGCATACTCCATAGTATATCCTATTGTACTGGCAAATGTGTTAACATGCACATCACACCCTGTAGCTGACATACAGTCATGGATAATGATCATACTGCTGTGTCACCCCTATATAGGTACCTCTGGCATTCCACAGAGACAGCAGGCCATTGCAGGTGAGACAGTTATAAGTATCAGGCATGTTAATGCACAGATCTATTCACCATGTGGCCAGTTAACACATGTACACATAATGTATGGTCCGGTCACAGTATACAGGTCACATCTTTAATCCATCACACTGGCTACCCATGTGCAATACTTACAAACTAAGTGAAACACTGACATGAAACCTCAGAAACTGTCATTGCTAGATTTGTGGAGAGCTGTGCATATAATGCTGGAGGTGTTGTTTAATGTAGGAATATGTACTATACATCAGAACTACACATGTGGGGTACACAAACAGTACTACACAGCTGGGGTATGGGCAGCCCACATGATTCACCATTGTGGAATATGCCCCTGCAATGAGTGCACACATTGTGATGTGCCATCTGACATGTCCATGACATGTAGTGGTCTGGCTGCAACATTGTCTCACTATACCATAAAATATACCCCACATACCAAACATATAACCCTTTGTCTGCATAACCCTGTGGACAGTGGAGTATCTGACATCTACGGGTGTATGTCATATGGGACAACACAGACATGTGAGATAGACAGCCATCACAACCGTTTGACCAACACATGTTCACATGTGGCCATGGAGGATGGCCAGGGACATGTAGCAACACACAGTAGATGTGATGTGTTTGTGTGTACACCCTGTTGTACATTGGCTACACATGGTCCAACTATAGCATTTGTTGAATGGTTATATTGCAGATGTGGAACACTGGACATCCTACAAGCCTGTGCACAGCTTGTGGAGGTGTAACTTCATTCAACCACATAAGATGTGTTGAACATCATGACTGTGTCACAGGATGACAGTAGTCACCTGTTCAGCATCTGCATGCATACACAGACAACCACATCAGGCCACAGATACAGTACATTTCCCTTGCTGCTGTTGGACATTACTGTCAGCCATGCACCTCGTGTGTGTGGTACACAAATGTCATGTGGGACATGGTGTATTGACAAGTCTGCCATGTGTGGACATGGTTGTCAGGCAGCTAAAATATGTTTGCAGATGTGCAGGGGTGTCATCCGTATGTCCTTTGGTGACCTGTGTCACACATTACACATCATGATTTAGTGTGTATACACCTCAGCAACGTGGGTCACAATCCACAGTATATATGTATTGTGTATGCACACAGTCATATCCCTGCACTGTGTGTGCAATCCACACTGTATAGCAATAGAGACGCCTCATGATTTCATGCAATGGCACTGTGTCTGTACTTCACACTATATAGCAATATAGACACCTCATAATACCCTTCAATGGTCATGCACATCTGCTAAAAGTGTATTTTATCTCTAGGGCATACAGACAACACTGCAATGTGACACCATTACACCACTGTACATGTGACAGGACACCATTGTGTGAAACATGTATGCATGTCAATGCACACGTCAGCAGATTACATGTCAAACTACATGTTAATATCAAGGTCATATGCCACACATCAGCCATGTTAACCTGTGCTGGTCCACATGGTGTAACACAGGGATGCATGCTTACTACCATGATTGAAATGCATGGCATCTGCTATGACACATGCTTGTTGTTTTGTGTAACCCAGGGATGTATGGTAACTACCACTATTATTGTCTGGGCTGCATGCCGTCTGCTGTATCACATGCATGTTGCATGCCTTCTGTCAAATCACATGCATGGTGTGTGTGTGTGTGTGTGTGTGTGTGTGTGTGTGTGTGTGTGTGTGTGTGTGTGTGTGTGTGTGTGTGTGTGTCTGCGTCTGTATTGTAATGTAGAGTCTTTGATTGCCTTCACAGGTGATGTAGGTGCGTTACCCTCCTGCAGTCCATCTGATGTTAGTGTCCCCACAGACTCCAGCAGTGATGATGAACATATGCTTGAGGCATAGGCAGGGTTGTCAGGGGATGAATCTGTACCATTGTTTGCCATTCCACCTATATCCCCCTTATCCCCGTACACATATTTCATGCCAACACATACCCCATCATCAGTGGCCATAGAGGAAGGACAGTTAGTATGTGGTAGCTTGGAACAGGAACGTGTGGTGGCTACAGAAGGTGTGTATTCACACCATGTTGTCAGGTGAATGACTGGAGATGTACCATACAGGCATGTGGCCAGTGCTGCTCGTAGGAGGACCTCTGGCTGACATGACCCTGCAGGACAGAGTGCAGCAGATGGTGTCACCAAACACATGTTTTAGATTGTAATGGTGGCACAGGCACATGCTGAATGGCAGAACAGAGAAGGGCAGAGGCATCAGAGGGCTGTTATCCGTTCTTTAAATGACAACATCCAGGCATTGGCAAATGCTCAACAGCAGATTTCTGATGTTTTGGGCAGACGATTGGGTGACATGGTTGGAATCCTTGACTGTAGCATGACAATCCACGAGCGTAAGCTTCCTGTGCTGGAACATCTGGTAGGAGTGAGGTGTAGGGCATGTGGACGTAGGCCAGCTACATCACCTGGTGCAGGTCTACGTGAACGAGCTGCCTCACATGCCCGCTCCCATAGTGGCAGTAGCAGCAGCAGTGCTGCTGGTGCTGCTCTGTCCACAGCAGGACACAGCAGGCCACGTGGACGTGGCCCTGGATGGTCTCAATGGGGACACAGTTCCAGTGAACATGTGTCATCGGACAGTACCCAATCTGCACCTCTGCTGGTAGTGCCCCTACAACCCCTGGCAGGCACAGGTTACATGGCTGTGGCCAGACACCTTGAGCTGTAAAACCTGGTCTGTACAGTGTGGAGCTGTCAATAATACCCCTGTGTAGTCCAGACACATGGCAGAACTGTGTGCACACATACACGCACACACCAGAAACATCTGTAGGGCACCGCAACACTCATGCATAACAACCACACATGGCCAATTAGATCACAGGCCCTAACCCACACACATGATGTCATCCACTGATGCAGCCTAGGCCCTTGGTAAACATTATCACCCTGTGCATATGATGATGTCTGTGCCGCATCCCTGTCATCCACACCATTGGTGCAAGAACATGCTCATATGGTCTGATGCACAGGGTGAACAGAATAGGGAGATAAGTGTAGATTACAATTGTTGTGTACTGTTGACACTCAGCAGACATACCATGTAGTACAGGTTTAGAATGCATTGTTTTCTGTTCACAGTATGTGTCTTGGTAACAACAGTAACAGTATGTTGGTAATGATGTCCTGCTTCCCTCCTTCAGGTCTAATTGCATGTGCCATTGAGTACCAGTGTTTGGAGTTTCCCATGTGTAAATGTGGACTACTCACAGGCATGTATGGCAATACCTTCATGCTATACTTAGCTTCAACCTCACTGTTAGAAAGGCTGACATTCCAAAGATGTTAACACATCTACAGATCCAGGAGCATGGGAGCTGTGTACTAAGCTACAGTGGCTAGAGACATGACATCCATACTGGGTGACATCACAGGTACAGTTACATGGGGCAAGGAGTTTACAAAGCGGTCTAGTTGATGACAAGGGTAGAGGCCAGTTGATAGCTTGAGGCCTCACTGTGTAGCAGTAATGCACATTCACATTACAGGATGAGAACACACAACTGCACACACACACACACACACACACACACGCACACACACGCACACACACGCACACACACAAACACACACACACACAGGTATTCACACACATATATTCAGACACACAGTAACACGCCCACACTCACAGGGTCAATGACACTGTAACACACTCACACACACACTTGATAGTGTTGAGGTGAAGACCCCTGCCTATGTGGTAATCAACATTATAGTACTGTGCACCCACATGATGTGACACAGAGAATGAACATGTACAGGTAGTCAGTAATGCCTAAGATCGATGGCATCAACAGGGTAGTAGATTGCATCACCTGGAGGGGTTAGGGGGTCCTATCTGTTCACTATGGTAACATGCATCTTCATTCTATGGACTAGACAGCCATACACACATACACACACACACACAGACACACACACACACACACACACACACACACACACACACACACACTGTGGAGTCCACAATTGAATGCACCTATGTCATGCACATAGAGATAGCTCACATGTGTGTAATACACACCCCACCCCTGCCTATGTCTTGCTTTCTACACTGCAGTATGTACAGATCTCTATGACAGTGTACAGGGGTGTGAGTAACAATTGTGATGTATTCCCCACCATACATGGCATATATGGACACACAAGCAAACACACATGGCAGTACTGTGAATCAAACACCTGCTATCTTATGATACGTATGACAGACATGCAGCAGTATTGCTTGCATTACAATGTGTACAGACGCTACCTTTGGCAATTGTGCTGATATATGTACACGGGAGGTCTTAAGTGTTACAGGTGTCAAATGATTTACAGTCAGTGACACCCTGACCGCTGTGTAGGTTGTATGTCTTCCCCTTCAATTAACAGAAAGATAGCTTAGTATTTGCACATGTTATGGTAGGACAGCTTGTGACACACCTGTGAGCTGTCTTCAGCAAACATCCATCTGCAAAGATGGCCCACCCCTTTATGTCCACACATCCGTCCATACCTGATGTATATCCTACCATACTGTCAGCATTTCACCATATACAGTTGGCAATGATGGGGCTGCATTGCAACTGCATGTTGTAGTAAGACACAGATCACCTGCAAACATCAGCTACTTCACACGCATGGTAGCTGAATGTGCACCACTACATGTACATGTGTGTAGGTCTTACATTCCTGTCATTTAGCCATGTTTGTTGGCATTGCAATTGGTGGACATGTGTGATGACATACATAACACATGGACTGTTGCATGATATGATAGTTGTCATGGGTAACCAGTACAGAGGGAATGTTAACTCAGTCAACATTGCTATTACACCTTATGTACTGTTAGCATTCAACAGCCATGGACCTACCTTCCATGTGCATGTGTGTAATTGATATAGCCACCTGTCTGCATGAAGGACAGCAACACCTATGCTATGTACATATGTGTTGTGTGTGTATGGGGCATGTCCATATCCATGGCAGGTACATGTATGTCATATCCAAACATGAGGGTTTTTACTGGTGTACAGCAACAGTCATCTGTTACAGCTGTATATGACCCAGGGCCCCTGTTATGTGTACCACCGACCTGGTTACGAACAGTGGCATCATTGCATTGCATAACACATGATGCAACTATGTCAGTACATGGGTAGTCTGCACAGTTGCTGTAGAGCTAGGTACAGTCCACTGGTCATGGGTCACATGGTGTTGTACTAATATATGTTCTACCACATGTATAGATGTGTGTTGCTTGTCCAAGGACATGGTGATGTCTGAGAGCTACATCATAGAATGTGGCTTTTGACACTGTGATCTGCACCTGACACATCTGTGATGGCTTTTGAGGGTGTACTGGTCAGTACATGTGAGTGGCCTTCATTTACGTTGGGACAACACCACCTGGAGCGGCCCGTAATGGTATTATGGTCCACATGTCTGTATCTGATGTATACGGTGATAGTGCTATTGTGCACAACTGAGCCTTCAGCCAGGTGTTCCTCACTGCACAGATGTCAGTATTCCCCATTGTTGGATCTACACTGGCAGCTGTGATTACGAACGCTACACATCTAGCACTGTTTAGCATACACATACAATGTAGTTGTCCTCTAGGTTTCTGGGTGTTAACCTAGTCTCAGGACATTCATCTATGAATGGCACTATATGGGCAAAGTAGCCACTCCTGGCAGGACATCACCATGGATGGTATTAGTGTGCCAGGTTTAGATTGGCACATCTAAGGTGACAGACAGCAGCAGACGTTGTGTAGAAGACTGGTGTCTGATATATGTAGTGCAACATTCATGCTAACAATGACAACTATCGACACACTGTGCCCTTCCGTGTTTAGAATCAGAGTGCATGCAAAACAGCCCTTTGATACTAAGTGTGTGAGCATGCACAGTGACACCTTGTGTTGGTTATGTGCCTCTGTGTGTATGGGCATGGCCATTGTAACCCTGTATAGTGATAGTGGTCGTCCAGGCAACAGATGGCCATACCCCACTTCAGGATGGATTCCTACATTGAACACACTGGTTCACAGGTATGTACATAGTAACTGTCAGCATCCATGTCGATGTCCATATTCCTAGAAGGTCATATTGACAGTCTTGAAAGGTGTAGTGTATGTGGCACGGCTCGTATCTATGTAGTATTGTAATAGTGGTCCATAGACAGGCAGTTGTCCTGATCACACCACTGGTGTGTGTTTGTCTCCGTCTGCCTGGGGACAGTAATATGCTTTTAGACTGTTTACACTCCAAACAATCCCTATTGGCATCTTTTCCATTCCTGATGATGTCACCTACCTAGAAGTATGCCTCTGGGAGTGCTGTGTCCCAGTAATTTTGGGAGCGCATTCTGTAACTGTCTAATGCTGTCGTGTGATAAGGTAGTTAGGTCTGTGTTCTGATCCCAGTCATGCCAACTGTGTGTGTGTTTCTGTCTGCCTGGGGACAGAATAATGCTTTTAGACTGTTCACACTCCATACAATCCCTATTGGTGTCTTTTCCATTGCTAATGATGTCACCCATCTAGAAGTCTGCCTCTGGGAATGCTGTGTTCCAGTAAGCTCAGTAGTGTGTTCTGTAACTGTGTAATGCTGTAGTGTGATAAAATAATAAGGTCTGTGTTCTACTCCCAGCCGTGCCTACTGTGTGTGTTTCTGTCTGCCTGGGGACAGAATAATGCTTTAGACAGCTCACACCCATTCCTGTCATTTAGCCATGTTGTCATTTAGCCATGTTTGTTGGCATTGCAATTGGTGGACATGTGTGATGACATACATAACACATGGACTGTTGCATGATATGATAGTTGTCATGGGTAACCAGTACAGAGGAATGTTAACTCAGTCAACATTGCTATTACACCTTATGTACTGTTAGCATTCAACAGCCATGGACCTACCTTCCATGTGCATGTGTGTAATTGATATAGCCACCTGTCTGCATGAAGGACAGCAACACCTATGCTATGTACATATGTGTTGTGTGTGTATGGGGCATGTCCATATCCATGGCAGGTACATGTATGTCATATCCAAACATGAGGGTTTTTACTGGTGTACAGCAACAGTCATCTGTTACAGCTGTATATGACCCAGGGCCCCTGTTATGTGTACCACCGACCTGGTTACGAACAGTGGCATCATTGCATTGCATAACACATGATGCAACTATGTCAGTACATGGGTAGTCTGCACAGTTGCTGTAGAGCTAGGTACAGTCCACTGGTCATGGGTCACATGGTGTTGTACTAATATATGTTCTACCACATGTATAGATGTGTGTTGCTTGTCCAAGGACATGGTGATGTCTGAGAGCTACATCATAGAATGTGGCTTTTGACACTGTGATCTGCACCTGACACATCTGTGATGGCTTTTGAGGGTGTACTGGTCAGTACATGTGAGTGGCCTTCATTTACGTTGGGACAACACCACCTGGAGCGGCCCGTAATGGTATTATGGTCCACATGTCTGTATCTGATGTATACGGTGATAGTGCTATTGTGCACAACTGAGCCTTCAGCCAGGTGTTCCTCACTGCACAGATGTCAGTATTCCCCATTGTTGGATCTACACTGGCAGCTGTGATTACGAACGCTACACATCTAGCACTGTTTAGCATACACATACAATGTAGTTGTCCTCTAGGTTTCTGGGTGTTAACCTAGTCTCAGGACATTCATCTATGAATGGCACTATATGGGCAAAGTAGCCACTCCTGGCAGGACATCACCATGGATGGTATTAGTGTGCCAGGTTTAGATTGGCACATCTAAGGTGACAGACAGCAGCAGACGTTGTGTAGAAGACTGGTGTCTGATATATGTAGTGCAACATTCATGCTAACAATGACAACTATCGACACACTGTGCCCTTCCGTGTTTAGAATCAGAGTGCATGCAAAACAGCCCTTTGATACTAAGTGTGTGAGCATGCACAGTGACACCTTGTGTTGGTTATGTGCCTCTGTGTGTATGGGCATGGCCATTGTAACCCTGTATAGTGATAGTGGTCGTCCAGGCAACAGATGGCCATACCCACTTCAGGATGGATTCCTACATTGAACACACTGGTTCACAGGTATGTACATAGTAACTGTCAGCATCCATGTCGATGTCCATATTCCTAGAAGGTCATATTGACAGTCTTGAAAGGTGTAGTGTATGTGGCACGGCTCGTATCTATGTAGTATTGTAATAGTGGTCCATAGACAGGCAGTTGTCCTGATCACACCACTGGTGTGTGTTTGTCTCCGTCTGCCTGGGGACAGTAATATGCTTTTAGACTGTTTACACTCCAAACAATCCCTATTGGCATCTTTTCCATTCCTGATGATGTCACCTACCTAGAAGTATGCCTCTGGGAGTGCTGTGTCCCAGTAATTTTGGGAGCGCATTCTGTAACTGTCTAATGCTGTCGTGTGATAAGGTAGTTAGGTCTGTGTTCTGATCCCAGTCATGCCAACTGTGTGTGTTTCTGTCTGCCTGGGGACAGAATAATGCTTTTAGACTGTTCACACTCCATACAATCCCTATTGGTGTCTTTTCCATTGCTAATGATGTCACCCATCTAGAAGTCTGCCTCTGGGAATGCTGTGTTCCAGTAAGCTCAGTAGTGTGTTCTGTAACTGTGTAATGCTGTAGTGTGATAAAATAATAAGGTCTGTGTTCTACTCCCAGCCGTGCCTACTGTGTGTGTTTCTGTCTGCCTGGGGACAGAATAATGCTTTTAGACAGCTCACACCCCATACAATCCCCATCAGTGTCTTTTCCATTGCTGAGGATGTCACCCACCTAGAAGTAAGCCTCAGGGAGTGCTGTGTCCCAGTAAACTTGGTAGTGCGTTCTGTAACTGCATAATACTGTAGTGTAATAAGGTAGTTAGGTTTGTGTTCTAATCCCAGCTGTGAGTGTTTCCCTCTGCCTGCAGACAGAATAATGCTTTTAGACTGCTCACACTCCATACAATCACTATCGGTGTCTTTTCCATTGCTGATGATGTCACCCACCTAGAAGTACGCCTCTGGGAGTGCTGTGCCCTAGTAATCTCGGTAGTGCGCTCTATAACTGCGTAATACTGTAGTGTGATATGGTAATTAGGTTTGTGTTCTAATCCCAGCCAAACCAACTGTGTTTACCTGGGGACAGAATAATGCTTTTAGACTGTTCACACTCCATACAATCCCTATCGGCGTCTTTTCTATTGCTGAAGATGTCATCCACCTAGAAGTATGCCTCTGGGAGCACTGTGTCCCAGTAATCTCGGTAGTGCATTCTGTAACTGCATAATGCTGTAGTGTAATAAAGTAATTAAATCCGTGTTCTAATCCAAGCCATGCCAACTGTGTGTGTATTTTCCCATATGCCTGGGGATAGAATGATGCTTTTAGACTGCTCATACTCCATACAATCCCTATTGGTGTCTTTTCCATTGCTGATGATGTCACCCACCTAGAAGTATGCCTCTGGGAGTGCTGTGCTCCAGTAATTATGGTAGCACGTTCTGTAACTGTGAAATGCTTATTAGTGTAATAAGGTAGTTAGGTCTGTGTTCTAATCCCAGCCTTGTCAACTGTGTGTGTGTTTCTCTTTGCCTGGGGGCACAATACTGCTTTTATACTGCTCACATTCCATACAATCCCTATCGGTGTCTTTCCCATTGCTGATGATGTCACCCAGCTAGAAGTATACCTCTGGGAGTGCTTTGTCCCAATAATCTCGATAGCATGTTCTGTAACTATGTAATGCTGTAATGTGATAAAGTAGTTAATCTGTGTTCTAATCCCAGCTATGCCAACTGTGTGTGTGTGTTTCTGTTTACCTTGGGGTAGAATAGTGCTTTTAGACTGCTCACACTCCATACAATCCCTACTGGTGTCTTTTCCATTGCTGATGACATCACCCACCTAGAAGTATGCCTCTGGGAGTATTGTGTCCTAGTAATGTCTATAGCACATTCTGTAACTGTGTAATGCTGTAGTCTAATAAAATAAACAAATCAGTGTTCTATTCCAAGACATTACAGTTGTGTGTGTTTGGCAGTCATTTCTTATATGTTGGTATCTGTGAGTGGCTAGCTCCAGAGTGTGTTTTGTTGTTTTCCTATATAGTGTCCATAAATGTTACAATCGCCCAAGAGACTGGGTTGGGAAGACATACACATACATTTACCAATAGGTCTGGTGAGTAAATGTCAGCAGCCCTAATCTTACTCTTAATACAGTCTGACCCATGTGATGCAACAAAACACACTTGCCTTGATAGTAACACCAGCACATAATGCAGGAGGTGCATGTGGTTTCCTTTTCATTCTTGTTTAATGCTTTGGTGTCACGTGGTCCACTGTTGTGATATATATTCTATATCTACATATGTGTGTGTATATGTATATGTGTGTGTGTGTGTGTGTTTATATACATATATATATATATATATATATATATATATATATATATATATATATATATATATATATATATATATATATATATATATTTAGATAGATATGTGTGTGGACATTAGCACACATAAATCTCCATGATGGAATACATGTCCTATACTGGTGAATGCCTGTGCTGGATGATCCGTACATGTTTACCTCAGATGTATGTATATCTGCCATGGCTTAGTGGTAAAGCACATCATCTGTGGTGTGCAGGTTCACAGGTTCAAGGCGTGTAGAGACCTGTTATGTTGTTGCTAGGAAGAACAAGGGACATCAAATACAGTGATAGTAAGGCACTTTTAACCAGTTGTGTGCAGATCTGCGTGACAGTAAGCAGTGGTTATTATTTTGGAGGCTCAGTATGGGTCATGTAACTATGCATTAGAAGGCAATACT
Organism: Protopterus annectens; assembly: GCF_019279795.1. NCBI lineage: Eukaryota > Metazoa > Chordata > Ceratodontiformes > Protopteridae > Protopterus > Protopterus annectens. The sequence continues at coordinate 761,133,561 of NC_056732.1, read as the reverse complement.
ATGCAAACAAGGTGGAAAATAGTGAATGCTGTTTATCACCAGGGTGTGATGTAGATCCCAAGAGTGTATGTGTATAGATAGCAGGGTGCAGGACTCGAATATAGGTGAAAGCATGGGGGGATGTCAGGCATTCAGTACATACATTGGAGCTTTGTGTCTCGGGATTGTTCCTGCCTTAGCATGCCTAAGCTAGGGGTGTGTCTATACCTGCCTAGTGCAATTGGGAGGGACAACAGCAGTAGAATAGTAGTTAAGGTGAACAAGCTGGGCAAACAGGTGATAATTAGCACATTCAGCAGATTACAGGCCCAGCCCGGCCCAGAACACTACGATAAAGTGAGCAAGCACAATACACATGGGTTTTTTCCACACTCTACACCACCGATGTATACATGCGGGAAAATTTTACAAAACAATCCAACAAAATGAGAAGGGCTGCAGATGGCAACATAAACCAACATGTGCAGGAGGCTGATTGTAGTGAGAATGTGAATGCTGCCGAACAACCCTCAGTTAGGAGACAGAGAAGACTGTACAGACCCAGTTTAACCTACCAGGGGCTACATGAGCTGGAGATAGTGGAGCACTATGGGGTGGACAGAGACCTCCTACAGCAGATTGTTGAGCTGTGCCAGCCACACATGACACTACGAACAGGCCGAAGGAAACCCATACCAGTGGATACCAAGGTATGTGTAGGCCTAGGTATACTAGCCACAGGTACCTCCTAAAGTACAACTGGGGATATCATGGGGATCTCACAGGCATCTACATCTAAAGTATTCCACCAGTTCCTGGATGCCATGTCACCACATGCCAGTGAGCACGTATATTTCCTCAACACACGTGAGGTGTTGACCAGCAATATGCGTCTCTTCTACCAAATGGCAGGCTACCCTGGGGCAGTGGGTGCAATAGCCTGCATGCACGTATGCATCAAAGGCACCACCCAGTGAGCGGGGTAGGGCCTACTTCCCTGCAGAGGCATCCCCTCCATCAACTGCCAGGTCATGCGATGCCCAGGGTATTATACTGAATGTGTGTGCTGGCTGCACTGAAAGCTATGAAGATTCTGATATATGGCATCTGACACAGCTGTACCACATATTTGTCAATATGGACATCCCCTACGGTCACCTAGTGGGGGATGCTGGGTACCCACTGGAGCTGTGGCTGATAACACCCATCAGAAATACACACACACCTGAACAACTACACCATAAAGAGGCACACGCACAGGCAAGACATATAATTGAGCATGTGTTTGGGATGCTCAGGTCATGGTTCCAATGTCTGGACACATCCGGTGGAGCCCTGCAGTATTCACCAGCTACATGCACCCAAATTGTTATGGTATGTGCTATGCTACACAATATGATGCTGCGGAAACAGCTGCAGCAGTAACAGCATGGGGAAGGGCCACACAGCCCCCCACCAATGCCAAGGCCTGTACAGGCACAGAATGACTCGGAGGAGGAACTACCTGAGCTGGACCCAGTAGACGGAAGGAAGCGTGCCCAGTATGACCTGGCCTTGGCAAAGAGGCAATGCATAGCATATGCACTGACACAGTAGGTACCCAGGGAATGTCACCCTCTCTGACTCGTACAGACAGTAAAAGGGATGCCAAACATGACACTACCTGTGCTCAGCCATGTATAGGAAGTGCACTGTGTGCATCTGACATAGGCAGCCCTCCAGCACCATCCACAGGTCTGGCACACCCTCAAGGTAAGCTAGTCAACCTACCAATCGGCAGTTGTATGTGTTTCTATTTGTAGCTATCGTATGGATGTGAGCATGCAAGGGAATTTGGTGGCCGAATGTTAGGGCAGCGGACAGTACACATCCATAGTGACACCATGACATCTGTAGCACATACCAGGGTCACAGTAGCAGCCAGTAGTACACAGGGTGTCCTAACCCATTGTGGGTAATGGGCTGAACATCATGTGTGTCCATACAGCCCACACAAGTCTCAACCAGCTGGACAGGTGTAGACCAACACAGACAAATGCTGTACAATGGCCTGCGAATATGCCCAATAGATGACCCCCCCCCACAGCCCACACAGATAGACTACAGCAGGCCAGGCAGTTGGATGTAGGTTGTGAAGGCTATGACATCTGAAACTAATATGTTGGTAATTAAACCTAAGATCTGGAGTACACTGGTATGCCTCTAGCCAGCAGATTAGGTAGGTCCACACATTGAAATTGAGTACCTGACATACCAGTACAGTAGTAGTAGCAAAAGTCTACAACTGTCAGCTGGGCCTCCTTCCAGTGTACGCATGTAACAGTCATGTGTGCCCCCTGGTGCTGTGTAGGAATGCGGATACAGTTGGATGTCCCCCCACGCTGTGCAGAAATGTAGCAACAGTCAATGACATATGACCGATGGATACCCTGCAAACACAGCATGTCACCTGTCAGTGCACAATGCAGAGGTCGGCACCACATTACTGACTACATGGACATGTAACACATGCTATCCAGTTGACCATGCTCAAACACATAAAGGTATGACGGTAATGTCAGTCGACAACATGCATAACGGTGATACTGGGCATGCTCACACACTTAAACACAAGACGGCCAGGTCTGCGAACACCAGTGGTCCAGACATATCTGCTGGTACATTGCTATACTGTTGGATGACTGTACTGTATGGTATGTGTATGGTACTGTCTATTGTCTGTATATTTGCCATGGTGTATTGGTAATTCACATTAGCTGTGTGCGCAGGCTGTTGCTACCAACACTTGCAAAGGACGGTTCTTTGTTTGTAGCCAGAACAAAGCCATTGGATAGAGTGAGTAAGGCAATTGCAGCAGTTGTGAGTGGTTGTGAGTGGGTTTGCGTGGTGTTAAGCACTGCTGACCTCTGGTTACAGCTTCTTATACTTGTTTAGACTCCACATTTCTTTAACAGTGCAATACTTGCATACTGGTAGCCAAACACGCTTACACCTGCGCACTCCCTCACTTGCACATGCACTGACATTGGTGCTTGCATTTGTCACTCATGCTGGGTGGGCACAATCCCTTGTGATGCCTATTACATCGGACTACATGATTACAGTATCGGGTATGGCTGACCATTAGGCAACGGCATGGCATTCGACTGTATGGAATTGGTGGCCTGTCCAGTGAGTTAATGATATTATATGTGTGTTCCTCATACAATCTGCTCCCATCTGGCTGATACATGGGAACCGATACTCTGCAATGCAGACAAGTAAATGTGTTTTGAGAACCACATCCGTCTGCCGGGTCATGCTATCGCATACCTATTGCAGGTTTTCCACCTTTTAAATTGGCCAAAGTGACACTTTAGGATTAACACCTGTCCCACTTTGTGTGGGACAGTCCCTCCTTAGGCTTATGTGTCATGCAAAAATAATCTAGGCATAGCAAATGTCCTGATTACAGGACAATATTATATTCTACATTTCTCTAATAGTTGCATGTAACAGTTGTTGTATATATGACACTTCTATATGTTATGTGAAGTAGCATAAGCAACTTGACTGCTGCTAGACTAAGCTTTGATTTGTACTAATATGTATATTTCTGTACTATGACGGCTGTAGGTATGTTCTGACCTGGTATGTCTGACAATTCTAAGGAGCAGCTCCCATTTTGGCCATTTGGAAAGGTGGTATCCCTATAGGACCTAAATGTAGAGATGTCAGATTTGGCTAGGCAACACATACCCACAGCCAGTAGAAAATTGACTACTTCACCGGTTTGCATAAGTAAAGGTTATTCTTGTAGCATTATAGTTGCTAATACTGTTTTCTATAACATCTAGGTGTTTCAGATACAACATAATCGTTTTAGGCAACCACTACAGACAATATATGGATTCTTTGCCCAAACTCACAGGCCATGTGCCATAATAACATTCATTTTGCAGTACACAACTGCCCAGAGGGGAGTGCCCTCACAAAGGTGAACAGGTGGTAACCCCAACCTATTATGCTATCATCTACCTAAGTTAGTCGGCGGAATATGCGCTTTCTGTCACTAGCAGACCTCACATACAAATGGAGGAGAATGCACACTGTATCAGGGACACTGCATAACACCCTCAGGGACACATTTAGATGATTAGTTCTATTAACCTGACACATTGACAGTCACAGGGCATATGTATTCATTCACATTTGTCAAGGTACATGCTGTTTATGACTCATACATGTTGTCATTAGTCATTATGTGTATTCCGCCACCTGTCCACCTAATATCACTAGTTCTGGAAGGGTTTCGTTAGGACTGTGTTAGATTCTGATTCGTAATCACGGACGTCCATGATAATCGGGTGCAGGGCACTGATATAGACCCTATGTGTTCCCCCAGTGGTTTACGGACTATCCAGTAGATGTGCTCTTCAGGATTGGGAGGTATGGGTGTGCACTATGCCCAAACAGAAATATTAATTACTTCCACGGGGCGGGCCTAATACACCTCTGCCAACCAACACCTGCACACTTAGGCCCATTATTGCATACCCATGATTCCCCTACCTGACACCCCTCTACAGCACTCATGACAGATACTTACTGTGAATGCAGCTGGGGTATGAACACACCCCTACGCACTGCACACTCTTCCCGTCTCGGGACACGTCATACATTTTGTCAACCCATGTGTTATCAGACTTGCACAACCTATTGTTCCGTATACAACTACATCCTGGTCACTTAAATCATTACTGGTTCACCTACAAGGCAAATTTTTGGTGTCCCACAAGGAACACTATGATCCATGTTTAAAGTGTAGACCTTGCAGATCTCTCCCACTGGTATGTTCCTGCCGGTGGTTTGGAATGCAGTGGTGTATTTACCTTTATTGCATGTCTGTATGTCTCAACGGCCTAGCTGGGGGGGTGTGGGAGGTAGACTTTAGTTGATTGGACATCCCACTAACATATGCCTGGTCTGAACATATGTTGCCCATAATTGCTGTACCACAACCTAGGTATATACATGTGTATATCTACAGTAACATATATATATTTATATAATATTATATATATATATTTTGTGTGTGTGTGTGTGTGTGTGTGTGTGTGTATATATAAATATATATATATATATATATATATATATATATTTATATATATATGTTGTCAGTCATTACGTGTATTCTGCCACCTGTTGATCTAATATCACTAGTTCTGGAAGGGTTTAGTAAGGACTGTGTTAGAGTCTGATTCGTAATCATGGACGTCCATGATATTCGGGTATAGGGCACTGATATAGACCCTATGTGTTCCCCCAATGGTTTACGGACTATCCAGTAGATGTGGTCTTCAGGTTTGGGAGGTATGGGTGTCTGCTATGCCCACATAGAAATATTAATTACTTCCACTGGGCAGGCCTAATACATCTCTGCCAACCAACACCTGCACACTTACACCCATTATAGCATACCCATGATTCCCATACCTGACACCTCTCTACAGCACTCATGACTCATCCTTACTGTGAGCGCAGCTGGAGTATGAACACACCCCTACACACTACCCACTCTCCCCGTCTCGGGACACATGTCATACGTTTTGTCAGCCCATGTGTTATCAGACTTGCACAACCTACTGTTCCGTGTACAGCTACATCCCGGTCACGTCAATGATCACAGGTTCAACTACAAAGCAATTTTTGGTGTCCTGCAAGGGATCCAGTGATCCATGTTTAAATGTAGACCTTTCAGATCTCTCCACTGGTACTTTCCTGCCAGTGGTCTGGAAAGCAGCGGTGTAATTACCTTTATTGCGTGTCTGTATGTCTCACCAGCCTAGCTGGGGAGGTGTGGGAGGTAAATGTTTGTTTATTGGACCTCCCACTAACATATGCCCGGTCTGAACATATGTTACCCATAATTGCTGTAATGTAACCTAGTTATGTACATGTGTATATCTACAGTTACATATATATATATATATATATATATATATATATATATATATATATATATATATATATATATATATATATATATATATATATATATATATATATATATATATATATATATATATTTGTGTATATATGTGTATATATCTATATATGCTGTATGTATATATATATATATATATATATATATATATATATATATATATATATATATATGTGTGTGTATATAAATATATATATATCACCAAACCAAAACTAAACGAAACCACTATTGGCACAAATGGAAGACGAACAGCCACCTGTTTTAACATTTTTGTTCTTTTATTAAAACAGAACTTCATCAGAAATGCACCCAACACTTTTCCAATGCTTTAAATAATGATGACATACTAATCACATGTGTAAAACCACCAATGCTTGTTCAACACTGTGTTTTCAACTATTATTTCTTAATAACTTTCCATAACCTACAAGTCTACATAAACATTAAGTAAATGACAAGATGTCAATTACAATTATGTATAACAATATATATAAAATGTAAAAAGATAAACCATATGCTGTTGGTCTAAAACCTGGTGTTAAGTAAAAAACATTTAATGTTTATTACATCATTCAAGCCTGGTGGCTCATCCGCATTCAGCCTAATTTGCCAAATGGCTTCCCTGCATTCCAGTTGCACTTTGTAATTACCACTAAAAGTGGCATCATCCACCTTTTCCAAAACTGAGAACATGAATTTTTTGAAAAAAGGACACTTCAAAGAATGCTTAGCCAAAGCATTTAAAGTGTCTTTCTTTTTAATGGCTAAGTTGTGCTCATATATCCTTTTGTTTAATGTCCTAGTAGTTTGTCCTATGTAAAAATGTTCACATGTTGCACACTGTGCAATGTAAACTATATTATTACTTTTGCATGTAAAATGTCCATTCACTTTGATTTCTCTTTTCAAATGTTTCAAAAAAATACTAGATGTACCACTAATAAATCTACACTGTTTGCAGTTCTTACAAGCAAAAGTGCCCACCAAAGAGTTTGTACTGTCCAAAAAACTACTACCTCCTCTCTCTAAAATCATTTTGATATTAGTAACTTTTTTGTATGTAAATAATGGACTTTTTCCTATTGCTTTCACCAAATCATGGTTACCTGATATAATTTTCCAGTTGTTGAATAGTATACCCCTAATGGTGTCCATTTCATTAGTGATGGGTAAAGGGAAAGATAAAACAAAGTTCTTTCCAAAAACTGAACAATCTTTAGTGTTGTTATGTAACATTAAATCTGTTAAAATTGGCCTAGCTCTATCTTCTCTCAGTGCCTTTACCTCAGATATAATGTAGTCAAGCCAAACTGTGTGATAACCTCTCTCAATGAAAAATTGTTTTAAATCTGCTATTTCTTTACAGAAAATACCATCTTCACTAGTCAGTCTGCTGAGGCGAATGAACTGACCTTTCACCACTCCCCTTTTCATATGAAAGGGGTTCAGACTGTCATAGTGTAAGTATTGATTGATGAAAGTTGGTTTTCTAAAAATACTACTATGAATGACTTTGTTGAAACTATCGAAATACAAATGTAAGTCCAAAAAATTAATAGACTTTCCAAACTCACCCATTGTGAATTTCAAAAAATCAGTAGTAGTATTTAATGTTTGCAAAAAATCACAGAAAGACAGATGATCACCTTTCCATAGAAACACCAAATCATCAATGTATCTCCTATAAAATACAATACTACCTGTGTCAAATTGTCCTGTCATGTGTTTGTCCTCCCAAGATGCCATAACAATGTTGGCAAAACTTGGCGCTACTCATGACCCCATGGCAACACCAGATGTTTGCTTAAAAAGACCATCATCAAACCTGAAAAAATTATTGTCTAACACTAAGTCCATCAAACTGCAAACAGTATGTATCATGGTGTGCCCTAATTTGGTATACCTAGTAAGATAATCTCTCATGTATTCAATGCCTTCCTTTTGATTGATGCAAGTGTATAATGACACAACATCTAAAGATGCAAAGAATACATTGTCCTGTTCTACAGTAATGTCTCTCAATAATTCTAAGAGATGCCATGAATCTCTAAGATAGAACTTGGACTGTTGCACAATTGGGTTCAGAATGTCATCTAACCATACTGAAATAGTTTCAGTCTTTGAACCATGAGCTGAAATAATAGGTCTAAATGGCAAATGCTCCTGTAATTTGTGCACTTTAGGTATACCAAATAATACAGCTAGTTTGGGGTACTCTGTATGTAAAAAGGAATATGTTTTATAATCTAAACTTCCTTCACATACCATATCAAACAAACTACTATCTAATTTGACAAAACTATCCAACACAAATTCTGTGTTCACCTTAAGATAAGTAGTTTCATCAGCTAAGACAGTTTTCATGGCTTCTACATAGTCAACCTGGTTCATTAACACATCTGTGTGTCCGTTGACCAATACATTTCCCGGCCATATGCACTTACACATGCGTATTGGGTTTTATATCTGCTTCAACAGCATACTATTGCCTTAGTCATTATGACACCGACACTTCACTACGGTTAACTTGTAATCAGTATTTAGCACGTTATATTGTGGACAGATGTTGCAATATGTTCATGTTCGGATTACCGATGGTAATTGGGAAGTGATACAGTGTCATTTGACCTGTTCCTCATCTGCACAGCCTATTATTCCAGCTACTGTATTTGTTTGACTGTGCACATTCATATTATTTATGTCAATAAATGGAATACATGTGTTACAGAGAATGTACTTCAACATATTGTTGTCTGCATGTGCGTATGCATATATACCTATTACGTACTAGCCGGCCTACACGTTCCGGTCCATTGGAACTGGCGCAACCAACACTGGCACTCCTGGATCCATAATTGCATAGCCATAGTTTCTCCACTCCACCCGTGTTGAGTTTCCACATGTTACAGCCATTATTGACCTGATATCGCAGCCATGACACACCTTTACACATTGCCCTCTCAAGAGCGTTTGGGGCCCTACACACATTTTGTACTGCCTCTTGTATTCGCAGGGTCTCCCGCCATTTATATTTGCACATACATGCCTTTCCTGGTGTGGGTTACAAGTGTAGGTGGTCACAACATGAACTACATTCCGTCTGTGTGTAATGTAGACGTAGCAGTTCAACGATATTATGCCCACTGGTAGAACTCTGCCTCTGGTGTGAATAGCGATGCTCTGCTCACTCTTGGACAGCTTTATCTGACATACGCTGTAAGCACTATATAATACCTTAGTTGCTCTAGATTCCCTTCACAACCCTTGTGTATGCTTCCAATATATATATATATATATATATATATATATATATATATATATATATATATATGTCTGTGGATATATACACACACACACACACACACACACACACACACACACACACACACATATATATATATATATATATATATATATATATATATATCTATATATATATCTATGTATATATATATATATATATATATATATATATATATATATATATATATATATATATATATATATTAGTTACATCTGTACATAAAAAAACATACATTTGCTATGCTGGGAGCTGCTTACATCCGCGCAGGCGCACTCGCATATGCTTACTGTGAGTTACATATGTTTACTGCCACTTATTTGTGCTTACATGTGCCTTATTCATTATGACAGTACCACTTTGATTGAAGGAATCCGGTTAATGGCCCCATGCGAAACACACGTTCACCTTTACATGTTTAAATGTTGGCTTTACAGCACAGATACATTCATTCCACAAGAAAAGGATATGTGCTATAGTCATACTTGAACCGGGAATGTCTTTACGTTAGGTGGATGCTCTAACCACTACACTGTTGGTGTTCTGCTTCATTTATATGTATACCCCATGGTTCATAGCTACCCTAACATACGTCTCAATGCTTCACTTACACAGCAGGCATCCATTCTCCTGCTGGGAGAACCGCAGTACTACACATGTGACATTCCCTATTCCCTACTGCTCTGGACCCGTGCTGCATGTTTAATCACTCCAAGGATATTCAGAACTCCAAAGCTTATAGTCCTGGAACATACGTGTGTTTAATTGTCAGGGTGTTCATGTGGTCAACAGGGTTTAAGCTTGTCCGACTGGAGACGGGAACTGCACTGTACCCGTTTAAAAGTCAGAATTAGCACTTGGTCAGAGTTAGTCCCAATGTTAACATTCTACTTGTGTTTTACAGATGCAGGGGTTTGGACACCTCTGACCAGGTTATTATGTCGGCACTACATAATACGGGGTGGGGTGGGGGTCCACTGGTGTTTCCCTTCACATTCGTTACGAATGCTTTATTGTGACCATGTTCATTCATTCATATGTATATATATATATATATATATATATATATATATATATATATATATATATCTGTCTGTACATACACATACATATACACCTACATACCTATTTATATTTCCCATACAGTTGAATGTCCGCCGTACATCCCCGCTGCCTTTACCTCGCTATATCCGAAGGATATTATTCTGGCCATCACATAAATTTAGCGGCCCTTACATGGCTTGGACCCAGAAACAGACACACATTAGTCACCAGTTCGACCACTACATCATACGTGGTACATTCCGCATGGATGGCAGTTAGGATATATGACTTCACTACAGGTATTCAATAGTACTGGCAACAAATGTGACAGTAGATTGGTGTACATATGTGTATGGACCTCTCAGCCACTCAGGGACTAATTTCAGCAGTGATAGGGACAAGGCAAGGACAAAGCAGGGACAATCATGGACACTTTTACAATATTAGTACTATTTACTTGAAGCATGTTGACAGATTCAGAGCATATGTATTAATACTTATTTTCTGAAGTTAAAAGCGTCTATTACTCTTAATTAATGTCATTATTCATTCAAGTGTCATTCAACACCTTTCCTCTGAAGGTCACTGGTTTTAGGGGGGATTAAGAGGCTGGCCAGTTATTGTGCGAATGCTCTGACCATTGGTAGGGTTGCCACATTTTCATATGGCCAGGATGGGATATATTCGGGACACACAGGCCAACACATACCCACGTTCAGTACAGGGTTTAGAACTTTAACTATTTTCCTAGATGAGAGCTTATTCTTGTAGCAGTTTAGTTGCTTATTCTGTTTCTTGTAAGATTTACGTATTTTACATACAAAAATAACTGTTTTAGGCAACTGTTACATGAAATATGGTACATAGTTATTTCCTACAATCACAGGACATATGCCATTGTATCATTCTTGGTCAGGACACACCTACCCAAACAGGGACTGTCCCTCACAAAGTGGGACAGGAGGTACCCTGTTTACGTCAGTGCCTTAATCACCCTATATCCAACTGCCACTATGCAAATGTGTAAAGTATATTTTCTCGATAATTCATGTGGGGAGCCGTGCATCACGGTCAGGTGTTTAATCCTGGGTAGTAGGTTCTGCATGACCAGTTGGAGGCTGAACAATCTCGTGAACCACTACTGCACATACAATTTGTGTCCAGATGTCTACAGGACTGGACATCGTGTTGTGATACCAAGTCTGATGTTTACACAGGATACTTATCCCATGAGGGATATCCAAAAATTGAGCAAGACAATAACCTTTGATTTTTTTGGATTTACGAAAATGTGATAGGGTTTTACATGCAAGGGATACATAGTTTGCAATCCTGACACTGCCTAGGGTGACACTGCCTACTAGATATGAGTATTGGTCGCTATGTGCAGATATGGCTGCGACAAGCTAGCAGCCCGAGTATGGCTGGATTTGGTGGACGTTCGGGAATGGGGGGGGGGTTGTGTGATGTAGAGGGGATGATGGGTATTCAATTATGCATCCAGGTGTGTTGTAATTGGATGGCTCAGTTCCATCCAGACCATTATGTGGGTATGTGCCGGTGACATTTCTGTACATGTGTATCGCACATTTTAATATTCATATGTTTGTGTGATTGTGTTCTACAGTATGGCCTGTCAGGTTGTATTGCAGATGTGTATGTTTGTTCTTTGTGTTTCTTTCTGATTCACGGACTGCTCCCTCATACACCTCCAATTCACCTATTGTGCATCCAACATAGTCTCCCCTTTGTGAATTATAACGTTACCCATCTCCCCACACCCATATTCCACACACTCCATCCATCCCTTCTATGGTTGATGGCCCATGGCACGGTCAAGGGAACACATTGCATACACTACATATCTCTGGTACCTGTATGGTTGTGAGGACTACCCTAGCATTTTTCACCTTCCACATGCTGTACATCATGCACATAGGTACACGCAAATACTTATCTTTCATGACATGGTAGGTAGACCCCGGTAATAGCCGTTCATCTTTGACCCATCCTGATAAGGACGGTTTGGACCGCAAATGGGCAGATTTTGGCCGGATGCTCTGACCATTGGTAGGGTTGCCACATTTTCATATGGCCAGGATGCGATTTATTCCAGACACACATCAGATTTTACAGGCCAACACATACCCAAGGTCAGTACAACAGATAGTACTTTTGTTTTATGCCTAAATGTAAGCTTATTGTTGTAGCAGTTTACATGCTTCTTCTGTTTCGTTTACTTGCTTATTCTATTTCTTGTGACTTGTAGGTATGTTACATATGGAAATAACTATTGTATGTGACTATTACATGAGATAATTATGTCATACGGTCGCAGGATATTTTTACATTTATAATGGTTTTGGTATGGACACAACTGCCCAGATGGGTACTGCCCCTCACAATGTGGGACAGGTGGTAACCCTGACCATTGGGCTAGACTTAGCTATTGGTGGCGTGCTAACACAATGCGTTTCTCTTCCACTTGGTGTAACTATCAACACTGCATTAGAACATGGGCACAGGCTTTTAAATGTCATTTGTTCGAGGGATGGGGACTCAATATTTGGCTATGTGCATTTTTGTTTGCTTCTTATTTTTGTGTTCGCAAGAACTGTCTTGCATGCTTTGCATACGTTTCAGTATCCACGGACACTGACAGGTGTGATTACTATTGGAGGCAGGCTGTAATATTCAGCATTTTAGCTTGTACGTAAACAGCCGACATGTCCACACCTCAGTGCAGCGCTTTGACACACCCCATGTAGTTGCGCACGTTTCCTATGCACGTGGATGTGGCGGCAGCGTGCCTTCATTAATATGCATATGGCACTACTGCACCATCCGCATGCCGCACGGTCGGTGCTAGCCTAATGCCAGCCTTGTGCCGAGCTTCATGAATCCCGGTGCATGTTTTCACCTATTTGGTCTGGCGGTTAGTTTAATGGTTAGTGTCACAGGTCCATATGTGTGGAATTAGTAACTTGTTTCCTAGAGGGGTCTTCTTTTTTTCTTTTCAATAATTTTCATTTACCTCAGCCGTGGCTATGATAAACTTATCTGAATAGATTTCGCAGGCATTGTGTTTTACCTTTTTATGAATAATGCACACATTATCCTTTGCCAAATACCATTGTCATCAATATCTTTTGAATAGGGTTTAATTCATTTGTTCTGTGCTTAAGTTTTCTGGGTATAGTTCACCATCTACATGGAAGCTAACAATCTCTATAGAATGGTGCATAAGGTATTTATTTATTTCATTTATGTTATCTTGTTTTTCAGCAGATAGTATCAGCAGGGGAATTATAATTGTATCTCGGCTTCACTTCCTAATCCTGAAAGCCCAAAATCCTGAAACCCAAAATCTTGAGACCAAAATTTTGAAAGTTCAAAATACTGAAAACTCAAAATACTGAATCTCATAATACTGAAAACACACAGAATACCAACACTTACTATATTGCAGCACAAGTACATACAGAAACAAATAAAAGACAAACCATATTACATTTCTCCAGGTATAAGCAGGGGGGCAAGCCTCCCCTTCACCCAACGTGTGCAGTGAAGTGCAATCTCAAATTTGATATATTTAAGTAGCAGGGGTTGTTAGTGGTGCAGCCCCTCACATGGGGGGGTGCAGGGGTGCTTGCCCCTCTGCTTATAGTTGACGGGTAATATGTTTCTGTATGTACTTGTGCTGGAATATAGTAAGTGTTGGTATCCTGTGTGTTTTCAGTATTATGAGATTCAGTATTCTGAGTTTTCAGTATTTTGAACTTTCAAGATGTTGGTCTCAGGATTTTGGGCTTTCAAGATTTAGAAGTGTGCCGAATATATATATATATATATATATATATATATATATATATATATATATATATATATATATATATATATATATATCTAAAAGTCTATGTTAGATGACTGACTTTTCAGAAACTCAAAAAAAATATTGAAGAGACCATAACATTGAGTTTTGAAAAACTCAAACATAAAAAAAACACAAAAATCTACATTTTTTATGTTTTTGCAAGGAAGCAAGCCCCACTGCACCCCCACCCCCCTGCAAATTATATATACCAGCTCCAGGATTGCACTACAGTGAGGAAAAGGGTAAATTTCCTGACCCCCACTGTACCATGGTCTCCATTCTAAAGCTTAAAATTTTCAAAAACTCGATTATTTACTGAGAACTAAAAGAATTAAGAGCAAAATCATCCCCTGGCTAACCAAAGATACCTTAGCTGTCATGCTCCTCCGTAATAAAGCCTTGGAGAACCACTATAAAAACAAAACCCCAGCCACCCTAAATGAATACAAAATACTCTGTAGCAGAGTTAAAAATCTTATCACTTCCAACCGCAAATCCTACTATATCACCCTCCAAAACAATCACAAGACTAACCCCAAAAAATTCTGGGATAGTATCTCCACCCTCTTCAACCCCGGCAGAAAGGAAAATTTGCACCCTGATCATAATGCTTCTGATACCAACCTAGCCTCCCAATTTAACAGCTTTTTCATCAACTCCATAACCAAATTAACATCATCCTTCATAAATAACTCCACTCATCCAGCTACAATTCCCACTATCCCCCCTACTCAGGTACTTCCACCTCCCACCTTCCTCTCTTCTCTCTCAAACTCATCCCTGTATCAACTATAAAAAATTTCCTAAAATTAAAACCATGCTCTAATGCCCCTGATAATATCCCTTCCTTCTTCCTAAAGACAGCTGCTGAAGCCATTGCCTTCCCCATCTGTATTCTTATAAACCGGTCAATCCAAGAAGTCTGTGTACCCCAAATTTGGAAAAAAGTCTACATTATTCCCCTCCACAAAGTTGGAAACAATAATAACATCTTCAAATTTAGACCTATTGCCATCTTATCTCCCATTTCTAAACTACTTGAAAATTGTATCCACATACAATTATTACCCTACCTCATCGACAATCACCTACTAACCCCCACACAACATGGATTCAGACCTGGTCACAGCATTACTACCATACTTCTCTCCTTCCTCGAAACTGTGAATAAAGCCCGCAACTCCAGCTGTATTGTTTTCACCATCCTCCTGGACCTTTCTAAGGCTTTCAATACCATTTCCCACTCCCTCATTCTGACGAAACTCTCTAATCTACACCTTTCACCCACTTCTATCAACTGGTTTACCAGTTACCTTTCCAACAGGCAACAATCTGTCAAATGGAAGAAATCCACTTCCTCATTTCTCAACACTGCCACTGGTGTACCCCAGGGTTCTATATTCGGTCCCCAAGTGTTCAGCATTTTCATTAATGCCTTCCACCACACTATCCCTAATGCTAAAATCATCCAATATGCAGACGATTCAACAATTATCTGTGCTGCGAACTCCATTCCCACCCTTACATAACTAACCCAAGATGCCTTCTCAACCACCGAACAATGGATGCTAGATAACCATCTACCTCTCAATCCATCAAAAACCAAACTCATGATATTCACCCCATCCAAAAGCATAACTATCAACATAAATTCATTCTCCATAACCAGTCACAACAACACTTCCCTTGAAATTGTTTCCAGTGCTAAACTGTTAGGAGTTCTCATCGATAATCAGCTTAAATTTGATACCCATATACAAACAAACATTAAAAAAAACACACCAGAAACTTGGTATGTTCTATCGCCATATTCGCTTCCACACCCCATCCACTAGATTCCTCCTCTCTACCACATATCTCATTCCTTCTCTCATTTATGGTGCCCCACTCCTAACCAATCTACAATCCTCTATTAAAACAAAACTCTCCTCCTGCTATAAAAAAATCGCCAAATTCACCAATGGGCACAGATCCTCCTCCCATCACTGTATCGCCCTCCACAAACTAAATTGGCTAGAGCTTCCCAACTACCTTATCTACACTCAGCTAACTCATGCTCATAAGCTCATTTTCAAGCCCTCCCTCTGCCCCTCCCTTGTCTCAACCTTCACTATGCACCTACCTAGCAGAACCCTAAGAGCCAACACTCAGAACCTGATTGAACTCCACAAACCTGCCCGTCCAGCAGGCAAACTCTTACTCTCTTTTTCCCCAGCTCATCTCTGTAACTCCCTTCCACCTCATATTCGCAGCACCTGTAGCCTTTCCACCTTTAAAACTCTGCTCCACTCACACTTAACATCTCCCTAGGAATGCTCATGTTCCCATCCTGCATAACATACCCAGCTACTACCTTACCCCCTTAGCCTACAATCACATCTCCCCTATGGGAACATACATATTGTAAATAACTGCTTATGTTTAATTCATTTGCACATACCTACTCACTATTATCTTTGATTTAACATCTATTTTAGCAATTATAGAGACTACAAATTGTAAATTCATATGAATTGTTACATATTGTTCTGCTTTGTCTTCTAATTGTATTAACATTTATTTTGGCTTATATGTATTCTTTCTGTACTTTAAGAAACTGTTATTTTATATATTTTATATATTGTATCTATGGAGCTTTTCTCCCCAGGACTCCATTGAAAATGGGCTCATTTGGCACAACAGACCTTCCTGGCAAACAAACTTCAAATAAATAAATAAATAAATATCGTCTCGACCATACAGCATTCGAGTTTTGGAAAACTCAATCAACTGATAGGCACCCTCTCTCTCTCTCTCTCTCTCTCTCTCTCTCTCTATATATATATATATATATATGGGTCTATTTTCAATTCTCGAAGTTACACTTACCTGAACCACTAAAATGTGAGCTGACTTCACTGAACCCTTACATCGAAGCAAGGGATTGCCAATATTTTTCAAAGTGAAACAATCCACTTGGCCACCAGGTTGAACTTTTGTCTTTTCCTCAGTGTAGTATGATCTTGGAGTTGACATATTTAATTAGGGGGGTGTAGGGCTGTGGTGGGTCAAGCCCCCCACTTTAATGGGTTTCATTTGCATCCATTTTTTTTTGTTTTTTCCTGGTGGCAAGGTGGATTGTTTCCCTTAGAAAAATATCAGTGATCTGTTGCTTTGATACAGGAGGGGTTTGGTGAGTCATATCACGTTTTAGTGGTTTGGGTAAGTGTAGGTTCGATTAATGAAGGTAGACCCATACATACATACATACATACATATATATATATATATATATATATATATATATATATATATATATATATATATATGTGTGTGTGTGTGTGTGTGTATATGTATATATATATATATATATATATATATATACACACATATATATATATATATATATATATATATATATATATATATATATATATATATATATATGTGTGTGTGTGTGTGTGTGTGTGTGTGTGTGTGTGTGCATGTGTGTGTATTATATGATTTATTGTTACCTGCATTTTATCCCAGTGGTAAAATGGTGGTGTTTTCTGTCAGTGGTACAGTTTATCAAATTTCGTATCCGTTGAAGTTCATTATACTGATCGTTACATAATTCAGGATTTTTTTGTCCTTTTTTTGAATTTGTGTGACTCATTTCATTTCTTTTACTAGGGTATTGAGGCAGATCCCTTATGGCTGGGGGTGTTAGGGGCAAAGCCCTCCATATAAAAAAGGTGTTTTTTGTTTTACTTTTCATAATCACAAATATAACCTATTGGATTACGTTTGTGATTACTTTTTTTTTCTTTTTAAGGTTCATGATGGAAGACCTTCAGGCTAAGTGGGAGGTTATCATTATCACATCCCTGGCCAAGGCTTTATTTGAGGACATTGCATCATCCAACCAAACTTCCAGAGACTTAACTGCCTGGATGAGGCAAGAGACGACATTCTGAGTAAGTCATACACCAGTCTGTGGAGGCAGAAGATGATGAGCAATCCAGAACCAGAGGAAGTGGATAACATCCAGTTTAGTGGAAGGATTACTTGCTTCAACAGGTACTGCTACTGATTCTGAGTCTACAGGTGAGGACTCAGGTTCAGTGCAGCAGCAGAGGACTACTTAGAAGGCTTCCTAGCAGCACTATCATATGTAACAAGTAATATTGGTAATTTTTGGTAACACCCTGCCTCCTGGTTCTGCCATCATAGCTTATATTCCTTCCACAATAAAATACAAAGTGGTTAGAAGTATATTGAGATTTTTGACTTAGTGAACAGTGAATAGATTCAATGCCTCCTGGATTTGTAGGATTTAGGTAGTCATGATCTCATGTGTGCCTTAGCAGTATTAGGGAAAAGCAGCTGGGAAAACCTCAGATACGTAATGTGAATAATTGAGTCTTTGGCTTCATTTGCTTTATCATATGATCATAGGAGGTTACTAGGCTAATGGCCCTAAGGCTCTTACAATCCTAGCCATCTTCTACCTTGATTTCCATGATCAGCACCTATTGCCTCATCCAAGAGGGACACAGGTGGAACCCCCAGGGTGAATTTATGGTTACCCATCCAATTGTCCAGATTGTGTTTGAAGAGGGCCAATGAGTTGCTCTGTTTGACATGAACTGGGAGTCTGTTCCAAAGATGTGGTAACCTCTGGGAGAAAAATCTGTCCCTCCAGCAGGTTCTATTATTGTAGAAAAGGATGATGATCAGGCTACTTACTTTATCTCTATTAAAATATCCAGCATTTAAAAGGAGGCTTGTTGTGGTTGTGAAATGACTACAAAGTTAGAAAGTTAAAAGTGGTAGATTCTTCTTTGAGATGTGACAAAAAGACATATTGGATGCATGGCTGGGCTTATGGTAGACAAGCCCAGAGCCATGTGAGTGGCAGGTAATGAAAAGGTTCACAACAGACAGAAGGAATGCTGGGCTTACATCAAGGGAATATATGCATAACCATAATCTCATTCTATGTATGTGTGTGTTTGCACTGAGGTAAGGGTCACCCAGTTCTAAAGTGCTTGTCTAAGTAGACATAATCAACAAATAAGACATTCCCGGTGAAAATGGGCTTGCAGTAGTTAAATCAGTAGCAGGGACTGGTCAAGGAATTTATTTCTGTGGTCAGAAGAGGAGACCTTATTTTCAAGTCTCACAATGTAGATAATTCTTTGACATTTCCAGTAAAAGTGTGGGTCTTTGATGCTATGCTGCTCAGACTTCCTCAGCCAGCAGATTAAGCATGAATTGATTACAGGTTTTTCCTCTGGATTTTCCTTGAAAGCATATTTTTCCCCCAAGTTATAGTTTTGTTTTAACCTTGAGTTAGTATCAAGAAGAATTCAGATCCTTCAAGAACTCATTGAGAAAGAAGTTATAGCTGGCAGTGTGGCAGGTCCATTTATTTCATTCTCTTTTTTCAACTGTCAGATGTATCTCCTAAGACTGATTCCTATGAAGACTCACAGACAGTACATGGTTATATACTACCTTCCTTTCCCAGCATACTTGTCAGAGAATGACAGTATTAACCAGGATAACTTTCCAGTGAATTAAATATTCTTTGGAAGATGCCAATAACATATGTAAATTTCTGACCCCTGGCTTGCAAAGGCAGGCACAGAGACAGTTTTTTTTACCTCGTCCCAACCAGGAAGGAATACTGTCATTTGCTTGGGATGAGTGTGGAAGGAGTTTTCTATTTACACACTGCAGCACCTTTGAAAAGTTTAGCTTGGCCCTTTCTTGGGTAAGGCAACGAGTCCCACTCCATTTGGCAGTCCATTACTTGGACAACTCTTTGATTGTTGATAACAGAGCTGAGGGGCACAATAAAGGGTTAACAATCTTTTCTCTGCTATGACATGAACAAGGAGTTGCTTTGTCAAACAGTAAACATGATGGACCATCAAGATCCTTGCTGTTTCTTGTAGTGGAGATTGGTATTACATTTTCCACTTTCAGACTGCCAGAAACTAAATTGACAATACTAGAAGAATACATCCAAGGGCAAAGAAAGTTAGGGTTTTGCAGAACACTCAGTTTGTCAGACTTCTCAGCTTTGCATGTAGGGAAGTGCCACCAGGAATGGCTTTCAACTGAGCCTTAGCCGTCCTAGTTTATTGTGGGAACAGAAGCACCACTGGGAACAGACTCCCCACTAGGAAACGATGGCCTCTGTATATGGTGCTTCTCCTGAGAGATTATAATGGCATTTCTTACTGAAAAAAGATTGGGTATCTTCTGCAGAGCTGCATTTGTTCACTGGTAATGTGGGGGAGTGCTTGGGTGATTACATTGAAGGTCATTGGTTTAGCTTCCCTTTATCAGATAGTTGGTCTTCTGGTGGTCTGAAAGACATCACATTTTTAGAACTCATGCTTATCTGAGTCTCCACTGTTGTGTGGAAGCATCACCTCTAGGGTAGTAAAATTGTTTCAATTTGATAATCAAGCAGTAATGCAGGTCCTTTCCAAGAAAACCTCCATATCCACCAGAGTGCAATCTTTACTCTGTCAGCTTGTCCTGCATAGGTTGCAAATAATCTTTTCTTTCAAATATATACATATTCCTGGAAGATTCAGTGACGTAGCTGATTGTTTTTCTGTACTGCAGATTGATAGGTTCAGATTATTTACTCCAGAAGCTGAATACGTCACCACTACCATTCAAGGAGAGTTATGTTGATTGGTGAAGAGTACCATTGCCATTGATTTTCTACAGTACAAAGAAGTCTTATAAAGCATCCTTCAAGGCCTTTTTTTCAATTTGCTGATGGTGTTCAAGCTGCTTTCAATTTTTGGTCCCCTTTTCTTATTTGGCACTGTTTGTTCTCTAGATGCTATCACAGAGTGGTGGTTAAGATACTTTGCATGTATTACCAGCTATTAGTTTTTGGTCTGAGCTACTTAACTTACCTAATTACACAAAATCTTGGCTAATTTCTGGGACTTTACTGGACTGGGGAAAGGTGCTGGGTCATGTCTGTAATGGCCACCAACACATTGATAAAATCATGCTCCCCTGGTTCTCGAAGGTCTTTACAAAGTAATATTTGAGTATTGCTCTTATGCTTCTTATGTAGCATTGATGACATGGATGCATTGGGAGACTTTTCATGTTCCTGGGCTGACTTGGGGTAATGTCTACATTTCTCAGGACTCTGTTTCCATTTGGCTTCATCATTCAAAAACTTATCATCTGGTCAGTGGTCAATTAGCTAATATATCCTTTTATCACTCCAGCTTGCTATACCCAGTGAACTGAGTTAAAACACCCCTTAGCTTCTGAACTTCCAACTCCTTGTCACAGTTAATTTTTAAAGGACTGCATGAGAGTCTTATCGTGTTCAAGTCTTGCACTTCCATCTTCTTAGAGCCCTACAAATACAAAATCTTCCAAGTTTGGGCATTACCAATCATTCAAGTCATATTGGCAGAGCATCAGCTTTAGCCATAGAGGGCAATCATTTGATGTTATTAAATATGTGGGACATTGGACTTCTGCTTTTTTTAAAATACATCAGGCCTATTCATTTATCAGTTTATTTTTATATGTTACCTGGATTGTCATCATTGGGCATTCTTACATTGTTTTGATAGCTAGGAGGATATTGGTTGCAATGGCCATGCTGGTTTTATTGTGCTAATTCAGTGAATCAAGTAGAACTGAATCTTAGACACTGAATGTGCTATCCTAACAACAGTAATATAAATTCTAAAAGAATTCTGCTTGGGAACATAGTTACTAGCAATCTCAGCTTAAAACAAATTGCAATTTATGACAAGAGAAGACTTTGTATGTCAGTAATGTATTTCAATATTCCAGAAATAGCTTTTCCTAATAGTTTCAAACACTTTCTAGGCAATCAAGGACAAATATTGAAAGGCTTAGGCACTTTTCTTTTTGCGTTATGTTTTGTCAGTGTGCATTTTTAGGAATTCCAACATTTCTTTTATATGTCTTAAACTTTTGTTGTGAATTTCAGCTAGCAAATTGCTCTCTGACAGTCCTGCTCAATGATGTGTATTCTGAAAATGTGTTCCACTATAGCCTTTCGAGGTTTCTTAGTGTTGTTTACAAAGTCTGCCACTTTTATGTGGAAAAATAAATCATCTGAACTAATTTTTGCACGTGTTGGCTGTACCTGGGTGAAATATCTAGGACTGATATGATATAATTTTTGTACTTATAAAATATCTGCTGAAGGACGATACCTTTACTTGCTAAGGTGTATGGTATTTCAAAGCAGTTTGTAATGACTACTAATTCCAGTTAATGAAGGTGAAATATACCTTTCTTTAAAGTTATTAACCAAACTAGATGCTTTGCTTTCAAGAATTAATGTGTTACTCACAGCAGAGTGATGCTTATTTGGGCTTCATTGCTATTTTAAGATAAAACTTGTATTTCTTGCAAATGGTGGCATGCACAGTTAATGAAGGCTCATACACCTTGACATTGATAAGTTAAATCAATTATATGATAAGAAGTGGCTATCAGGGATTGCAGATCTAGAAGCAAAAACTCAATGTCAAAATTCTTTGAGGAAGTTCTGTGACTTGTAGAACAAGCTTTACAGGGTGGGAAGATGGCGTAATGGTTAAGGAATTTACCTTGCAAGCAAAAGGTACAGGGTTGGATTCTCTTATGGGGTAATTGACTTGGCTTAAAATGGTGCACAAGGACAGTTAGCCTAGTACAAACCTATAGTGAATATCCTAAATCTGTTAGTATACCTAAGCAAGTGATAAAATGCAGTGTGGTCTCCCTTTTATCACAACAGTGAACTGTTTAACCAATGTCACAGCATACATAATAACAGAAACCAGTTGGAAAGATGGAAAATATACAGTCTAACTGGGGATATGTGATTTTTATTTCTGGTCCCCTGCTTGTATTATGTTACAAATCTAAAGCAAACATATAGCCACATACATGTGTGCATGCACACAAGGGTACATTGCATTTCATCACTACATATCTGTGTCTATGTGTGCAAATCTATGTATTTCCTAATGCCTTAGGAAAATACACATGCAAAACGACTCTGTCTATCCTTACTCATGTGTGCTAATCCTAATTCCCCACCTACTCATAACCACAACCCTACACATTAGGTTACTAACAGACTTTCCCTAATAGTACCACTATATAGGAAAAAATATGTTTGGAAATTAGCAGTGCTTTTTTTTTCTTCATTTTTTCCTGGTTGGAAATGGAAATGATTCTACTTTTTTGAACTGTCAGTCATTAGTCGAAGTAAGTTCCATGTACATTTTTGAAGAATCATGATTTGTTGTAATGATTCTTCTTTTATTTACTATGTATTTTTATTCATGTATATATGTACACAGTTGGATCCAGTACTAGGCAGCTTAGGATGTTGTCTAGGGCCTGCTGGGGTACCATATCATTTATTTTGTTCTGTAATTAAAAAAAAAAAAAAAAACTTACATGTGTTCTTTAAGGGTCTTTTTTAGGAGCACCCTCTGCATCTGTGTGTCGATGTACACACCTTTTGATTGCTTATTCCTTCTCACCACAATTTAAATATGAGAAAAAGAAGTTGTCCTTGTGTGTGTGTGTGTGTGTGTGTGTGTGTGTGTGTGTGTGTGTGTGTAAATTGCCCTAATTAGGGTCGGGGTTACTTAATTTGCTTAAGCTCAAACCCTGAATACTCTAAACTATCTACAAAACTGCTAAAATAAGTATGATTTTCAGTACATTTTAAAGGAGCTAAGTTTAAGTGTATTTTCAAGGAACTGTGAGTGTCAGAGCATTTTCAAGTAATTGTGAGTTTCAGAGCATTTTCAATGAATTATGAGCTTCAGGCGAAGAGAAGTTTACTACTGCTCTTGCTAACTCTGCCTTAAATGTGTAACTGTTTTGTTTCACAAATGGCCATCAATATTATGCTCTATAACTTAAAAAGCAGTGTTAGTAGCATAACAGGAAGCATGCTTGCTTTTTTTTTTTTATTTTTTTTTTTTTTTTTACAGAAGACTGTGGGTTCTACTCACACAGCATGTAGATGACTTGCTGATACTTACTTTAAGGGGGTAGGGGTGATGCAGTCCTGTGTATGTCTTCCATTGGATGAGATGCCTAGTAACTATGAACCCCACTGTCGGTTTGCCATCCATTCCCTATTACGGTATTACCAGCTTACCAATGTTTTTTTTTTTTTTATTGTTAACATAGGCAATTTATTCTTCAAAGGCAGCAGGCACTGAATTTGTAGATGAAACACTGAAATATAAAGTTGCTTACTAGCAGCAACCACTTCTGCATTTACAGATTTCTTTAATGTAGAAGTATTCAAATAACTTGTCCTTATGCATGATTGTGCATATTTACTGATAAAGGTGGATTGTAATGATGGAAGTTTGAGTGGCCTTTTATGGTTAAAATGTTCTGAAATGGTCAATTTTGTCATTTTGTCATTATTGATTCATACATTTTTTTTCATTTCTTACTGGAAAAATGTTCAAAACTACAAATGTAAAACACCTTCTAACAAGTAGTGCTGTACTATACAAGGAATATAATTTAATAAAATCAGGAAAGTAAATCAATGAACACTTGCATGCATACTTTGTCCTGAAAATGTGTGCAAAGGATCTATGGTCTAAAAATAACTTAAACATACCCCGGGATTCATGAAGCTTGGCTCAAGGCCGGCGTTAGGCTTGCGCCGACCGTCCGGCGTACAGATGGCACAGTAGCGCCATATGCATAATAATGAAAGCATGCTGCCGCCACAGCCACGTGCATAGGAAACGAGTGTGAGTGTATGGGGCATGTCGAAGTGCCACACGAAGGCGTGGAAATGTCGGCTGTTGACGTGCAACCTAAAATGCTAAATATTACAGTCGGCCTGCAATAGTAATCACACCTGTCAATGCCTGTGGATACTGAAATATATGCAAAGCATGGAAGACAGTTCTTGCGAACACAAAATTAAGAAGCAAACACAAATGCACGTTAGCGAATATCAAGTCTCCATCCCTCGAACAAATGACATTTAAAACCGTGTGCCAGTATTCTAATGCAGTGTTGATAGTTATACCAAGTGGAAGTGCATCATGTTAGCGCGCTGCCAATAGCTAAGTCTAGGCCAATGGCCAGGGTTACCACTTGTCCCAAATTGTGAGGGATAGTACACAGCTGGGCAGTTGTGTCCATACCAAAACCATTATAAATGTAAAATATCCTGTGACCGTATGACATAATTATGTCCCACATCGCATGTAATAGTCACATACAATAGTTATTTCTGTATGTAACATACCACATGTTACAAGAAATAGAATAAGCAAGTAAACGAAACAGAAGGAGCATATAAACTGCTACAACAATAAGCTAACATGTAGGCATAAAACAAAAGTATTATCCATTGTACTGACCGTGGGTATATGTTATCCTGTAGAATCTGATCTGTGTCCAGAATATAACCCATCCTGGCCATATGAAAAGGTGGCAACCCTACCAATGGTCAGAGCATTCGGCCAAAATCCACCCATATGCAGTCCAAGCCGTTCTTGTCAGGATGTGTCAAAGTTGAACGGGTATTACCCGGGTGTACCTACCATGTCATGAAAGATAAGTATTTGCATGTACATATGTGCGTGATGTACAGCATGTGGAAGGTGAAAAATGCCAGGGTAGTCCTCACAACCATGCAGGTACCTGACAAGTGTAGTGTATGCAATGTGTTCCCTTGACCGTGCCATGGGCCATCAACCAAAGAAGGGATGGATGGAGTGTCAGGAATATGTGTGGGGGGGGGGTTTGGTAATGGTATAATCCACAAAGGCGAGACTGTGTTGAATGCACAATAGTTGAACATGAGGTGTATGAGGGAGCAGCGGGTGAATCAGAAAGAAACACAAAGAACAAACGTACACATCTGCAATACAACCTGACAGGCCATACTGTAGAACACAATCACACAAACATATGAATATTAAAATGTGTGATACACATGTACAGAAATGTCACCAGCACATACCCACAGAATGGTCTGGACGGAAATGAGCCATCCAACTGCAACACACCTGGATGCATAATTGAATACCCATCATCTCCTCTACAGCACACATCCCGCCCCCATTCCTGAACGTCCACCAAATCCAGCCATACTCGGGCTACTACCTTGGTGCAGCCATATCTGCACATACTGACCACTACTCATATGTAGTAGGCAGTGTCACCCTAGGCAGTGTCAG
>NC_056732.1:761052156-761102156 GCF_019279795.1 Protopterus annectens | reverse complement strand
TACGACATGTGTCCCGAGATGGGGAGAGTGTTCAGTGTGTGTAGGGGTGTGTTCGTACCCCAGCTGCGCTCACAGTAAGTATGAGTCATGAGTGCTGTAGAGGGGTGTCAGGTTGGGGAATCATGGGTATGCAATAATGGGCCTAAGTGTGAAGGTGTTGGTTGGCAGAGATGTATTAGTCCTGCCCCGTTGAAGTAATTACTATTCCTTTGTGGTCATAGCAGATGCCTATACCTCCCAAACCTGATGAGCACATCTACTGGATAGTCCATAAACCATTGTGGGAACACATAGTGACTATATCAGTGCCTTGTACCCGATTGTCAATGACATCCATGATTACGAATCAGAATGTAACACAGTCCTAACTAAACACTTCCAGAACTAGTGATATTAGGTGGACAGGTGGCGGAATACACATAATGACTAATGACAACATGTGTGAGTCATAAACAGCATGTACCTCGACAATTGTGAATGAATACATATGCCCTGTGACTGTCAATGTGTCAGGTTAATAGAACCAATCATCTAAATGTGTCCCTCAAGTTGTTATGCAGTGTCCCTGATACAGTGTTCCTTCTACCCCATTTCTATGTGAGGTCTGCTAATGATGGAAAGTGCATATTCCGCCGACCACCTTAGGTTGATGATAGGATAACAGCTTGGGTTTACCACCTGTTCGCCTTTGTGAGGGACACTCCACTCTGGGCAGTTGTATCCTGCAAAATGAATGTTACGGCACATGGCCTGTGATTTCGGGAAAAGAGTTCATTTATTGTTTGTAGTGGTTGCATAAAATTATTTTGTTGTATCTGAAACAGCTACATGTTATAGGACACATTATTAGCAACTATAATGCTACAAGAATAACCTTAACTTATGCAAACCGTTGAAGTAGTCAATTTTCTACTATCTGTGGGTATGTGTTGCCTTTCCAAATCTGACATCTCTACATATAGGTCCAATAGGGCTGCCACTTTTCCAAATGGCCAAAGTGGGACCTGCTTCATAGAAATGTCAGACGTACCAGGTCAGAACATACCTACAGCCATGAATAGTACAGAAATATACATATTATCACAAATCAAAGCTTTGTCTAGCAGCAGTCAAGTTGCTTATGCTACATGCAACTATTAGAGAAACGTAGAATATAATATTGTCCTCTAATCAGGACATTTGCTATGGCTAGATTATTCTTGCATTACACATATGCCTATTGAGAGCCTGTCCCATGCAAAGTGGGAAAGGTGTTACTCCTAAAGTCTCACTTCGGCCAATTTAAAAGGTGGAAAACTTACAATAGGTATGCGGTAGCATGACCCGGCAGAAAGATGTGTTTTCCAAAACACATTTACATGTCTGCATTGCAGAGTATCGGTTCCCATGTATCAGCCAGATGGGAGCAGATTGTATGAGGAACACGCATATAATATGACTGTCACTGGACAAGCCGCCGATTCCATACAGCGAACGCCTGCCGTCTCATAATGGTCAGCCATAACCAATACTGTAATCATGTAGTCCAATGTAATAGGCATCACAAGGGATCGCGCCCACCCAGCGAGAGTGACAAATGCAAGCACCAATGTCGGTGCACGTGCAAGTGAGGGACCGAGCGGGTGTAAGTGTGTTTGTCTACCAGTATGCGACTATTGCACTGTTAAAGAAATGTGGAGTCTAAACAAGTATAAGGAGCTGTAACCAGAGGTCAGCAGTGCTTAACACCACTCAAACCCATGTACAACTGCTCCCACCTGCTGGAATGTGCCTTACCCACTCTGTATCCAAAGGTCTTGTTCTGGCCGAAAACAAAGAACCGTCCTTTGCAAGTGTTGGTAGCAACACCCTGCGCACACAGCTGATCTGAATTACCAATACACTATGGCATATATGCAGACAATAGACAGTACCACACACATACCATACAGCACAGTCATCCAACAGTATAGCAATGTACTGGCAGATATGTCCAGAACACTGGTGTTTACAGACCTGGCCGTCTTGTGTTTAAGTGTGTGAGCATGCCCAGTATGACTGTTACACATGTTGTCGACTGACATTACCGTACTACATTCATGTGTTTGAGCATGCCCAGTATGGTCAACTGGATCGCATGTGTCACATGTCCAGGTAGTCAGTACTGTTGTGCCGACTCCTGTGTTGTACACTGACAGGTGGCATGCTGTGTCTGCAGGGTAGCCAACGGTCATGTGGCATTGACTGTTGCTACATTTCTGCACAGCTTGGGAGGATATCCAACTGTAACCACATTCCTACACAGCACCTGGGGTTGGGCACATGACTTTCACATGTGTACGTTGAAAGGGGTGCACAGCTGACAGTTGTACACTTTTGCTATTACTGTACTGGTATGCCAGGTTCTCCATTTCAGTGAGTGGACCTACCTAATGTGCTGGCTAGAGGCATACCACTGTACTTCAGATCATAGCTTCAATTGCCAGCATAGTGGTTTCAGATGTCCTAGCCTTCACAATCTACATCCAACTGCCTGGCCTACTGGAGTCTGTGTGTGTGTGTCTGTGGGGGTTGGGGTCATCCATTGGGCATATCCAGAGGCCATTGTATAGCATTTGTCTGTATTGGTCTACACCTGTCCAGCTGTTTGAGACTTTTGTGGGCTGTATGGACACACGTGATGTTCAGCCCATAACCTGCAGTGGGTTAGGACACCCTGTGTACAGCTGAATACTATTATGACACCGGTATGTGCCCCTGATGTCATGGTGCCACTATGGGCGTGTACTGTCTGCTGCCCTATCATTCAGCCACCAAATTCCCTTGTATGCTCACATCCATACCATAGCTACAGGTAAAAACACATTCTAATACAACTGCCAATTGGAAGGTTGATTGACATACCTTGGGGGTGTGCCAGACTTGAGGATGGTGCTGGAGGGCTGCCTATGTCAGATGCACACAGTGCACTTCCTATACATGGCTGAGCACAGGTAGTGTCATGTTTGGCATCCCTTTTACTGTCTGTGTGAGTCAGAGAGGGTGAAATTCCCTGGGTACCTACTGTGTCAGTGTATATGCCATGCATTGCCTCTTTGCCAAGGGCAGGTCATACTGGGCATGCCTCCTTTTGCCTACTGGATCCAGCTCAGGTAGTTCCTCCTCTGAATCACACTGTGCCTGTACAGGCCTTGGCATTGGTGGTGGGCTGTGTGGCCCTGCCCCATGCTGTTCCTGCTGCAACTGTTTCCACAGGTCATATTGTGTAGCATAGCACATACCATAACAATTTGGGTGCATGTAGCTGGTGAATACTGCAAGGCTCCACCGGATGTGTCCAGACACTGGAACCATGACCTGAGAATCCCAAACACACACTGAATTATATGTCTTTCCTGTGCGTGTGCCTCATTATGGTGTAGTTGTTCAGGTGTGTGTGCATTGCTGATGGGTGTCATCAGCCACGACTCCAGTGGTTACCCAGCATCCCCCACTAGGTGACTGCAGGGGATGTCCATATTGGCAAAGGTGTGGTACAACTGCATCAGATGCCATATATCGGAATCATCATAGCTTTCAGGGCAGCCAGCACACACATTCAGTATAAAGCCCTGGCCATCGCATCCGACATAGCTGTTGGAGGGTATGCCCCTGTGGTTAATGTAGGCCCTACCCCACTCACTGGGTGGTGCTTTGATGCATACGTGCGTGCAGGCTATAGCACCCAGTACCCCAGGGTAGTCTGCCATTTGGTGGAAGAGATGCATATTTCTGGTCAACACCTCACATGTGTTGAGGACATGTACGTGCTCACTGGCATGTGGTGACATGGCATATAGGAATTGGTGCAATACTCTGGATGCAGATGCCTGTGAGATCCCCATGATATCCCCAGTTGTGCTTTTGGAGGTACCTGTGGCTAGTATACCTAGGCCTACACATACCTTGGTATCCACTGGGATGGGTTTCCCTTGGCCTGTTCGATGTGTAAGGTGTGGCCGGCACAGCTCAACAAGCTGCTGTAGGAGGTCTCTGTCCACCCCATAGCTCTCCACTATCTCCAGCTCATGTAGCCCCTGGTAGGTTACCCTGGGTTTGTAAAGTCTTCTGTCTCCTCACTAAGGGTTGTTCGGCAGCATTCACATCCTCACCACCCTCAGCCTCCTGCACATGTTGGTCTATGTTGCCTGCTGCAGCCCTTCTCATTTGGTTGGATTGTGTCGAGAAATGTCCCCGCATGTATACACCAGTGGTGTAGAGAGTGGAAGAAACCTGTGTTTATGGTGCTTGGTCACTTTACCGTAGTGTTCTAGGCCGGACTGGGCATGTAATCTGCTGATTGTGCTAATTATGACCTGTTTGCACAGCTTGTTCACCTTGACTACTCCACTACTGCTGTTGTCCCTCCCAATTTCACTAGACAGGTATAAACACACCTCTAGCTTAGGCGTGCTAAGGCAGGAGCAATCCCGAGGCACAGGGCACCAATGTACGTACAGTATGCCTGACACCCCCCCATGCTTTCACCTATATTCGAGTCCTGCACCTGGCTATCCATACACATACACTATTGGGATCTGCATCACAACCTGGGGATAAATGGGATTCACTAATTTCAACCACATTTGCATAGTACTGTCTTCTAATGCATAGTTATATGACCCATACTGATCCTCCAAAATAATAACCACTGCTTACTGTCACTCAGATCTGCACACAACTGGTTAAAGGTGCCTTACTATCACCGTATTCGATGTCCCTTGTTCTTCACAGCAACATAATAACCGGTCTCTATACGACTAGAACCCGGGACCCTGCACACCAAAGATGATGTGCTTTACCACTAAGCCATGGCAGATATACATGCATCTGATGTGATCACGTACAGATCATCCAGTACAGACATTCAATAGTATAGGACATGTATTCCGTCATGT
Organism: Protopterus annectens; assembly: GCF_019279795.1. NCBI lineage: Eukaryota > Metazoa > Chordata > Ceratodontiformes > Protopteridae > Protopterus > Protopterus annectens. The sequence goes on along the minus strand of NC_056732.1, from coordinate 761,097,240 downwards.
AGATGTATGTGTGCTAATGTCCACATATATATGTGTATATATGTATATATATATATATATATATATATATATATATATATATATATATATATATATAGATAGATAGATATATATACATACATACATACATACACACACACACACACACACACACACACACACACACACACACACACACACACACACACACACACATATACATATACACACACGCATACGTAGATATGGAATATATATCACAACAGCGGACCACATGACACCAAAGTATTAGACAAGAATGAAAGGGAAACCACATGCGTCACCTGCATTATGTAATGATGTTACTATCAAGTCAAGTGTGTTTTATTGCATCACACTGGTCAGACTGTATTAAGGGTAATAGTAGGGCTGCTGACATTTACTCACCAGACCTATTGGTGGATGTATGTGTATGTCTTGCCAACCCAGTCTCTTGGGCGATTATGACATTTGTGGATACTATATAGGAAAACAACAAAACACACTCAACACATCCTGGAGCTAGCCACTCACAGATACCAACACATAGGATATGACTGCTAAACACACACACCTGTCATGCCTTGGAATAGAGTACCTACCTGTCTATTCTATCACACTACAGCATTACATACTTACAGAACACACTACAAAGATTATTGAATCACAGCACACCCAGAGGCATACTTCTAGGTGGGTGACATCACCAGCAATGGAAAAAAATGCTCATAGGGACTGTATGGAGAGTGAGTAGTCTAATAGCATTACTCTGTCCCCAGGCAGCTGGAAACACACACACACTTGGCAGGGTTGGGATTAGAACATAGACCTAACAACATTATCACACTACCGCATTACGCAGTTACAGAACGCGCTACCGAGATTACTGAATTACAGCACTCCCAGAGGCATACTTCTAGGTTGGTGACATCATCAGCAATGGTAAAGACGCCGATAGGGATTGTATGGAGAGTGAGCAGTCTAAAAGCATTATTCTGTCCTCAGGCAGCTGGAAACACATACATACACACACGACAGGGATGGGATTAGAACATAGACCTAACTACCTTATCACACTACAGCATTACGCAGTTGCAGAATGCGAAAGCAAGATTACTGGATCACAGTACTCCCAGAGGCATACTTCTAGGTGGGTGACATCATCAACAATGGAACAAATGCCGATAGGGATTGTACGGAGTGTGAGCAGTCTAAAAGCATATTACTGTCCCAAGGCAGACGGAGACAAACACACGCCAGTGGTGTGAACATGACAACTGCCTATCTACGGACCACTATTACAACACTACATAGATACGAGACGCACCACAGACACTACACTTTTCAAGACAGTCAATATGACCTTCTAGGAATGCGGACATCGACATGGATGCAGGCAGTTATGGTGTACATACCTGTGAACCAGTGTGTTCAATATAGGAATCCATCCTGAAGTAGAGTATGGCCATCTGTTGCCTGGATGACCACTATCGCTATACATGATTACAATGGTCATGTCCATACACATAGAGGCACATAACCGACACAAGGTGTCACTGGGCATGCTCAAACACTTACTAGCACACATCCATTTGGAATGCACTATGTGTCCATCTACACAACGGCGTACTGGGCATGCTCTCACACTTAGTAGCAAAGGGCTGTCTTGTATGCACTCTGATTGTAAACATGGAAGGGCACAGTGTGTCGATAGTCCTCATTGTTAGCATGAACGCTGCACTACATAGATCTGACACCGGTCTGCTACACAATGTCTATTGCTGTCCATCACCTCAGCTGTACCATTCTAAACCTGGCACACTAATACCACCTGTGGTGATGTCCTGCCAGGAGTGGCTACCTCGTCCATATAGTACCATTCATAGTTGAATGTCCTGAGACCAGGTAAACACCCTGACACCTAGAGGACATCTGCATTGTATGTGTATGCTAAACAGTGCTAGATGTGTAGCGATTGTAATCACAACTGCCAATCTAGATCCAACAATGGTGAATACTGACATCTGTGCAGTGAGGAACACCTGGCATAAGGCTCAGTTGTGCACAATAGCACTACCACCATATACCTCAGCTACAGACATGTGGGCCATAACACCATTACGGACTGCTCCAGGTGGTAGTGTCCCCATGTACATGACGGCCATTTACATGTACTGACCAGTACACTCTCAAAAGCCATCACAGATGTGTCAGGTGCAGATCACGGTGTCAAAAGCCGCATTCTGGGATGTAGCCCTCAGACATCACCATGTCCTTGGCCCAGCAACACACATCCATACATTAGTACAACACCGTGTTACTCATGACCAGTGGACTGTACCTAGCTCTACAGCAACTGTGCAGACTATCCATGTACTGGCAAGGTTCCATCATGTGTTATGCAATGCAATGATACCACTTTCATAACCAGGTCGGCTGTACACATAACAGGGGTCCTGGGTCATATACAGCTGTAACAGATAACTGCTGCTGTACACCAGTAAACACACTCATGTTTGGATATGACATACATGCACTTGCCATGAATATGAACATGCCCCACACACACACAACACATATGTACATAGCATAGCTGTTGCTGTCCTTTGTGCAGACAGGTGGCTACAGCAATTACACACATGCACATGGAAGGTAGGTCCATGGCTGTTAAATGCTAACAGTACATAAGGTGTGATAGCAATGTTGACTGAGTTAACATTCCTTCTGTACTGGTTACCCATGACAACTGTCATATCATACAACAGTCCATGTGTCATGTATGTCATCACAAATGTCCACCAATAGCAATGCATACAAACATGGCTACATGGCAGGAATGTAGGACCTACACATATGTACATGTAGTGGTGTGCATTCAGCTACCATGCATGTGCAGTAGCTGATGTTTGCAGTTCACATGTGTCTTACTACAACATGCAGTTGCAATGCAGCCCCATCATTGACACCTGTATATGGTGAGATACTGAGAGTACGGTAAGATGTACATCAGGTATGGATGGATGTGTGTACATAAAGTGGTGGGCCAACTTTGCAGATGGATGTTTGCTGAAGAAAGCTCACAGGTGTGGCACAAGCCATCCTACCATAACATGTGCAAACACTAAGCTATGTTTCTGTTAATTGAAGGTGAAGACATACAACCTGCACAGCGGTCAGGATATCACTGGCTGTAAATCACTTGACATCTGTAACACTTAAGTCCTCCAGTGTGCATATAGTAGCACAATTACCGAATGTAGCGTCGGTACACATTGTAATGCTGGCAATACTGCTGCATGTCTGTCAGACATATCATAAGATAGCAGGTGTTTGATTCACAGTACTGCCATGTGTGTTTGCTTGTGTGTCGATATATGCCATGTATGGTGGGGAATACATCCTGTACACTGTTGTGGAGATCTGTACATACTGCAGTGTAGAAAACAAGACATAGGCAGGGGTGGTATGTGTATCGCACACATGTTAGCTATCTATATGTGCATGACATAGGTGAATTCAATTGTGGACTCCAGTGTGTGTGTGTGTGTGTGTGTGTGTGTGTGTGTGTGTGTGTGTGTGTGTGTGTATGTATGGCTGTCTGGTCTATGGAATGAGGATGTATGCTACCATAGTGAACAGATAGGACCCCTAACCCCTCCAGGTGATGCAATCTACTACCCTGTTGATGCCGTCAGTCTTAGGCATTACTGATTACTTGTACATGTTCATTCTCTGTGTCACGTCATGTGGGTGCACAGTACTGTAATGGTGATTACCACATAGGCAGGTGTCCTCACCTCAACACTATCAAGTTTGTGTGTTATAGTGTCGTTGACCCCGTGAGTGTGGGCGTGTTACTGTGTCTGAATACATGTGTGCGAATACCTGTGTGTGTGTGTGTGTGTGTGTGTGTGTGTGTGTGTGTGTGTGTGTGTGTGTGTGTGTGTGTGTGTGTATGTGTATCTGTGTGTTTGTGTGTGTGTGTGTATACGCATGTGTGTCTGTGTGTGTCTGTGTGTGCGTCTGTGTGTGTCTGTGTATGTGTGCGTGTGTGTGTGTGTGTGTGTGTGTGTGTGTGTGTGTGTGTGTGTGTGTGTGTGTGTTCACATCCTGTAATGTGAATGTGTATTACTGCTACACAGTGAGGCCTCATGCTATCAACTGGCCTCTACCCTTGACATCAGCTAGACAACTGTGTAAACCCCCTGCACCATGTAACTGTACCTGTGATGTCACCCGGTATAGATGTCATGTCTCTAGCCACTGTAGCTTAGTACACAGCTCACATGCTCCTGGATCAGTAGATGTGTAGACATCTTTGGAATGTCAGCCTTTCTAACAGTGAGGTTGAGGCTACATATAGCATGCTGGTATTGCCATACATGCATGTGAGTACTCCAAATTTACACATGGGAAACTGCAAACACTGCAAACTTAATGGCACATGCAATTAGCCCTTAAGGAGGGAAGCGGGGCATCATTACCAACATGCTGTTACTGTTGTTACCAAGACACATACTGTGAACATAAAACAATAAATTCTAACTGCAAACACTGTTACTTAATGGCACATGCAATTAGACCTTAAGGAGGGAAGCAGGGCATCATTACCAACATGCTGTTACTGTTGTTACCAAGTCACATACTGTGAACATAAAATGATGCATTCTAAACATGTACTACATGGTATGTCTGCTGCGTGTCAACAGTACACAACAATTGTAATATACACTTATCTCTCTATTCTGTTCACTCTGTGCATCAGACCATATGAGCATGAGACAGGGATGTGGCACAGGCATCATCATATGCACAGGGTGATAATGCTTGCCAGGGGCCTAGGCTGCACCAGTGGATGACATCATGTGTGTGGGTTAGGGCCTGTGATCTAATTGGCCATGTATAGTTGTTATGCATGTGAGTGTTGTGGTGCCCTACAGATGTTTCTGGTGTGCGCATGTATGTGTGCACACAGTTCTGCCATGTGTCCGGACTACACAGGGGTATTATTGACAACTCCAGATTGTACAGACCAGGATTTGCACCTCACTGTGTCTGGCCACAGCCACGTGACCTGTGCCTGCCAGGGGTTGCACGGGCACTACTGGGCAAAGGTACAAACTGGGTACTGTCTGATGACACATATACACTGGAACCGTGTCCCCACTGGGACCATCCAGGGCCACGTCCACGTGGCCTGCTGTGTCCTGTTGTGGACAGCGCAGCACCAGCTGCACTGTTGCTGCTACCGGCACTATGGGAGCGGGCATGTGAGGTAGCTCGTTCACATAGACCTGCACCAGGTGGTGTAGCTGGCCTATGTCCACATGGCTTACACCTCACTCCTACCAGATGTTCCAGCACAGATAAGCTCATGCTCATGGATTGTCATGACCCAGTCAAGGATTCCAACCATGTCACCCAATCATCTGTCCAAAGCTTCAGCAATCTGCTGTTGAACATTTGCCAATGCCTGGATGTTGTCATTTAAAGAATGGATAGCAGCCCTCTGAAGCCTCTGCCCTTCTCTGTTCTGCCATTCAGCACGTGCCTGTGCCACCATTACAGTCTGAAACATGCATCTGGTGACACCAGCTGCTGCGCTCTGTCCTGCAGGTGCATGTCAGCCAGAGGTCCTCCTATCAGCAGCACTGGCCACATGCCTGTGTGGCACACCTGCAGTCATTTGACTGACACCATGGTGTGAAGACACACCTACTGTAGCCACCACACATTCCTGTTCAAAGCTACCACACACTAGCTGTCCTTCCTCTATGGCCACTGGTGATGGGGTATGTGTTGGCATGAGAACTGCATGCAGGGAAGAGGTGGATATAGGTGGAATGGCAACCAATGGCACAGATTCAGCCCCTGACAACCCTGCCTGTATCTCAAGCATATGTTCATCATCACTGCCAGAGCCTGTGGGGACACTAACATCAGATGGACCGCAGGAGGGTAACACACCTACATCACCTGATAAGGCAAACAAAGACTCTACATTACAATAGAGACACACACACACACACACACACACGCACACACACACAGATATGCACACACACACACACACAGATGGACACACAGACGCACAAACACACAGACGCACACACACAGACACACACACACACACACACACACACACACACACACACACACACACACACAACCTATGCATGTGATTTGACAGAAGGCATGCAACATGCATGTGATACAGCAGATGGCATGCAGCTCAGACATTAATAGTGGTAGTTATCATACACCCCTGGGTTGCACCCAACAGCAAGCATGTGTCATAGCAGAAGCTATGCATTTCACACAATCATGGTAGTAAGCATGCATCCCTGTGATACACCATGTGGACCAGCACAGATTAACAGTACACATGGCTGATGTGAGGCATATGTCCTTGACATTAACATGTAGTATGACATGTAATCTGCTGACGTGTGCATTGACATGCATACATGTTTGTCACAATGGTGTCCTGACACATGTACAGTGGTGTAATGGTGTCACATTGCAGTGTTGTCTGTATGCCCTACAGATAGAATGCACTTTTAGCAGATGTGCATGACCATTGAAGGGTATTATGAGGCATCTATATTGCTATACAGTGTGAAGTACAGACACAGTGCCATTGCATGGAATCATGAGGCATCTCTATTGCTATACAGTGTGGAATACACACACAGTGCATAGCAATGACTGTGTGCATACACAATACATAAACACTGTGGACTGTGACCCACGTTGCTGAGGTGTATATGCATTAAACCATGTTGTGTCATGTGTGACAGGTCACCGAAAGACATATGGATGACACCCCTGCACAACTGCTAACATTTCTTAGCTGCCTGGCAACCTTGTCCACACATGGCAGATTTGTCAATACACCATGTCCCACATGACATTTATGTACCATACACATGAGGTGCACAGCTGACAGTGATGTCCAACAGGAGCAAGGGAAATGTACAGTATCTGTGGCCTGATGTGGTGTCTGTGTATGTATGTGGATGCTGTGCAGGTGACTACTGTCATGCTGCGACACAGTCATAATGTTCCACACATCTTATGTGGTCGAATTAAGTGACATCTCCATAAGCTTTGCACAGGATTTTAGGATGTCCAGTGTTCCACATCTACTATATAACCATTCAACAAAGGCTATAGTTGGACCATGTGTAGACAATGTACAACAGGGTGTACACACATGCACATCACATCTACTGTTTGTAGCTACATGTCTCTGGCCATCCTGCATGGCCATGTGTGAACATGTGTTGGCCAAATGTTTGTGATGGCCATCTATCTCACATGTCTGTGTTGTGCCATATGACATATACCCATAGATGTCAGATACTCCACTGTCCACAGGGTTATGCAGAAAAAGGGTTGTATGTTTGGTATGTGGGGTATGTTTTATGGGATAGTGAGACAATGTTCCAGCCGGACCACTACATGTCATGGACATGTCAGATGGCACATCACAATGTATGCACCCATTGCAGGGGCATATTCCACAATGGTGAATCCTGTGGGCTGCCCATACTCCAGCTCACTGTGTAGTACTGTTTGCATACCCCACATGTGTTGTTCTGATGTATAGTACATATTCCTACATTGAACAACACCTCCACCGTTGTATGCACAGCTGTCCACACATCTAGCAATGACAGTTTCTGTGGTTTCATGTCGGTGTTTTATTTAGTTTGTATGTATTACACATGGGTAGCCAGTGTGATTGATTAAAGATGCGACCTGTATATCGTGACTGGACCATACATTATGTGTACATGTGTTAACTGGCCACATGGCAAATAGATCTGTTCATTGACATGCCTGATACTGATAACTGTCTCACCTGCAACAGCCTGCTATCTCTGTGGCATGTCAGAGGTGCCTATATAGTGGTGATACAGCAGTATGATCATTATCCATGACTGTATATGACAGCTACAGGGTGCAATGTGCATGTTAACACATTTGCCAGTACAATAGGATATACTATGGAGTATGCACATGTGTGCATACACAGGGTAGCATACTATAGTATGTGGCATGTGTGTAAACATACTTGCATATGATATTACATTACATACTGTACAGTGACACGTGCAACTAAATGGGGTATAATAGTTATATGTGCAGTAGTGACTTACCAGGCAACTCCAGGCTCGATGGTTGGGAGACACCCACCTCCACGATAGCAGATAAAGTTTGTGGATGCTGTTCTGATGGTGTCCCCAGGCTGGCCAGTAGCTCCTTGGTACGTGTGAGTGGGGGCTGGGTTGGTGGCCCACCACCTGTTGTGCCTTGTTCCCTGGTGACTGCATTTGCACGCTGTTTCTCATGTCTGATCAGGTCCATGCAATGTCTGTGCACCTGCTGGTAGGTGTGGTTGTGGCCACCCACATCATTAACCCTCCTGTGAAGTTCCTGCCACAGGTCATCACACTGCTGGGCATGCTGTGGCACATAGCTGAACAATAACTCATAGTTATCCTGGAGGTAAGGTATGAGGGCCTTATCCTCCAAGCGGCTATGTGCTGGCAGTCTTGATCGAGGCATATCTGGAGACATAATGATGGAGACAGGTCACAGTATCTCAGAGATGCACAGAGATACAGCTGCACATACATGTGTATTACATTTAGTACATACGAACAGTTGTCTTTGCAAATCTTCATGACACTGATACCACTGACATGTTTGTGTCACACACTTGTAACGCCCGATGGGGATTGGATATTATCACCATATATGTGTGTCACCTCATTACATTGCTCATACTCCATGTGAATGCTATGTTGAAGTGGGCATGTCTGTTTGCCTGTACTGGTGTTCTTATCTATCAGCACATGCCTGGATGGGTCCACATTAATGCTGTTGACCTTGATGCTGAGTATATGTCACATATCAACACATACACTGCCTTAACAGACATGACCTGTGACAATGCAGACATGCGCACGGAAACCTTTACATGCATGTGTTTTGCCATATACATCTACACGGCACTGTACAGCAGTTCAACATCCAACCACGTATCGCCTGTGTTGCACATGTGATACACATGGGACAATGGCTAGCCGGATGGTATTTGCAGGGATGGTTATCAACTATAGCATGTATGGCCAAGGTCATGTAGTAGTGTGTATGCCCTGGGCCACGTATGAGCATAGGATCTAAGGTTTTCTAGCTGTATCTGACAGCCATGTTCCCACTGCCAGGTGAATCAGCGCCACATAACTGATCCAGACAGTTAATGATACATCTACCATGCTGTCATCACACCATGTCTGACAGAGATGACATGTGCAGCTTTGCTGGACAGGTTTGCATAGTTTGGCAGGAGTATGTAATGTGTATGGCACAGGGATCTGTCCAGCATGTAGAATCCTTGTACTAGGAAGGTGGCTGTCCATGACATATGTTTTTTAGATCAGGATATGTACGTGTAGCATGTCCAACATCACAGTGTTGGGCATGTCTTCATGCAGCGTAGGCAGCATGCTGCATAGTGGAGATGAGGATTGTGAAGGCTGGTGTCACCCATCCAAGCATGGGCAATACTCCTTAAAGGTGATATGTGATCTGATATTGGTCACTTGAGTGATGAGTATGGCTGTACAATGATCTCCATGCTCATGGATGGCACCCTGTTATGACTAGTGTTGCCTCTTATGACTACCTAATAGGCCTGGTGACATCACTAGCTGAGGGAGGTAAACTGCACAGCACCTTACACACAGTGTCCATTATGTTGACCGCTGCCTAGGTGGTAGTTCATGGGTACAGGGTTATTAACCTAGCTATGACAATGCAATATGCAGCTGTCAGATTGTGCACATATATCATGCACCTCACCCACAAAGCCCATTTTGTATGTTGTCCACAACACTGAGTCAGCTATTGCTCCTTGGTCATGGCCATTCACATACTTACATACACAGATGCCTCCCATTTGTCTGTGTGGTATGGGCTACAATGAGGGGGAGTACAAAAGATTAACCCTGTTTTACTGTAGCTGCCACTGGTATGATATGTGCATGTCACTCAGGCACCTTTTGTAGTGTTGGTTCTGTCAACAGGCCACTGGCAGAACACTCATGTGACATACAAAGGTGCATCTAGTATACTGAGTGTAGGTGTAACACAGTAAGGGTGATGATGTCCTATGACCCGTCACAGGTATGATATGTGGTGTGACATCATCCGTACTGTCATCTACATCTGTACTGCTAACAACATATATGTTGATTAAGGTTCATGGACTTTCAGACCATACTTAGTAGGGTAATAGTGCAGTGCCTACCATTATGAGTGGTGTCTCCACTTTGTGGGTTGTGATAACTGTTGGTGTGCACCATTCAGTGTTTTCACAGACTGACATGAACCTATGTTTTCCATGATGTGTATGTGTAGAGCAAACTGTTTTGCCATATAGGTATGATACAACCAGGGATATGGACAGGTCACATGCAGCCTCAGTGCACCTTGTACCATCATAGTTATGGTTACAGGGGCTCTGTAGTGTTCATGGATATGTGATTGTGTATCTGTTGGGGGGGCAGTGAGTTTATGTTATCCGACACCCTATCTGTATTGCTTATTCATGCTCAGCACTTGTTCAGAACATGCAAGCACTTCATGAGCTACTAATTACTATAGCACTCAATCCTACTCATTTCCTACAGCTAAACACTGTTTGTACTTACATTTCCAGCTTGCTTAGAGTAAAACAGTTGTTGTACACACTTACGTCACATATCTAGTGAGAAATGGTTGAATATTCAGGCATGTCCAAGTGTCAATTCCCAGTGTTATTGCCTGTCTATATGATGAATGTGGGCATCATGAGGCAATATAGCAATTGACTCATGTGCACAGTCAATGTTCACCTCCTAAAATATGACAATACAACCTGTGGGAGATGCACATATGTAGCCATACTGGAGGTAATGCTCTCTCCAACCCAGACTGAACCTGACAATCATGTGGGGATGTTAAATGTTTGCACCACATCACACTCATCACATAGTCTCACTAGATCTCCACCACCACAGGCCACACATAGTAAGACTACAACATTTGCGGAGCCTCTCAATACTACTCTGTGTAGGCAACAGAGGACTCTGAAGCAGAAACGCAGGCAGCCGCCATCACCAAACACAACACCAATTACTTATAGCCCACAGACTCATGTGTGCCCATCAACTACAGCCAATAGGGTGATATAACATACCCAACACACTAGTCATAGGTGACTCTGTAGGCGGTCACACTGATGTCCCACTCAGCAGGCTACACAAGGTGATAGTCACTTTCATATGGCTGTCGAGTAACAGGATCCACAACATAACCTATGCACTCAGGTCACTCCTCAACAGGTACAATATGACTGTCATTCTCCATGTTAGTGTGAATGCCCTGAGATGTAAATTCCCGGACTACATGTACAGAGATATGCAATAGGTCTCCGATCATGTAGCCCAGGCAGGTATCGCCCTAGCCCTGAGAAGCACTCTGCATTCGTCCAGACTGATAATGCAGTACAACGACTGAATTATTAACTTCAACAGTTGGCTATGCTTCTGGTGTCATTCCAAGGGTATCCAGTATGTGTCTGCTTTGAATGACATGGTCAACAGAACACGATGCTTTGGCACAGATGACCTGAACCTGTCGGGCCTGGGATTACAGATAACGTCTAAGACTCTATAGTGCCTGTTTTAGACACGGTACAAATAACATATTCACCACCATAACAGGAACAGGCAAGCAAAACCTGAGGGTAATGTTACTCACTGCTTGACATCTTCATCTCAAACGCACTCACCCGAGGCACTCCTTATAAAGGACCACTTCAATATCTCTCCAGTGACTGGGACCTGCTTCTAGACTTCTGAGAGCACCCCTGCACTAACAGGCTATTACGCAGACCACACCTTTCAGTCATGTAACCAGGACCAGAACACCCATGGCAGAGGTGTGTCCATATTTTACAAGGATTTACACACCTCCAGGCTGGTTGCTTAGCACAATGCATCAGAGGTAATCCAAGTGCAACTAACTGTGGCCATAACTACTATACAAATTGTAGCTTGCTACGGATTCCACACCATCCCCCATGGTTAATAGCCCTCACTTCTTGGTGTACTGGAAAGTAGAGTTCAAACAGGAACTACTGATGTGAGACTGACACTACCCCACCCTTAACTGGGATACCTACTCATGTACCGACACATTAGGCCAGCGCTTTCTGGGATTCATAACCTCCAATCGGCCTGATCAACCTATCCACACCACCACCAGGGCTAACAATATCCTAGACCTAGACAATACCAACATGTGTGACTGGTGTTCCACACCTGGGGTTATCCCCTCGTTGGTCAGATCTGAACGTATGCTAATCACCCTTGTTATCCACATCCCAGCACCACACCCTTCATGGAAAACACAGTAGAATATTTCTACAAAGCCAACTTCAGGCTTCTTATGACAGCAGTAGTAAACGTCATGACACCCGTGCAGATGGACAATATAGTTACAAGCTCTGAATTATACACAACTGCACTTCATTAGCACTTACACGACTGCATGGATCATGCTATCCCAAACAGAGGCATGACGGTACCCATCAGATAACGGACGCCACTCTGGGGGTCCACTGCCATGGACATAATGTACAACAGAAGAAGGAGACTGTTGCATTGTAGAGTACAATCCCATGGGTGAGGTAGCTCCCTGGTAAGCCTCAGTAGAAATCTGAGATCCCTTATCACATCCTCCAAAGCTAGCTACATAAACATTACTGCGACTCATTCCAAGGACTACCACAAAGCGTTATGGAGGTATGTCACTACTCTCGATGGCGATACCCACATCTGCGCTGACATACAGTGGTTAGGTACGAACATTACAAAACCAACTGATATTGGCAACATCCTGGCAGATAGGTTCAGTGCTAACTTTACACCCCTCTCACACCCTAAAGGGCCCAAATCTATACAGGAACAATGCAGAGTCCCTGTGGTCACAACTATGAGGATCAAAGCTGCACTCTCTAAAACCTGGAACACAGACTCCATGTGACCGTCCAACATCCCAGGCTGCGATTTCCACAAACCTCAGAATGACATGGCTCCCCACTTGGGCACCAAATTCACTAACAGCCTTGTATCAGGCATTGTGGCCCCTGAATGGCACACAGCAACAGTTATCAAACTCCACAAAGGTGGCGCCACAATGCACCAGAGGAACTATTGCCCTATGCACCTGACTAGACTGTTCTGCAAGGCTATGGAGCACATCATCATGGAAGTCATTCACAGAGACATTGGTGGCCTCCAAGCCTTTGATACCACCCAGTTTGGATTTGTTAAGGCCAGACCATGACTCCTACACCTGGTGGAGTCCTATGAAACAGTTACCAAGGTAGGGTAAGTAGGTCCACACAGCCTACCTTGTCATCTCATTGGCTTTCAACACCATTCGCCATTCTGGTATTGTCAACATACACATCCACCTGCATATCAACCCCTACGTCACGAGATGTTATGCAAAGTGGCTCACGGACAGGACACACACAGTGAGGGTAGCATACCCTAGTTCCTACTGTAAATCAGTTACAATTGGCGTACCCCAGTCCTCGGTCATAGGGCCTCTCATGTTCGGTATATGCTTCTCTGAGGTACAGACTAGCACAGAAGGATTTTCCCTGAATAGGTTTGCAGACGACTGCAAACTAGGGGCCATGATTGATTCACCAGCTGATACAGACATCCTCCATAAGGGTGTCACTGTGACGGACACCTGGTGTCGATAACATGGCCTCAAGCTGCATGCCACAAGGTGCATAGACATCCCCTTTGGATTACACCAATCACCCGCTGACTATCACATAGGTGGTAGTCCCCTACATACATAAGACATTATAAGGGATCTTAGAACACAAGTAGATAGCACCCACTCCTTTGATAACCATATTGCCATATGCCTATTGTTACAGTATATAAACATATACTATCCCCTGTTATGGCACTTACTTGTTGGAGAAACCCTGCCACTGACAGCGGCTGGAGTGGAATTGTTGTATTTAAAGCCCTTATGTAGCATCCCTTGTGGTGTATGAGGCGTTTACCTTGTGGACCACAGCAGTACACACAATTTCTACAAGTGTTACTATGCTCAACAAGACATCACTACATAATACCTTTTCCCACTGTATGCATTGCATACACTTTCATTAATACAGAACAGGCACTACATACACTAACATACTGAGTGTTCTACATACCTTCTTAATGGTCTGAGTTTATGAAAATATCTGTCTTACTCCTTTCCTGTTTCAATGGTTTTATGGTATGTGCATATGGTTTGACTGTATGGCAAGCCATCCTTTTATACGTATATACCAGTAACATGTGGTATCCTACCACCAATTGGTGTTCCGGAGTAGATGATTACATGCACATCAGCTGTGCAGCTACTCCATTAGCCAATTACACGGCAACAGTGGGGTATAACTGAATACTCCACTTGGGCATTGTCCTTTTGCCCTACCTTCGAGGAAGACGGCCTGGATGTGTTTTTTGTGATGAATTGCAACTGCTACATGGAGAGACACAGATATTTTGACTTTATGTCCCACGTGGATTTTGTGTGATGGCTAGAGGAGGCAGTTCTACATGTGAGTGTAGCTGTTATCTCAACCGTGTGATACGAGACTATTGCAAACAAAACCTGTAACATCTGTGTCTGTTCCATTCTACAACAGAAACGATTTCACATAGCGTCATTACAGTATGTCTCTCACAAGGTATGTTAAGGCTTCTGCAGATGTCATTGAGTGAGTGGATGTTTGTGATTTTATTACAGTCTGTATTGCAATTGTTTCGGGTGTGGGGGAGATGTAGATGGGTGTACATAGCAGATAAAGATTTGTGGGGGCTGCATTTATACATATTCCATATGTGTGTGAGGGCTCCTTCCCTAATTGAAGACCTATCATTTAGTAGACTAATACTATGGTTATTGCAGGCTTATTCATTAAGCCATTGTTAATTGGTTCCTATAAAGCATGCAGGTGATGTTGATCCTTCAATCCCTCCGGAAATACATGGATATGTAATGAAATGTTGCAACATGAAAGCTGTCTCGTGTATTTCTGTCACAGATATTTGCGCTCATTGCAGTTGTGTTGGTGACTGAACCTCTTTGGCTTGGGTTGCCACCTTTTCAAAGGGCCATAGTGGGACATTTTCAGGACACACATCAGATTTTAGAGGCCGACACATACCCACGGTCAGTACAAAGGATAGAACTTAACTTTTTTCCTAAATAAATCCTTATTCTTGTAGCAGTTTAGTTGCTTATTATGTTTCTTGTAACATTTAGGTATTTTAGATACAGAAATAACTATTTCATGCAACTATTGCATAAAATATGGGACATAATTATGTCCTACAATCTCAGGACAATTGCCCTTTTTAATATTTTTGGTCAGACACAACTGCCCAAAGAGGGACTGTCCCTCTCAAAGTGGGACAGGTGGTAACCTTATGCCTAAGGCCGGCTATGACCACACACACTGTAATAATCTACCTCCAAGTTAGCAAAAGCAGACACATGAAGCAAACACACACACACACACGCACACACACACACACACACACACACACACACACACACACACACACACACACACACACACACACACATTACAGTCCCACAGAAACACACACTGCACTCAGAACACACACTTACACACACTACAGCAATCAGAAACACACTTAAACACAGAACCTACCTGGACCGCAGCACCAGCAGTAAAAACTAAATGTCCCTTAACATCTTAATAATAGTACTCGTGGTTCTAGTGGTCCAGTACTGTGGTCTTTCGGTCTTTAAGTCTCGTGATTAAGCGTGTCGGTATGTAAAGCATTCGGTAGTTGGCAGTATCCTATTTATTTGTACCTCCATGGTTGTGTACATGTTGTTAACCTATCTATATATTTGCAGATATATGTATATCCATATATATTGACATATATCTCTCTATCATCCTTTCTATCTCTATACATGGCGGTGTATACTATTTCCGGAACTCCGCCCTTTTGTGTTTTAACCTGTCACAATACACACCAGCTGTTGGTACATCTCAGGTAGCTTAGTGGTAGGTGATTGTGTACATGGTTGTGTGTTCTACTCCTGGCAGTGGTTGTCTTACCTCTCAGAGCAGGCACTATTAGTACAAGGGTGAATAATGCAGATTTCACCTGTTCTGGCCATCTTTGACTGTGATCTGCATGATATTCAGCAAAGCTTAGACCTGTTTTGCGCATATCCGTGTAGTCATGTTTGTCGGCGCATAAACCCACTAGCATGGGCTTAAACGTGCTCTAATGACCTGCATCCAACATCCATTATTCATGCAATCGGAATTACATAACAGCCCTTGCAGGTCATGGAACCTGGAACATGCACGACACAGTCAGTTGCTTTGCCACTTGGGCATCTGGGATGTGTACAAGTGTTATGGTGTTTTGTATGTGGACTGTACTACGGCTGTTCCTCCATACTGCAAACAAATGTGTAACTCAGTTAGTTTACATATGGATGATACATATTAATGGTATGTCCAAGTGATGTTTAATGGATGTCCTCCAGCTATGGGAATCCATGTCACAGTGAGCAACACACTGTAATGTACTACATCTTGCCACAACCATAACTGGAGAATGCTGGGGTGATGGATACCTGTCATGGGTACTCCCCTTGCTTTGGAACTACATCCCTGATTACATTATATGGAGCCCCTCATTAACACATCAGGGAATCCTTGCAGAGTGGGTGGGGAACAGTGGTTGCACTCATGGATCCCGCAATTGGCTCTGCTCCACAGAGGGACAGTTAGTTAATCGATGGGGTGGCGACAGCAGACACATTTTGCCTAGGCTGATGAATGGCGTCTGACAATCAGGCATGTACCTACCGATGTACCTAGGAACCTATACATACAGTATCAACACATGCTGTTAGCTTCGTTTACTGTTCAGGTGTTGACTTACCTTGTTCCAATAGCTGTTGTGTGTGCAATAGTTGAGGGCTGCCTATGTAGGATTTACACAGTAGACCACCTATGCATAACAATTTACAGGTGGTCATGTGTGTGTGCCATTCATTTTACTGTGTGTGCAGATGGAGATGTGTGTCAGTCCATAGGGGCATACACTTCCAGTGTATGTGCTATACATTCCCTCTTTGCCAAGGCATGGGTATATTGGGCATGCCTTCATCTGCCTACTGGGGCTGGTACAGGGTGTTTGTGGTCTGAATCCCTCTGTGCCTCTGATGCCCTTGGCAATTGCGGTGGGATGTGAGGGCCTTCACCATTATGTCCCTGCTGCAGCTGTTTCCGGAGGATCATATTATGTAGCATGGCACATACTATGAAGATGTGGGCACACGTGCCTGGAGAGTACTGCAAGGCTCCACCAGATATGTCCTGGCAACAGAACCATGATTTCAGCATCCCAAACACACGCTCTACGATGATTCTGGTTTGTGCGTGTGTCTCATTATGGCGTTCTTGCATGGGCGTGTGTGCATTTCTGATGGGAATCATCATCCATGGCTCCAGTGCATAGCCAGCATCCCCCACAAGGTGGCCATATGGGATGTCCCCCCTGACAAATACCTGATACAGCTGTGAGGCATGCCAGATGTGGGAGTCATGGTAGCTTCCAGGGCTGCCTGCACACACATCCGTGATAATGCCCTGGGCATTGCACATGACCTGGCAGTTGATGGAGTGGTATCCCTTGCGGTTTATGTAGCGCCTACCATGCTCACCAGGTGGTGACTTGATATGTATGTGCGTGAGTCTATTGCACCCAATACCTCTGGGTAGCCTGCCACATGATGGAAGAGACGCGTATTGCTGGCCAACTCCTCCTGAGTTCGGGGGAAGTATATATGCTCATTGGCATGTGGTAACATGGCATCCAGGAACTGGTGGAGTACCCTGGATGCTGATGCCTGTGAGAACCCCATGATATCTCCAGTTGGCCTTTGAAAGGTACCTGTGGCTAGTATTCTCAAGCTTACACATACCTTCATGTCAACTGGGATGGGTTCCCCTCTGTTGTTTCTGGATCTGAGACGTGGCCGGCTCAACAATTTGCTGTACAATGTCCCTGTCCACCCTGTAACGCTCTACTATCTCCAGATCATGTAGCCCCTGGTAAGTTACCCTTGGTCTGAATACTCTTCTCCTCCTCCGGGGTCTGAGGTGGTTGTCAGCATCATCCTCCTCACCACCTTCAGTCTCCAACACATGGTGATGAATCACAGCTATGGCAGCTCCCAACAAGTACATTGCAAAAGTTCCCCATCTGTTTACACCGATGGTGCAGTGTTTGGGAATACACGAGTGTGTGTGAGGTGCCTTCACACTTTATACTATTGTGCTTTGAATACTGATGATGTCATAGGGTGTGTATGTACAATTAGAGCTGCAGGGTATCTTATGTGTTTTACCACAGGTACTGCTATTGTGGTGCCTTTGGTGTTGAATTACATTTAGCTGCCATGGATCACCTCTTGCTCTTGCCTTCACTTTTCTTAATGATTCCCCTCCCATTGTCAAGCATGCATCCAACAGCCTGCTTTCTTGATTTGTACTTTCCCAAACCAGGATTGTGTTGCAAAATGTGTTCTATAGTCGATCTACTGCAGGTTTGCTTTGCTCTGCGGTGACATTTCTCTTTTCTTTGCAATCCAAAACCTCCCCTATCCTGTTCTGCAGGTTGCTACTAGCAGCCTGGTTAGCTGTCATCAATGGCCCACTGTGAGTTAATAGGTGTTAATTGCTCAGTTGTACTCCAATTACCCTACTGCGGCATTTCCTTATTGTCTTCCCATAAACTTCCTGTTTGAGCTGTGGTGCACGGCACGTGCGTCCGCTTACCAGGTTTCGGGCACATTGTCATCCATGTACACATGTGCTTTCAGGCACCATGTGTACTCTCAGCTAAGCAAAGCAATACCTACATCCACACCCATATCCTGCGGCTTTGCTTAGCAATGGGCAACCCGGATTTACATTGCTCCAATGTGCTTACAGCTATGGTGGCACACCCCACTGCTGATGTCATGTATACCTCTAGTCCACTCCTTGGTGTTGTAGCACTGCGCCGTATGGTACATCCTTAGGCCAGTGGGACATTTGCGATTCAGTATTACTTGCCTCATTTGCATGGCATTGACTACTAATTCATAGTTACTGTGCTAAACACTCTCACAGACCCTTAACAACCCTTGCAGCTTGGTTGTCGTGTAGCATGCATACCATTGACTATTATGGTGAAATCATGATTTGTGTTACATTGCAATTTTATGACATCTGTATATATTTTCCTTGTGTTCCCGTTTGTGCACACATGCCCTGCGGTTGTACTTTGCGTTACTGTGGCCATGGCATTAAATGTTATTTTTTATGTGTTGTGCATGTTTTTTTTTATGCCATTGGCTGTATATTTAGCCATTGGCATATGTTAACTTTGTAATACGTAAGTTTGGTCCGCTTTCATGGCTCTGATGTTCTGTTTGGAAAAATGTAAACCATTTTTTTTTGGTTTACATTTCTGTATGCTCACGCTAGGCCTGCACTACTTCATGAATTGCTATGTACCTTCACTTGCATGCTGCAGTACTGCGCATGGGGTGATTAGCATATATGAGCCAAGAGCTGTGCAGATCTGGCATTCACTGGTAGTGCACGTGGAATTGGATCATACCTGAATCGCTCGACGGCCATATTTGGCATTATACTGCCTACGCTACACCTGCGCCTGGCGCAAGCTTCATGAATCCCAGGGATAATCTTTATCTGCCACTGCGCAGATACATTTTCTTTGACTGTAGGTTTTAATGCTGCTTCAATTAATTTGAGTTTGAAGAGCAGAGAAGTTTACTGTTAACAGTCTGTCTTCATTGTGAAACTATTATTTTGTTTAGCAAATGTTTATCAGTGTGTGTGCTATAAAATTTAAAATAAAAGTTTTAAATTAAATCCAAATATCTATAATCATTGTAGAAGTAAACCAGGATATAGTATGCACTCTAAGCGGGTTGAACAGTGTTTATGGCAAATGGGGAGGAATAGCCAAGTAATGGAACACTGGAATGGCCGGTGGTAGGGCTGGGGGTGGTGTGGTATGTGTGTTGGGAGTGGGAGGCTGATCCTTCATCCTGCCTAGGGCCCCATTTGGCCATGATGCCATAACTGCCTGCTGAATCTCTGCCCTTACCAGAATCCCATTCCTCAGTTTAATAATGCTGAACTAATCATAGGAATCCTCAAAATAAACAACTTTAAAAGTATCTGTATTATAGCCATCTATATTCCTCCTGGTGACAACACCTCCACCCTAGAGAATATTCTCTTATGGGCTTCAAACAACATCATACTTGAGACTTATATTCTAGGTGATGTCAACATCAACTGGAATAAAATTAATAACAATACTCCCACTCTATCTATCAATCGTTATAATTTTACTCAACTAATAAACGACATTACCAGACCTAACAAAAACAACCCCCCAGGGTCCATCCTGGACTGGATCTTAGTCAGCCACCCTAATAAGATCTCTGACTCTGGTATACTACCTCACTCAATAAGTGATCATCTCCCAGCCTTTATTCACCGAGCTGCCCAACATCTCCCTCACCAACACCAATATGCCCACACTCGTAATCTCACTAACTTCAACCCTTCTATATTTTCTGAAACCCTTAAACTAACAAATTGGGATATCCTAAAAACTCTTCCGCTAGATGAAGCCTTAGAAGTCTTCAATACTACCTTCCTTGGAATCCTAAACTCCCAAGCCCCACCTCGAACAAAGCGAATAAAATACAACTCTGCCCCTTGGCTAACTAAGGACACTAAAACTCTCATGCTACAAAGAGACAAAACATGGGAACTCTACAATAAAAATAAACACCCAGCTTCATTCCTTCAATTTAAGCAACTCCGCATTCTCACCAAAAAACTTATCACAAAAGATAAAAAATCATACCACACCAAACTACAGTCTACCCTCTCAAACAATCCCAAAAAATTCTGGAATTCCATCAACTCTCTTTTACATCCTGGTACCAAATCCAATCCCTGTCCCGACAACAATAAGACTGACACAGAAATAGCAACCCTTTTTAACTCCTTCTTTACCAACTCTATAGCTGAACTTACTAAAACATTCACCAAATCCACCCCCTCCCCTACCCCTAAGTCCACTTCCTCCTCCTCTCCCCATTCCTGCTCTCCTAAACCCCCTCCCACTTTTTATCTAAAACCTGTCTCAACCTCCTGTATCAAAAAAAATTATTTCCAAACACAAGCCATGCTCCAATGCCCCCGGCAATATCCTTTCACTCTTTCTCAAGATCGCTGCAGATGGTATCACCACACCAATCAGCATTCTCATTAATAGATCCATCCAGAAATCTTATGTTCCCAAACTATGAGCTGCCTACATCCTGCCCCTTCATAAAGGAGGCAAAAATAATAGCATTTCTAATTTCCGCCCAATAGCCATTCTTTCCCCAATTTCAAACGTCCTTGAAAAATGTATCCACCTGCAACTCATGCCCCACCTCCTCAATAACCAACTCCTCACCCCTACTCAACATGGTTTTCATCCTGGCCACAGTACTATAACTGCTCTTCTCTCTTTCTTAGACATTGTCAACCTTGCCCGTGATGCTGGAGATATTGTCTCCACTGTCCTTCCCGACCTTTCCAAGGCATTTGACACTGTATCCCACACACACCTTCTCAATCACCTTTCTAACCTCAATCGCTCCCTAGATTCCCTTTCTCAGTTCAAAAGTTATCTCTCTGATAGATCCCAAGCTGTGAAATGGCAAACGGGTACCTCTACCTTCCTTCCTACCCCTACCGGAGTGCCCCAGGGTTCTATTCTCAGACCAATGCTCTTTAATGTCTTCATCAATGATTTTCACTCTGCAGTTCCAAACACTCAAATAGTGCAATATGCAGACAACTCCATTTTAGTCTGCTCAGCCCCTAGCCTTCCCGAGCTCCAGGCCAAGACCCAATTGGCCTTCACAACTACAGAGAATTGGATGCTTCAAAACCATCTCTCCCTTAATGCCAATAAATCCCATATCATTCTTTTCTCCCCCTCAAAAGCCCTCCCACTTGATAAGCACTCTTTCAAGATCAACAGCCTCGCCCACTCCTCAATAGAAGTTGTTACTTGTGCCAAACTACTTGGTGTTACCATTGATGGACACCTGAAATTTAATACTCATATTCAACTAAACATAAAAAACCCATCAGAACCTTGGTATGCTTTATAGAAATGCTCACTTTCTATCATTAGCTACAAGACAAACCCCCACCTCCACCTTCCTTCTACCTTATCTATTGTATGGTGCTCCTCTTCTAACCAACCTCACAGCTTCTATCTCCTCAAAACTAGAAAGCTGCTACAACAAAATCGCCAAATTCGCTACTAATTCTACTCATTCTACACACCATTGCATCTCCCTCCATAGTCTTCAATGGCTAGAACTCCATAATCATCTTGAATACCTTCAACTTACTACTGCCCACAAACTAATCTTTAAACCCACTGCTTGCCCTGCACTAACTAATATCTTGCCTTTATACACTCCTCTCAGGCCCCTAAGATCAGCCCACCAAAATCTTTTTTCAGTACACAAACCTAAACGACCCCTGGCCACCTTCTACTTTCTTATACTATAGCAAAAAAATGGAACTTGCTTCCTCCCCTGCTAAGAATCACTACAAACCCTGAACAATTCAAATCTCTGCTCCATTCCCACCTCTTCCAAAACTGGAAATGTAATTGTATACTTCCTACCTAAATCCTCTAATTTCCCCTATTCATGATTCTCCCTCCTGCCCCTCTTCATCCAACTCTTTCTTCAGCTCCCCACCCTCAGCTTCTTTAACATTCTTCTCCCTGTATAAACTCTATGTAAATACTCTATATATCTTCACTTCCCTACTGCCTATAATGCCTCTTCTTGCAAATGTATCTTTCACCACAAACGTAAAATGTATCTTTTGACCACGAAGGTAAAATGAATGTTTGTCTAATTGTTCTTTTTTCCTCCACCTGGCATTTCTTCTCCTTTTACTTCTTTGCAGCGCCTCTTTCCTAACTTCTCTTCTGATTTACTTCTTTTACATTTCAAATGTATGTGTATTTCATTTTTGCTTTTTACTGTGCTAACAATACAATTGTAAAAAATTTAATTTTTTGCTTGTTTGTAAATTGTTTAAGTGTGCAATTTGTTTGTAATATGGAGCTTATCTCCCCGGGCCTCCACTGAAAACGGGCTTTTGGGCCCAGTGGACATCCCTGGTTATCAAACTGGAAATAAATAAATAAATGATGTGGCTCTCTATGTGTAAACACACACACACACATACACACACACACACACACACACACACATATATATATATATATATATATATATATATATATATATATATATATATATATATATATATATATATATATATATATATATATATATATATATATATATATATATATATATATATGGATCTACCTTTAAATACCAAATTGTCATAATCCCGAAGACCAAAGTACCGAGACTGGAATGCCAAAATCTCAAAATACTGAAACTTTAAAACACTGACGCTCGAAATATTGAAAGTTTAGAATGCCAAGGGTCATAAGACTGAAATTTAAATTGCCAGTGTTGGAATACTGATAATACCATAGGAAGTCCTTATTTAGTGTTTGTAAATTAGACATGTTTCTTTAAATTTGTATAGGAAGTATGTGAACAGATATGGTGGACATTTTATATGCTTTCGGCAGTAGTAAGTGTGTACAGTGCTGTAAGGTAAGAAAAAGGTATATTCCCTTTTCCCACTGTAGAGCAACCCCAGAGTTGGTATATATAGTTGGGGGTGTGTGGTGTACGCAGCCCCCCTCATGGGGGGGTGTGGGAGCATATCCCCCCACTTAGGTGGGTTTAAAATAGTTCAGTTTGTAGAGGGAAGACAAGTGAGCAGTTATTTAATTTTTGCAAATTCTTCTTCTTTGTGTTTTGAACTATACAGCGTTGCTTTTCTCTAGTACTGGTTTGGTGTAAGGAGTTGTAAGTAAGGTTTGCACAGTTGAATTCAGTATTTTGAACATCAGTGTTTTAAAGTTTTAATATTTTGAGATTTTTCCATTCCAGTCTCTGCATTTTGGTCTTCAGGATTATGACAATTCTGTATTTAAACAGTAGATCCATATATATATATATATATATATATATATATATATATATATATATATATATATATATATATTCTTTGTGCCGGTCCCAAGCCCGAATAAATGGGTAGTGTTGCATCAGGAAGGGCATCTAGCATAAAATTTTGACAAATTATACATGCAGACAACAGTACAGAAATACATACCGGATCGGTCGAGGCCCAGGTTAACAATGACCGCCACCAGTAATGTTCGCCAACAGGGAGCTGACGGAAATTGGGCTACTGTTGGCCGAAGGAGGAGAAGAGGGGGAAGGCATGCCTGAAGTCAGGTAAAGGCAAGGACTGTGATAGTGTGGGTCGCAACTTTGAATGTTGGCAGTATGACTGGTATAGGGAGAGAGCTAGCTGATATGATGGACTGAAGGACGGTTGGTATATAGTGTGCGCAAGAGACCAGATGGAAGGGGAGCAAGGCTAGGTGTATCAGAGGTGGTTTCCAATTGTTTTATCATGGTGTGGATGGGAGGAGAAATGGTGTAGGCATTATACTGAAGGAACAGTATGCTAAGAGTGTTTTGGAGGTGAAAAGAGTGTCAGATAAAGTGATGTTTATGAAGCTGGAAATTGATGGTGTAATGATGAATGTTGTTAGTGCATATGCTCCACAAGTTGGGTGTGCGATGAATGAGATAGAAAAATTTTGGAGCGAGCTGGATGAAGTGGTGATGACTATACCCAAGAGTGAGAGACTGGAGATTGGAGCAGATTTCAATGGGCATGTTGGTGAAGGGAACAGAGGGGATGAGGAAGTGATGGGTAGGTATGGTGTTAAGCAAAAGAATGCAGAAGGTCAGATGGTAGTGGACTTTGCAAAAAGGATGGACATGGCTGTGATGAATACGTATTTTAACAGGAGGGAGGAGCATAGGGTGACATACAAGAGCGAAGGAAGATGCATACAGGTGTATTATATCTTATGTAGAAGGACCAGTCTGAAGGAGATTGGAGACTGTAAAGTGGTGGCAGGGGAAAGTGTAGTTAGGCAGCATAGGATGGTGGTTTGTAGGATGGCATTGGTGATCAAGAAGAGGAGGATGAGTGTGAGGGCAGCCCCAAGGATCAAATGATGGAAATTGAAAAAGGGTAATTGTAAGGTGATGTTCAGGAAGAGTTAAGACAGACACTGGGTGGCAGTGAAGAGTTACCGATTAGCTGGGTAACTACAGAAGAGCTAGTAAGAGAGATGGCTAGAAGGGTGCTTGGTGTGACATCTGGAAAGAGGAAGGAGGACAAGGAGACCTGCTGGTAGAATGAAGAAGTACAGGAGAGTATACAGAGAAAGAGGTTGGCGAAGAAGAAGTGGGATTGTCAAGGAGATGAAGAAAGTAGACAAGAGTATAAGGAGATGAGGTGCATGGCAAAGAGAGAGGTGGCGAAGGCTAAGGATAAGGAATATGAAGAGTTGTATAAAAGGTTGGACATTAAGGAGGGAGAAAAGGACCTGTACCGATTGGCTAGACAGAAGTATTGAGATAGTAAAGATGTGCAGCAGGTAAGTGTGATAAGGGATAATGAGGGAAACATACTCACAAGTGAGGAGAGTGTGTTGAGCAGATGGAAAGAGTACTTTGAGGGGTTGATGAATGAAGAGAATGAGAGGGAGAGAAGGTTGGATGATGTTTGGATAGTGAATCATGAAGTGCAGTGAATTAGCAAGGAGGACGTAAGGATAGCTATGAAGAGGATGAAGAATGGAAAGGCTGTTGGCCCAGATGACATACCTGTGGAAGCATGGAGGTGTTTAGGTGAAATGGCAGTGGAGTTTTTAACTAGATCATTTAATGAAATCTTCGAAAGTGAGAGGATGCCTGAGGAATGGAGAAAAAGTGTTTTGGTACCGATTTTTAAGAATAAGGGTGATGTGCAGAGCTGTAGTAAGTACAGAGGGATTAAACTGATCAGTCACACCATGAAGTTATGGGAAAGCATAGTGGAAGCTAGGCTAAGAAGGGAGGTGATGATTAGTGATCAGCAGTATGGTTTAATGCCAGGAAAGAGCACTACAGATGCATTGTTTGCTCTGAGAATGTTGATGGAGAAGTACAAAGAAGGTCAGAAGGAGGTGCATTGTTTCTTTGTGGATTTAGAGAAAGCATATGACAGGGTGCCTAGAGAGGAGTTGTGGTATTGTATGAGGATGTCGGGAGTGTCAGAGAAGTATGTAAGAGTGGTACAGGATATGTACGAGGGTAGTGTGACAGCGGTGAGGTCTGCAGTGGGAGTGAAGGATGCATTTAAGGTGGTGGTGGGATTACATCAAGGATCAGCTCTGAGCCCTTTCATATTTGCAATGGTGATGGACAGGTTGACAGACAAGATCAGACGGGAGTCCCTGTGGACTATGATGTTTGCAGATGACATTGTGATCTGTAGTGAGAGTAGGGAACAGGTAGCGGAGGCCCTGGAGAGGTAGAGATATGCTCTAGAGAGAAGAGGAATGAAGGTCAGCAGGACTAAGACAGAATATATGTGTGTGAATGAGAAGGAGGATAGAGGAATGATGAGGGTGCAGGGAGTAGAGGTGGTGAAGGTGGATGAGTTTAAGTACTTGGGAATAACAGTTCAGAGTAATGGTGAGTGTGGAAGAGAGGTGAAGAAGAGAGTACATGCAGGATGGAGTGGGTGGAGAAGAGTGTCAGGAGTGATTTGTGACAGACGAGTACCAGTAAGAGTGAAAGGGAAGGTCTATAAGAGGGTAGTGAGACCAGCTATGTTATATGGGTTGGAGACAGTGGCACTGACAAAAAGGCAGGAGTCAGAGCTTGATGTGGCAGAGTTGAAAATGTTAAGATTTGCACTGGGTGTGAAGAGGATGGACAGGATTAGGAATAAGTATATTAGAGGGTCAGCCCAGGTTGGAAGGTTTGGAGACAAAGCCAGAGAGGCAAGATTATGTTGGTTTGGACATTTGCTGAGGAGGGATGCAGAGTATATTGGGAAAAAGATGCTAGGGATGAAGCTGCCAAGTAACAGGAAAAGAGGAAGGCCTAAGATAAGGTTTATGGATGTGGTGAGAGAGGACATGCAGGTTGTTGGTGTGACAGAGCAAGATGCAGAGGACAGGAAGAAATGGAGCAGCCGAAATAGATAAATAGATATGTTCTATACATATTGACAGGTCATGGTAAGTATGCATTTAAGTGTAAAACATCTAGATTGCTAATTGTCAATATTTTTCTTCATGTTACTTTGTAGTGTGATCTCTTGATATAGTTGTCAGATGAAGTAGTGATGTGAACACACCAAGTTTTCACTTTATCAGATTATGAAGTTTTGTAGGTGCTTTGATTTTGCAGTTTCCACTGAAAGTTTGCGTGGTGAAGGGTCAGGACAGTTAAAAGAAAATGAATGTGGGTCAGATAAGTCTCTCAATTATCTGCTGTAATACACATGATTCTGATTGTGTTAAGTTTAATTTACTGTAGGATGTAATACACAAGATGGCATTAGCATAAGTTGTGGTCACCATTATTGTTTTACTTTTTTTTCTCAGTAAAGGTCTGTGTATGATAACATATAATAGGTGGTTAAAGAAAAGGATGGGAGTCAAATTCTCTGCACTATCTCCTGCCATTTCTGTGACTGCATTATGTTTGTTTTACTGTGGCAGTAGGAGACAAGATCATATTAGGATAAAGTAATGTTTACTGGTCCTCTTACACATTTTCGTTTTGGTGCACCGTGTATTTAATTGCTCTAGGTGTACTTATCCATTTTAGTAATTTTCAAGTGTGTGTGTGTGTATATATATATATATATATATATATATATATATATATATATATATATATATATATGTGTGTGTGTGTGTATGTGTGTGTGTGTGTGTGTGTGTATATATATATATATATATATATATATATATGTGTGTGTGTGTGTGTGTGTGTGTATGTTATGTGACGTACCACTTCATGCATTTCATTGTATGCTGAAAATATGGTATTATTTGTTAGTGGTACAGTTGGTTGAATTATGTAACAGTCAAAGTTCATTTGATCAGTCTTTACATAATTCCATGAATTTTCCCTTTTCTTCACATTTGTGTGAGCCTGGAATTTGTATATTTAATTCATGGGGGGTGTGGTGGTAAAGCCCACCAAGCAGTAGTTGTTTTTTGCTTTTCTTTCAATAATTGCAAATGCAAACTGCAATAACTTTTTTCAGTAATTTTAGTGGGGATTTATGGCACTCGCTGATGTGTTTTTTTTATTCTTTGTGTTTTGATCAAACTCATCGGCAATTATTCATTATAAACTCATATACTTATTATAGACAATAGAAGGCCATTTATACTTTACCAGTACTCCTGTTAGACTGTACCTGTTTTTGAAGGAGCAATGTAGTGAATTGGTGGATTCAAATCCAGCTCTCTAACTTCCTTTTTTAAAGAAGATAGTATGTAGGATTGCTTGATTTGGAAAAGAAGTTTGTTCCAGAGAAAGGATGAGAATTGTGTATCAGATCTGTCACTCCAACATGTTTTTGTTTATTTGCTGAAGAGGGTTTAGATTCCATTTAGTAGTATTAGAGGGAATGTTTGATTTGTGGAAATATAACAGGTCTAGGACTACCACATACATAATCACCCAAAAGGTAAGGCACAGATCTCAGCTAAGGAGTATACAGGATACCGAAGAAAGAATTAGTGCTTCCAGCTTCTCCTTATATCTCTTGTCTTTTAAGCTTCTGATACTTTTAAATAGAAACCTGGTGCCTTTGTAGTTACATAATATGCTTAATAAGATACATTCCAAAATGGGCATCGTATTCCGTAATGGGTCTGACAAATGTGAAATATAAAGAGATAATAACATACTTGGATCCAATTGAAATAGCTTTTACAATGAGCTGTACTGATAACACTTCATAACCACTTTTGCATCATGATGTTCAAAACCAAGGGATTATATATTCATGTTCAAAAGGTCACTCACTGCAATTTCATTTTAATGTGGGGAGTCGTGTATACTATAAGATGGATGAAGGTGATGTTTAATGTACTTTTTAGCATTTAGTTTTAGCCCATTTTTTAAACACAGATTTGTTGACGTGTGATTTCCAGTTGGAGCTTTGGTATTTCAGAGAAGGACAAGTGGATTACATAAAGTTTGCAGTCATCTGCAAATGTGGTTAGCCAGAGATTCCCATTTATAAGATCTGTGAAGTCAATGGTGAATGATAGGGGTCACAGCATGGATCCCTGAGGAATATGCCTGTTCAACTTCGTTTTTATTGCGGATGCACCTGCTACCCTCACTATGAGGGTTCTATCTAGGGGCGGCTTGTGCTATCGGGCTGCAAGTCTGCAGCCCTCCCACCTAGAAAAAAACAAAGAAAAAAAAATCTGTGAAACAAAAAATCACTCAGACTGCCTTTATCTACAGTCCGGATGCAGAGAAAGAGGTACCCAGCAACCTGTGCTGTAGGATACCCAGGAATCTGTGCGGTCCACGACCGCACAGAACAGAGGAGCTCTGGATTGCTTCCCTTGCAGACAGGGCCAATGAGGAGTGAGCTGAGAGCTCTATCTCAGCTCTCGCTGGGATTTTGCTGAGCGGGCTTCATGCAGATCGAGTCTGTTGGTCGCTGGCTGTCGTGCAGATGGATTCTGTTGGCTGGATGGATTGATTATGTGGCTTCGCTGGCTGGATTATGTGGAGACATGTTCTGTTGGTTGGTTGGTCAGTCGGTCTCTGGCTGGATTCAGATATGTTCACAGGCAGTGTGTGTGTTGGCTGAATTATGTGGGGACATGGTCTGTAACTTGTACTATATACTACACTGGTGGTTTTAGCAGGCATGGCTCAGTAGAGGTGTGTGTGTGTGTGTGTGTGTGTGTGTGTGTGTGTACTGATTTTTTCCATCCTGCATCATAGCCTGCAAGTACAAAATATTTCTGAGTTACTTGCCCCCTCCAAATTATTTCTGATTTTGGTGTTTGCCTACTCAAAAAGTGACTGGATTTTTCTGTTCTGTGACTAAACTGTTATACTTTGCAAAAATGAAAATCTCATAGAGGCTTTGGCACAGACAGACCGGCACAAATATGTGTCATGTTAGAGTTCATCAGGAGAGGATATCACTTTTCAGGAAAGGAAAAGGGCTACTGACTGACATTTGGTCAGTCAACAGGACAAGAGGAATCTGAGAAGCACAGTACTGATCATCCCAACACTAAAGAAGACAAGCATATCTTATTGCTTTTGAGTGATACTCTACCCAAGAGAGCTGGATTCAGTATGACTGGGATAAAGTGTTATCCTCAAGGCTTGCAGAAAAAGCACTCAAGGCCTATATGGGCATTAAAAAAGTAGTGATTACATGAGCTTTCAAAAGCTAAAAAAGAAACAACTAGCTAGGCTGGGTGTATCTTCCATAACACAAGCCTTGAATTGCCATAGTTGGATATTTAATCAAAGTAAAACAGTAAAAAAAATACTTGATTTAAAGTATGTTTAAATGTATGTACGTGATGTAGTAATTCATTCAGAAAACTGGGAGTCACATTTAGGCAAAGTACAATCTTCGCTGGACATTTTAAAACAAGCAGAAGTTACAGTTAATGCTGCCAAATGTAATATTTATGAAACAGAAGCCAGAAACTTAGGATATGTGATTGGGAAAGGAGAAAACAGACCTAAAACAGAAAAAAAAACAGAAGCTGACAAGAACTTTTCAAAACCAAGTATTAAATCTAAAGTGAAAGCATTCTTGGGGCTAACAAGATACTACAGACTGTTGGTCAGTGCGTGTGTGTGTAATGCCCCAGTTGCTATATACTGGTGGCTAGAGAGAACAAATGGTGGTGAGTAGAGATAGTCAGGCTTGCACCCTGTACCTTGGGTGCAGATGGCAAGGAACTGAATTCCCTATCCACCACCATTTCTATAAAAATTGCAGATTTTTGCCTCCTATTTGTTCTGTTCCTCATAAAATCTGTGGATTCTGTATCTACATTTTTCCTTGGCTTAAAAAGTATGTAGTGCAGTGGTGCACTGATAGCATTGCTGCCTGGCAGCTACAGGTTTTGTGGTTTGATTCTTGGCTGGGGTGCTTTCTGTGCAGAGTCTACATGTTCTCCCATCTTGCAATGATGTGTCTGGAGTTTCTCCCTTCTCTGCTGAAAATTGTCTTTTGTTCCAAGTCAGACTAGTTTCCTGGTTAAATGTTTGAAAATAACAGGCATTTGAATTTCAGACTTCATATTCTTCAGAAAGTACATGGTAACACAAAACTATTTATTCTAGCAGATGTCTTAAGTTTATAACATGGATATTTGAAATTTGTCCCTATTTTTGGGACTGTACTCCCCCATTATTGGCTTTGTCCAGGTATTTTGTGCTAAGGTTGAGAGCTATCTATGGTGTGAACTGAATTCACTGAATGTCTGGCGGTTGTATTCTCCCCCATTACTGGCTTTGTCCACATGTTTTTTGCTAAAAGGTTGAGAGCTATTCACTAAATGGTAGACATTTAAGTTTGTCTTCCTCTCTTTCACAAAACAGCTGATTTGGCATAGTGGTATGTTTATCTGACTGTTTTGCACAGGGTCCCTTGGGTTAAAGACGTGGCAGTGAAATGTATGGTGGTAACACAGCATTTTATTCTAGCAACTTTCCAACATTGTACAAGCAATGTTTAAAATGTGTCCCTGGATTTTGGGCTTTTGTCCCCCCCCAATAAATTTTGGCTTTTTCAAGATTTCTTGTGCTGCAAAGTTCAGAGATACAACTGTGCGTCGAGTAGATTTTACAAGGAGCTGAGAGCTGCAGGGGAACAAAACTTTAGTGCTGCTTATTCTGAGTCTGCTTGCATTGTTAATAGCACAACAGGTAGTGTGCTTGCTTTTGATGCAGAAGGTTGTGGGTTCTACTCCCACAGTAGATAGATGCATTGCTGATACTGTACTGTGTTGTAAAGTGGGTGGATGCTACAGTCCTTTTTGGCAAAGATACCTAGAGTAGTAACTATGAACCTGTTATCAGTTTGCCATACAGTCCCTATTGCGATATTACTAGCTTATCATTTTTTTTTAATGCATGCAACATAGCAATTTATTCCTCAAGGGCAAAAGGCACTTTATTTGTAGATGAATAAACAATGACATATAACGTTGTTTGCTAGCAGCAATCTCTTCATTGTTACAGATTTCTTTAATGTGGAATTATTTAGATGACTTTTACACTTCAGAGATTGTGCATATTTACTGATACTGGTAGAGTGTAGAAGGCTGAGTAGACTTTTATGATGGAAATGTTCTGAATTGGGTAGCTTTGTCATTGGTGCATGCATTTTGTTTCATTGTTTTCTAATGTTCAAAACAATAAATTTAAAATGCCCTCTAACAACTGTACTGTATTGTACAAGGAATACAATTTAATACAATCGGGAAGGTGTATCAAAGAGCATGTGTATGTTTCGTTTTCAAGGGGCCTATGATTTGAAAACAGCCCAAAGTTAATCTTTGTCTGCCACTGGCAAACTGTATTTTCTTTGAATGTGGGTTTCAATGCTGTTTCAATGCATGTGAGTTTCAAGGGCAGAGAAGTTTTAATGCTAAGTCTGTTTTCATTGTGAGACTGCATTGCTTTGTTTAGCAGATATCTATTGGAGTTTGTGCTGTAAAAATGCAAAATAAAACTTTCAAATGAAATCCAAATCATTGCAGAAGTAAAGCAGTATGCACATTACAGTGTTTATGGTAAATGGGGCAAAATAACCAAGAAATGGGACACTGGGATGGTTGCAGGGGGGAGGCTCCAATCGACCATGATTTTGAGAGGGGAAGGGCAGCAAACTCAGACAGCCCTGGTTGAACTATACCTCTCAGCTGTCCATATTTTTGCAGAATGAATAGATATTTGCTTCTTATTTTTGGTTTGTTCCTCATAAAATGTGTGGTTTTCTGGCAAATCATTTAGGAAAGAAGTCACTAAATGACAGATATTGAGTTTTACATCATAACCTTCAGAAAAATGCATGCTAAAGCAAGACCTGTTATTCTATCAGCTGTCTTAAGTTTATATAAGAGCAATTTTTAGTAGTGTTTGTATGTTCCCCCAATATATTTGGCCTTGTCCAGATTTCCTACATTAACAGGTTGAGAGATAAGTGCAAATAAAATTGCTTTATAGAACTAGGTATATCCAAACCTCTCAACTGTCCCCGATTTTGGCTCAAAATGTTGCTCTTCCTCTAATAATCCCACTGCATAATGGCAATTTTGGAAGAAAACATGGAGGGTTTACAATTAATCATCATCATCATCTTTCGGCTTTTCCCATTAGGGGTCGTCACAGCGGATCATCTCTTTCCATTTCTTCCTATCCTCTGCATCTTGCTCTGTCACACCAACCACCTGCATATCCTCTCTCACCACGTCCATAAACCTTATCTTAGGCCTTCATCTTTTCCTCTTACCTGGCAGCTCCATTCTTAGCATCTTTTTCCCAATATACCCATCATCCCTCCTCAGCACAAGTCCAAACCAATGTAATCTCATCTCTCTTGCTTTGTCTCCAAACTGTCCAACATGAGCTGACCCTCTAATATACTGATTAATAATCCTATCCATCCTAGTCACACCGAGTGCAAATCTTAACATCTTTAACTCTGCCACATCCAGCTCTGACTCCTGCCTCTTTGTCACTGCCACTGTCTCCAACCAATATAACATAGCAGGTCTCACTACCCTCTTGTAGACCTTCCCTTTCACTCTTACTGGTACCCATCTGTCACAAATCACTCCTGACACTCTTCTCCATGCATTCCATCCTGCCTGTACTCTCTTCTTCACCTCTCTTCCACATTCACCATTACTCTGAACTGTTGATCCCAAGTACTTAAACTCGTCCACCTTTACCAACTCTACTCCCTACATCCTCACCATTCCTCTACCCTCCCTCTCATTTACACACATATATTCTGTCTTAGCCCTGCTGACCTTCATTCCTCTGCTCTCTAGAGCATATCTCCACCTCTCCAGAGTCTCCACAACCTGATTCCTACTCTCACTACAGATCACAATGTCATCTGCAAACATCATAGTCCACGGGGCCTCCTGTCTGATCTCATCTGTCAACCTGTCCATCACTACTGCAAATAAAAAAGGACTCAGAGCTGATCCTTGATGTAATCCCACCTCCACCTTAAACAGATCTGTCACTCCCACTGCAGTCCTCACCACTGTCACACTACCCTCGTACATATCCTGTACCACTCTTACATACTTCTCTGCCACTCCTGACTTCCTCATACAATACCACAACTCTTCTCTAGGCACCCTGTCATATGCTTTCTCCAAGTCTACAAAGACACAATGCAACTCCTTCTGACCTTCTCTGTATTTCTCCAATAACACTCTCAGAGCAAACATTGCATCTGTAGTGCTCTTTCCTGGCATGAAACCATACTGCTGATCACTAATCATCACCTTCCTTCTTAACCTAACTTCTACTACTCTTTCCCATAACTTCAAGCTGCGACTAATCAGTTTTATCCCTCTGTAATTACTGCAGCTCTGCACATCACCCTTATTCTTAAAGATAGGTACCACAACACTTTTTCTCCACTCCTCAGGCATCCTCTGACTTTCCAAAATTTCATTAAACAATCTAGTTAAAAATTCCACTGCCATTTCTCCTAAGCACCTCCATGCTTCCATTAGTATGTCATCTGGGCCAACAGCCTTTCCATTCTTCATCCTCTTCATAGCTGTCCTTACTTCCTACTTGCTAATCTGTTTCACTTCCTGATTCACTATCCCCACATCATCCAACCTTCTCTCTCTCTCAATCTATTCATTCATCAGCCTCTCAAAATACTCTTTCCATCTACTCAACACACTCTCCTCTCTTGTGAGTACCTTTCCCTCACTATTCTTTATCACCCTTACTTGCTGCACATCTTTCCCAGCTCTGTCCCTCTGTCTAGCCAATCGGTATAGGTCCGTTTCTCCCTCTTTAGTGTCCAATCTCTCATAAAACTCTCCATATGCCTTATCCTTAGCTTTCGCCACCTATCTCTTTGCCATGCGCCTCATCTCCTTATACTCATGTCTATTTTCTTCATCTCTTTGACAATCCCACTTCTTCTTCGCAAGCCTCTTCCTCTGTATACTCTCCTGTATACAGTTATAGATTACTTTTATTTCAGAAATGCATGTATGTTCTTTTATTTTGTCAGCTGCTCAAGTTAGCAGTCCTAATATTAAAAGTGTCCCTTCTTTGACAGGTTCCCAGCTGTATTGTGTGGCTATTTTATATTTTTGCATCACATTTTTGGTCCATTTTTCATAAAATTGTGTTTTTTTTTGGCAAATTAGTGGCAAATCATTAAAGACTGAAGTTAGAAAATAATGAAAGACATTTGAGTTTCAGATTTCGTACCTTTCAGAAAATTCATACTAATACAAGACCTACTATTCTATTATCTTTCTAAGTTTATAAGAGCAATATTTAAAAATTGTCCTTATTTTTGGGCCTTTGTCCCACTTCTATGTATGGCTTTGTCCAGATTTCTTGCTCTGCGGTTGAGAGGTATGACAAATGTGTCAGGGCCATAACAGTCAGCCAGAGTCATTTCAAATTGTGACAAACTTGTTGCACCCCACTCCCCCATGTAGTGACTCTGGATGTGTCCAAGCAAGGCAAGGAGCAGTTATGCAGTGTAAATGTGCAGAGTGCAGACTATACCCCCCATCCAAGGTAAACACAAGTGCTACAGTGGCTTTTCATCTGTCATTGATTTTGCAGAATGTTCTGGTTTCTGTCATTTTTATACTGTTGATATATGCTTATTATTATTCAGAAAGTGCCTTTTGCTCTGTGTTTAAGTAACAGTGCTTTAATGACCATCAGGTAAGCTTGTCTGATATTGTAAGATGCAAGTAAGTTTTAATAAGCAGTATTGCCAACATTGAAAGCCTTTCTGTTGTTGCCATGCAGAGAATACTTACATAACTAAATAATGTATAAGCCTCGGGTATTGAAATGCATATGACAGTATTTGTAATAAAGGCCAGGATTAGATTATGTTAAGCTCATTACAGGCTTTACCTGCAAACTAAACAGAATGCCACTCTATCATGCATGGTCCATATCTTGTGAAGGAATCCTTTAAGCAATATATGTTGAGCTTGTTTCTTTTTTGCTTTTCATTTTTTACTTTGATCATATTTTCCCCATGAAACAAGTAGGTAGTTGTCAGGCAGCAGGTCTTTTTTGGATAAGAAACATTTTTACAAATGAGGGTATCACAGAGATTGCTACTTTCAGTATGTTACTTGGTACTTTAATAAAGCTGAATATAAATTATAATTAGAACTGGAGTGCAAGGAGAAGTGATTTGAGTTAAGTGCTGCTTGTTTTTCTTATACTTGATTTTAACTGGCATTCCAGTAATGTATTTAAAAAGTAATTTATTTTTTCATGCCTCACATCCCTTTTGTTTCCATCTAGATATTAAGTAAGCTGTCATGCAGCCAATGGATTGAAATATTTTTTTTTTCTTCTACACTTCATTTTGTCTTGATTGGACTCCCATAATGATGGTTTGGCACCCAGGGCAGCGTATTTAATTAAAGTTTTTGTGGTTTTGAGCATAGCCCCTCCCCTTTCTAGTTAGTCACACCCATTCCCATTGACCCCACCAATTCATCTGTCTCCTGCAGCCCCCCCTTTGATTTGAAGTCACCAGCCGCCACTGGTTCTATCCCACAACCAATTTGCTGCACTCCTAACTCTGTAGGAATCAGTTTTGAGCCCATTCTGTTTATAGTATCATGTCATACACTTTAACCAGGTTAAGATGTGACATAATGACAGTAAGTCTATTGTCCATGGCTTTTGTTACCCTCTCAATGAAGTTGACCAGATACATTAAATAGGATCTACCTTAACAAATCCAAACTACTGGGTCAAGCCTTATAAGATTTTTGATAACATTATTAATTAGGTCATTTGTGATACATGTCATGTAATGGCTTTGCAGATGAGACTGGTCTGGTGAATGGATCTATAGTTTCTGATGTCTGTGGTGAGTCCACCTTTGTGAAGTGGTATTACAACAGTTGTGTCCCATAC
Source organism: Protopterus annectens (assembly GCF_019279795.1). NCBI lineage: Eukaryota > Metazoa > Chordata > Ceratodontiformes > Protopteridae > Protopterus > Protopterus annectens. The sequence continues at coordinate 761,059,788 of NC_056732.1, read as the reverse complement.
TTCAAGGAAAAAACTTGTGGCTAAGCTCAAGCTAAATGTCTTTAGGAGTGAGATCACTAGGGTATGTTTAGTATTGTTTATGAGGCAACCAAGAATATTATCAGGCCTGAGATGATGATGTATTTGTTTCATTTTGGAGATTACCTTTAGCAAGTGTTTTTTTTATGATTGGGGTTTGAGATCCTGTGGGGATGAAGTTTTTATTTAATCTATTTGCAATTATTTGGCTATCTGTACCAGATCTGAATAGGTAGTGCCATTTTAGATACGGTCTAAGCAATTTTGGGTGTGATTTCTTATTTTTCTAATGCAGCTAGAAAAGGAATTGTAATTGTTTTAGCTTATGATGCTAGTCTAAGTTCAAGGGATGTTTTGTATTCCTGACTTTTTTTTTTAGTTCCTGTTATAACCTTCATTTGATTTTTTTGTGCTTTACAGTTCTTTTGTTGTATTTGGACTATTTTGCTTTTAAACTTCCCATTTTCTTTGGCTGTGATGGGATTTGCTAATTCAATGCTTTCATCTTGGTGCACACAGAGCTTGTTTGTGTAACTGCTTACTGTGTTAGCATCTTGAGTAATACAGTTAAACTTGAATTTTGTGATTTCATCATTGAATTGTAGAAGATTTGTATGTCTGAAATCTCTGAACTTTGAGATGCTTATATTTAATTGCTTGAAGATTTTGAAGGAAAATGTTACCAGTTTTTGATCAGATTTAACTGGAAAGGAAGGACCAGTGCCATTTTAAATGAGTTCCTTGACAATTTGTCCAACAGAGATTTTGTTTATGAAATCAAAGAAGGTTTGAACGTAATGTGCAGTTGAGTTATAGGTATCCTAGTTTACCATTGGGTAATTAAAGTCTTTTAGGATAATTAATTCCTGTTGATTTGCAGTTATTTCACTGTATTTAAAAACCTAAATCTAACATGCTTCTTGGAGAGCATAGAGTAGGTCCTATAGCATTCTATGATCTGATAGTTGGTCCTGTCTAGCGTGATTTGGATCTCAATCAGTTCAGTGCCTGGCTGATACATAATATTATGGTGTCAGGGTTATGAATGTAAAGATTGTGGGCTTTATGATTGTGATAGTAAACCTTCATATGTTTATATTAGTCTGTGCGCATGTGTGTGTGTGTGTGTGTGTGTGTGTGTGTGTGTGTGTGTGTGTGTGTGTGTGTGTCTATGTCTATGTCTATATCTATATCTATCATTACAATCATCAAACCCCCCTTTTTTCTTTTTTTCCCATTTTCTATATGAGATCAGAGTGTCTTGTCAACTGTTGCCATCTCTCTTGATGCACTACCACTCTCCTACCTCATTCAGCATGAACGCCTGACTGTCAGAGATCTTCTCTCATGCAATCCATCCCCCTATTTGCTGAATACCCTTGATTCCTCTTGCCTTCTTCCAGTCTGGCCCAAGTCATCTTCATCATATTGTCTTCTGATTTTCTGCACATGTGCCCTAACCATCATAATCTGTTTTGTTTGACCTTGTCTGCAATTGGAGCTACTTTGGTATCTACTCTGATATCCTCATTTCTTCATCTGTCCAACAGTGTGCACCCTACCACCCATCTCAGCCACTTCATTTCCATGACCTCTAGTTTCCTCATCTGCTCTGCCTTTATGCCATGATTTCTGTGCATACTGTCACAGCACTTTTTTGTACACCTTATTTTTCAGCTTCTTTGGCATTCTTCTGTCATATACTATGCCTGACAGTTTGCTGGATCCCCTCTGATTCTAGCTTTGACCTCCTCATTCAGACTTCCCTTTTCCTCAACCATCCATCCCAAGTACTTGAAGCTGTTAACCTGTTCTGTTTTTATTTTTTCTTCTGTCTTATTTCTCAGCTTCTTATGATTTCCCCATTTGCTGCCATTATCACTCTTATGTGTACTTAGTTTCATCCCATGTGCCTTCAGTTTTGCATTCCATTCCATTCCTCTATGCTTTGCTGTAGTTCTTTTTCAGTCTACCTGTAATGCCAAATCATCTGCATACAGCAACTTTGTCGACCTGTCCGCTCCAACCCATTTGCTAATGTAGTCTGTCACCACTATGTGCAACAGTATCAGAGTTGAACTCTGATGCACACCCACTCTCACTTGGAATCTCTCTTTGGGACGAAACACTATTTCTTCTTGAGACAGTGAATCCTTTTACATAGCCTGTCCCAATTATACCATTGTTTTTGGGAGTATGAATCATCACAAGACTGTCCAAATCAGCTTTCTCTTTCTTGGGACTCTTTCTTTATCTAGCTTTTTCCAGCCATCTGTCTCACTGCAAACACTGGATCAGTTGTACTGCATCCTGATCTGAATTCAAGCTGCTCATCTACCATCTTACTTTTTACTACTGTTCGTATTTGTTTATTAATCACCCTCTCCAGGACTTTCATGCACTGTGACAGGAGTTTGATACCTCTGTACTTTCCACAGTCATGAATGTTGTTGTTTGTTCTTCTTTCTGCTTTTCCAGGTTAGGGGTCACCACAGCGGAACTCTGGTCCGCTAATGATTGGCAGTTGATTTTTAAGGTGCCGAGGTGCCAGCCCGATGACCAACCTTCAACAAAGGCATGCCCATTTACGCATGTCTTTGGAATGCCACTCGACCGCAGGGAGGACATGAAGACTCCACACAGAAGGCACTCCAGCCGAGAATCGAATGGGAGAACCTCTTGCTGCGAGGCGACAATGCTAGCACTGCACCACTGTGGCTTACTGTCCATAGTCATGAATAATATGCTTATTCTTCAGTCATCTGGAATACACCTTTTTCTCCATACTGTTATGAGTATCTTCAGGAGCCATTTCTCCCCTATCTTACCTACAACATTTTTATCATATCTGTGTGACCTGATATGAGCCTGCTATTTTCACTGACTTCATTTTCCTCAGTGCTTATTCTTAACTTCTTCTAGGATCAGCTCCTCTTCTTCTTTCATTGTAGACTGTGTCTTAGGCTATAAAGCTTCTGAGGGGTTTTCTTCATTCAGAAGCTGTCGGAATTGCCTGTTTATCTGCCTTTGATGTCCTGTGGGCTAGTGAGCAAGTTGTTGCCGGCATCCATTATGAAGCATAACTGAATGTGTTCTGTATCTTTCTGTCTTTGCCTTGCAACCTGATACGACTTCTTTGTGCCAATTACAGAAGCTGGTAGAGTGCCTCTGATCATACCTCTCAAATGATTTGTGAAAGAATTCTGGACAAAGTTAAAAATAATGGTCTGACAAACAGCCAAAAATATCAATGCATTTTAAAGTTATAAACTTACAAATTTGCTAGCCTAACAAGCTTTACATTAGCCTGCATTTTCTTATGGAAATGTAGTCTAAAACTCAAATGTCTGTCATTATTTAGTGACTTTAGTCATCAATGTTCAGAGTAATGGTGAGTGTGGAGGAGAGGTGAAGAAGAGAGTACAGGCAGGGTGGAGAAGAGTGTCAGGAGTGATTTGTGACAGATGAGTACTAGTAAGAGTGAAAGGGAAGGTCTACAAGAGATTAGTGAGACCAGCTATGTTATCTTGGTTGGAGACAGTGGTACTGACAAAAAGGCAGAAGTCAAAGCTGGACATGGCAGAGTTAAATATGTTAAAATTTGCACTGGGTGAGATGAGGGTGGATAGGATTAGGAATAAGTATATTAGAGGGTCAGCCCAGGTTAGAAGGTTTGGGGACAAAGTCAGAGAGGCAAGATTATGTTGGTTTGGACATGTGCTGAGGAGGGATGCCGAGTATATTGGGAAAAAGATGCTAAGGATGAGGCTGCCAGGTAACAGGAAATGAGGAAGGCCTAAGATAAGGTTTATGGATGTGGTGAGAGAGGACATTAAGGTGGTTGGTGTGACAGAGCAAGATGCAGAGGACAGGAAAAAATGGAAACAGATGATCCGCTGTGGCGACCCCTAACAGGAGCAGCCGAAAGAAGAAGAAGAAGTCATCAATGACTTAACACAAAATCACTAATTTTATTAGGAGCACACCATAAATATGAGGCAAAACTCTGGACATTCTGAGAAAATCAGGACAATTGAAAGGTATGCATCTGATGTCTTGTTCTTTGCTATTGCAACTCCTCTCTTAACCTCTTGGTTAGCCGGTCACTTTTCCTGCACTCCTTTTTTTTTTATAACTTCCTGGACTTCTGCATTCCACCAGCAGCTTTCCTTATCTACCTTGCTTCTATACCTGGATCAACCACCTATCAATGTTATAGTCCTCACACATACTGTTTTGAGGCAGTGCCATTATTCTCCAACTGCACCTATTTCTTCTTTTTCCAGAGGATCTAGAAAACCCTGTTATTCTATTAACTTTTTTAAATTTATAAGAGTAATATTTAGAAAGTGTCCCTATTTTGATCCCCCCCCCCCAATTATTCATAGGTGTGTACTAGGCTAATGGTCCTGGGGCCATTACAAGCCTAGCCCATAGAAGTGCCCAGGCATTGTGCCGCCCATCATTAGTTCCTAGTGCCACTATCAAATAGAGCCACTGGAGTGATTTCCCAGGGTGAAATTTCTATTTCCCATCCACACATCAAGATTTCTGTTGAAGAGGGCTAGTAAGGTGCTCTGCCTGACATGTATGGGAAGTCTATTTCAGAGCATGGGCAGTTTCTGGGTTATGAACCTGTCCGTCCAGCATGTTCTGTTGATTGTGGTAATGAGGTTGAGGTCTCTGAAGTGTGTGGTGTGGAGGGATTGGGATTTCTTTAGATGTAGCATTTCTAACAGAGCTGGGTCAGACATGGCTTTGTAAGTCAAGCAGAGATTGTCTCTTGGTAGATGATATGAGATAGAAAATAGCTGGAGTTTTTTGACTCTGTCCATGTAGGGCATGTGTTTAAGGTAGAGAGAAATTATGACCTTTTTCTTCCTGGATGCAAAGCCCTTAATAATGAGATGTACTACATAGAAGGACTTTCTGAACACAGTGGCAATGTGGTGGTTGAAGGAGATGTTGCTGTCAACCTGTGTCCACAGATCTCTTATAATGCCTGCAGTGTTCAGTGGGCTCCCATCAATGTGATAATTAGTGGGAAATGAGTTTTTCCCAAAGGGGATGACAACACATTTTTGGCATTAAGCTTAAGGCCATGGTTTCAACACTAGTCATTGGACTCAGTAAGCCCTTTCTGTAGGATTTCTGCATCATTTGGGGAGTTAATAATGGCTCCCACCTTGCAGTCATCTGCGAATTTGGTCAGCGAGAGTCCATCCATTCTGGCCTGGACATCTGCGAAGTAGATGCCAAACAGGAGAGGACCCAGGACAGATCCCTGTGGGACTCCACTCTTGACTGGTGGCTTTTTACTGATTTTTGCTGTAGGAGGTTGAGAAGTATATCCCTCATCAATTCCTTGAACCCCTGTGCTTTCTCTCCTGTCAACTTCCAGGTCTTTAACTTAGTCTCTGTTAACCTCAGAGCTTTCTCTGCTTACAGCTGATTGTGGCAAGCAATGATTTATGCTGTCACCATCTGTTTCACTGGGGATGATTTTACAGTCACTTAATCTACTCTATTGTCCTTTCCTTACTAGGAAGAAGTCAACATGAGTTGCATGTTGGCCATTCTTGTATGTAATCTTCTGACTGTCTCTCTTGAACCATGTGCTGGCCACTATCAAGACATTTGCCAAAGGAAGTCTAGAATGGATCCCTCCTTATTTATTGCTTTTACCCAACCCATGTGGACCCATCCGGTGCTCATATTCTGTTTTATATGTCCCATTATGTACATTTTGGTCATCCATTATAACACCAATTCATGTTGTCCTGTTTTATCTAGTATGTCCTGTGGCTGTCTGGATGCAGTCCTTTCCTCACTGTCACAGCCTTGCAGTAGGGCATAAGCTGAGATTATGAATAGAATAGTGCTCTGTCCTTACATTGGTGTCATACTGCCATGAGTCTGTCACTAATTCTGATGACATCCCTTACCATCTCACTTATCACAATTTCCATGTCTGTCCTCCTGAGTAATAGACTCTGGATCCCAAGTCAAGTGACTTCACCGCACAACCCTTCCATCTCACTTTCTGGATACAGCCTCATCTTTACCATCATGTCATCTGCTTCCACCTGCCTCCTGTCAGTAAATCTACACTGAGGGTAGCAATTCTTTGTTCATGTTTGGTAGGTTCATTCATTTTACATCCAGCTTTTGCTCAAAAGAGCTATCCCAGGTAACCCAAGCTTATTGGCTCGGGTCTGCTGGGCATTATGGCAGGCACACACTGACCAAATGGGGTACATACACTCCTCTTACCATGATCATGAATTCTGTATGTCACAGTAGTCTGGTTCCTCAGCCTAGTTATCACACATAACTACCCATGCCTGATTGAATCACCTAGAGCCAATATTTATACTGTTGAGTGGTTGCCCTGACATGGTACACTCTTTGGATACTGTGCTAAACAGGAAATGCTCAAAGCAGTTGGTATGTACATATTTTCCCTTTTATAGGCACCATTTAGGGTATGTGTTGCTGCCCTCAACTCCATTATTGGGTGAAATCTTGAGCTGGAAAAACACTTGTTTCGCAAGGTAGAACACCACAGGGATACAAGGAGAGAATGCAAACTCCATACAGGCAATTTGGTCAGAGATCAGGATTGAAACTTGAACCACACACACACACACACACACACACACACACACACACACACACACAGATATATGCTCACAGACATGCTCACACGCATGCATACACATGGGTTATTCTGATGGCTTAGTGACTGCAGTTGAATGATACAGTTTACTAGATGTAAATGGGCTGATGTCTGTTCAATGAAAAACATATACTTCTTTATTTATTTATTTTACATTTGGTTACCCAGATATTCTGACAGGGTAAGAAATAAGAAGCTCATTGTCATGGGAAGCCCAAGGAGAAAAGCTCCAAATGCAAAGAGAACAGAAGAAATGTTTATATAATAAACAACATAGTATAAAACCAACATACAGATTAAACCCAACAAACCCATATACATACATGAAAAAGGATGGTTAACAAGCATAACTTACATGCAAGCACTTATACAGAGATAAATTACAATCATACTTACATATATGCATTTTTCATAGAAAGAAATAAAATTAGCAGATATGATAATTGTTTTAAGAAGCACAGTTGTAGCAATAAGGGGATACATCAATAAGTATTTTAAGGATAGAGAGAGACTGTGTAATTTTCTGATTGTCTGAATATAATACAGAGATAAACAATTATAAGAAGTGGTAGCAAAAAAAGAAAATGTATAGGATTGAGGAAAAGGGTTGTGAAGGTGAACAGTGAAAAGAGAAATGAGAGAAATAGAGATTCAAAAGAGGAAGGCAGATAGATTGAATAAACAGGGGGGTAGAGTAAAGTGTGGGCTACGAAATATGGAAATTTAGGTGGGAGTAAGCAGAGGTGGTGATTGCAATAGAGATAATAAAGGTGAGTGAAGGTAAGCTGGAAGGAAGGAAGTGGGAGAGAGGTAGCTGAATGGGAGATGAAGATGAGAGAAGGAATAGAAAGGAAGTGAAAAAGAGGTAGTTGAGTGAAGTAAGTAAGGGGATAGGAGTCAGCTTAGCTTTGAGCATGGTCAGTTTCTTGATTTGA
>NC_056732.1:761034656-761047156 GCF_019279795.1 Protopterus annectens | reverse complement strand
TTAATGTTGTTTTAATGGCTGTATCCATAACATTTTTGTGCCGATAAAACAGTTCTTGTTTGTGGTGTGGTTTTTTTTTTGATAGTTTTATGTATATGAAGGTTAACCCTAACAGTTTGGTGCATGGAACCCACTTTGATTTCTATTTTATTTAGTGAATCTATCTATCCTGAAGTCAGTTGAAAGTGCTTTTGGTGTATAAAGGAGGAGTTTTGATTTGTTATGGTTGAGTAAAAGTTGTGCATTATTGAGATAGGATTCAGTGGAGGAGAAGGCAGTTTGCGTTATTTCTCTAAGGTGTACAATGTTGTTGGATGAGGAAATGAGTGTTGAGTCATCGGCATACTGGATTTGGAAGCTTTGACAGGAAGCTGTATGTAGGTTATTTATGAAGGTATTGAAGTGGAGAGGTGCAAGGATGGAGACTTGTGGAGCTCCATTTTATTGGTTAGATACTGTGAGAGACAGCCTTGTCATTTTACACATTGTTGTCTTTCAGATCGCTAACTCAAAAATCACTGATAGGAGGCTTGAGAAAAGTCTAGGGAAGAGATTTCTGTAAGAGTTTGAGATGTGAGACAGTGTCCAAAGCTTTCAAAAGATCAAAAAATAGTACTGAGGTTAGTTGACCAGAGCCTCTTTCTTTATTAATTATATCTATGAAGGATATCAGGGTGGTTGTTGTACTATGTGCTAGTCTGAAGTCATGTTGGGTAGGTGTAAGCAGTTTGTTATGAATACGCTGGTCAAAGATTTGTTGATGTATTCATTTTTCTAAGAGGTTTGGAAAGAGGCAACAGGATGGAGATGAGGCATTAGTTAGACAATTCATTAGATTTTCCTCCTTATGTATAGGAATTCTAAATGATTTTTTCCAGAGGGAAGGGGCATGAGATTCTGTGATGGATCTATTGATAAGAATACTGACAGAAAGATAATTAGAAAGATATTTTTTGTATGTAGAGCTGAAGGTTTCCCTTTCTTATGCTCTAAAGACGCCATGCTTTCTCTGCTTTGCAATGAACTCAGTGACTGCCATAGTCACAAGTCTCTGAGATAAAGATGACTTTGGTGACATTACTTTGAGGCATATATTACAGAGTGTGTGTGTGTGTGTGTGTGTGTGTGTGTGTGTGTGTGTGTGTGTGTGTGTGTGTGTGTGTGTGTGTGTGTGTGGTGGGTGGAGTGTTAGGGTATGTGCATCAGAGAGAGAGAGAGAGAGAGAGACAGTCTGAACAAAACTACATGCATATTCATATTTATATGGCAACTGTTTTGATTCCTGTCCCATCTAATTATTGTGGAGACTCTTATTAGTTCTTAAGTACTCTTCACTACAGTACATGGAATCAAACACCACAGAAGAAAGTTTTTAAGTTGGTAGTATGATTAAACAAAGAAATAAAACAAGTACATTAAAATGTGTGATATCTGCTTTAGTGTGGAATTCAGAAGAATCTAAACCATTATGAAACTACCAAAATCTAGTAATCAAACTAATGGTAAGAAGAAAGAAGTTCTGCAATGTAAATGTGATAGTACAATTTACTTGTCATGAAACTAACAATCACTTTGTAGAGGAAATTTCACTGTTTACTAGACGAATGCCTATAAATAAAGGATAAATACAGGCTTAATCTTACTATACGTGTAAAATAACATGTGACATGATGCCTACTGAAGTTTGTTTGTGGGAGGTAGAAAAGTACGCTTGATTTGCCTGGTCTTTCTGTATAAGGTAAAGCCAATAAAATATAGTTAAATTAAAATGTGCCACTGTGACTATTGTCCTAGTTATTTCATTCTAGGTGGTATTGAAAACTGCTGAAAGCAAACAATTATTTTAGATGATTTGCCCTTCCCCAAGACAGTAAAAAAGGAATGTAGAAAATTTTGCAATTATGTTTTCATTAAAAAAGGTGCATTTTCTACCTGTGGTTGCATTTGAGAAAGTATCTAATTTATTAATGTGATAATTATTAAAGCAACATTTCCCTAGAAATTACTTCCATTTCTGGTTAAAGCATGAGGGAGGTGACTGAAAATAAAATTAATTTGCTAGTACTTAGCTTTGAGCAGTGACAATTTAATAAATAAGGATAAAACTAAACATGTTCAGTGTCAACAGAACTAAATCAGGGATACTTTTTATAAAGTGATATCATTCAATTAGATTACACTATTATAATTTGTATTGATTTTCTGGGCAGGATTCAGGAACAGTCCAGCTTCAAGTGGTATGGCAGTGGCAAAAAGGACCCTTTAGTGAAATTGCAAAAAACAGTGATTCAAAAATACATTAGCCACTATGAAGAAAGCCCTCATCATCATCAGCTAACTTGCAAGACTCTAAACTGCTTAATAATTACTGCAAGTGCTAAAAGGCACTTTGCTGTGGTATTCACTGAAGAATGCTCATGCATCAGATTCGTATAAGCATCTCCTTCATTATTTACCCCACATCCAAACACACACACACAAACACACACACACACACACACACACATACACACACACAAACACACACACACACACACACACACACACACACACACACACACACACACATATATGTGTGTGTTTGTGTGTGTATTTATCTACATATATATATATATATATATATATATATATGGTTTACTATCATAAAATCGAAAATAAAAAAAAAAGTGTATTACTGTTGGAATTTTAACATCAGAAATGAGCATTTCTGTATGTACCTAATGTTGAAAACAGCTGTTAATTGTCGAAAATGTTGCTCCGACATTTTCGACAATTAACAGCACTCCCACCCTTCCCTTAACTCCCTACCTAACTAGCCTAAACTCACATCTATGCAGGGGGGCAAGCCCCCCTGCACCCCCCACACCCCCCTAACTTAATATTCCAACTCCGAGATCGCACTACAGTGAGGAAAGGGATGTATTTCCCTACCCGCACTGTACCGCGATCCCCTTATATGAGCGAACGTTATAATTGCAAATGCACAGTCCATTTGCAATAATAACTTTCGCTCACATAACCTGCCAAACTATGAAGTGTTGGAACATATGTTGTTCGAATACTTCATAGCCGTGCAATTGCACAATGTCATTTTGATAGTAAACCTATATATATATATATATATAATATATATATATATATATATATATATATATATATATATATATATATATATATTTATAATATGTATATATATATATATGTATATATATATATATATATATATATATATATATATATATATATATATGTATAACAACCACATACCTCTCAACTGCCTCTGATTGAACAGCTATGATTTGCCTGTTGCATTCACTGTATCTCCATCACAGAGTAATACAGTCAATCAGTAACGCCAGAAATTAGAATTTACTCACTTTTATTCTTCATTTCTAGTTTTTTTTTTTTGCTGCAAAATCAGTTGTTTTAACTTTTTAAGTGTGTTACATTAATCTATAATGTGTCCCTGTGTCTAGTCCACCCATATTTTAGCCAGTGCTCATTAGTCTGAAGCAGTTTTGTCAAAACCTGTCATGGAACACAGTTACACACACACACACACACACACACACACACACACACACACACACACACACACACACACACACACACACACACACACACACACACACTCACACACAGGCTCACAATTACCTATTACTAAAAGAAACACACACATATACCCCTCACACACACATACACACACACACACACACACACACACACACACACACACACACACACACACACACACGCACACACACACACACACACACACAAACACACACACAAACACCCACACACACACATATGTGCACACACACAAATATGCACACATCCACACACACATGAGGTACCTCTCATATCTCTGCATTCTGTCACATATACACATATGCACACACTCCCCAAACACTACCTGCATGCTAAACTCCCCTGCAGCTACCAGTGATGTGATCTCACCCGTTTAAAGTAATGGGTGATCATGACATTTTGGTTGTGTTAATTCACAAGGCTAGTGGTGGTGATTGTCCAATATGAATTTTTGGTTTTGTCTTCATTCTGTGATTTCATGAGTTTCATCCTTCTCTGGCATCTGGAAAAACATCTGCATGTGAATACACAGGTCTACCTGTTATTATCAAAAAACACTTCACCAAACTCCAAAAAGATGAGAGAACTTTGCCAAGACTGATTTTTACAAACGTTCTCATCACAGGAGTTTTACTCTGGCAAAGGAGACACTTGGCCACTAGGTAAAAAGAAATACTCTGGAGCATATCAAATCCACCCAAGCAGGGGGTTTTACACCCACACCTCCTATACCCCCCCAACTAAATATATTAACTCCAATATTATACTATAGTGAGGAAATGGGCAAATTGTCCCATGCTGGCCAAGTGTCTCCTTTCCCAGAGTAAAACTGGTTTGATGTGAACATTGAAAAAAACAGTTTTCAGCAAAGTCGTCTTGTCTTTTTGGGGTTCGGTGAAATGGGGTTTCGATAATAACAGGTAGACCTGAATATACATACAATGACACACAGCAAGTCCACAAAATCATATTTCTTTTACAGTGAGTTTTCAGTCATTCCATTTGATTTTATAAGACAGTAGAATGAACAATTTAATTGTATTGCTCCGAACATTTACCTTTTTGTTATTTCACAACTCTGTAATAAATCTTTGCTCAGATAAGTTTATGCATTAGAAGTTCTAGAAATATACTTTTTGGAATCATCTGTATGGCAAGGCACCAAATGATACAAAATATGCTGTTTTCATCTCTGGTGAGTACAAAGGATAATGCATGCTAACAGCTTATTACTATTATTACTAGAGTATCCATATGCTGTAAAAGATTTGTTAAGGTAGTGTAGAAAAGAAAGGACACAGACTCAGACAACACCGGCAGGATATCTTTAATGTCTTTGTCAGTTAGACTTAATGCAATAGAACATACATTTATACTATAATCATTTGTGCTGGGTTACGGAGGGTCTAGTTCCCATCATGGGACAGGATCCTCAAGGTATAGCAAGAAGCATTTCCCATGCAGTAGCAATTCATTCGTATATTGGTTGGATGTGATCTATTATAAACTTTTATTTCTGCATTTATCAGTAAAATAATGAAAACAAATTAAGGCAAATGACACTTTCAATATTGTAGTATTTACTACACCATTCAGTTTTATTTAACTAACCACACATGTGCACTAACACCTGAAATGAATATGTATTTGTTGATAAGAATTTAAAGATGGCTCAAATAACTGCTGATCTAAGTAGACTCTTAAATATTTACGATGGCATGAATGTTATAATACATGCATTGCTTAATTATATTATGTAATAATCATCTAATTATCAGAAGCTACAGTAATTACTGCACGAGTTCAGTATAAATCAAACTTTAACTATTTTTCCCTTAGGGCAATGTAAGTGTAACTGGTAAAGTTTTATTTATTGAGCCTATACTCTACACATATTTTCTTTATATGTGTGCCAACCACATGCACAAACTTAACACCAATTGCAAAATAGTAGAAGTGAAATTTTGTTCGTTTTCCTTTTTTACAGTGTCACTTGCATTATATTAATAAACATTAATAAACTACTTCAAAGTTAATTTTACGTGCATGCATTCACAAATGCATCAATTGGCTGCTTTTGTGAGCTTTTGCATCTAATGCAGTGTTTTACCTTCATGTGCTTTATAAGTAAATTAAACACATTCTGAAATAATGCTTTTGTGGCAATGTATCTTTTGTTTTAGTTGTGCATTTATTCTTAGAATTTCTGAGAGATCATTAATAAGCAATCCAGAGGATTCTACTACTGTATCATAATCTCATTGCTTATTCAAAGTTTGTGTCAGTTTTACATTTGCAGTTTCACACTGACATTGCTGAATATATGCACAAGAGACTTAGCTTTTAGTAATATGCAACTATGCATATTAAATGGTTATGTTTACAAATGAGGTTTAGTAATGTTTTACTTGAGAAATGCTCATGGCGTACATTAATGAAAAGTATATTTCCAGAATATAATTGTCAGTCAGACATTCATATGTTCTGCATTACCTACCAGGCTGATATAGTTCATATTATTTACTCAATGTAATCCTTAATCTTTTGTCACAAAATCAAAGGCTTATGAGGAACACATGAAAATTAATGAGGACAAAATTGGAGATACACTAAAAATCTATGCTGTTAGCTAACATGTACGAAGGCTTCACACTTGTGAAAAATCAATGTAGTGCCATACGTGCATGATCTTCTTTGGAGCATCCTTTAAAAGATGAGGGGTGGAAATCAGAAATTGTTTATATAATATGCATGCCTTTTTGGCAAACATACACAGACACTGACAATTCAAAGACAATGCATGTATATTAAAGTACTATGTATTATACAAAGCATTTGAAAGGGATGCTGACATGTGCAAATATGTAAGCAAACACAGGTGCAGATACATAACTGCAGTTTGTTCAGGTGACTGAGAAAGCATACATTGGTACAGCATGCAGAAAAAATATCAACATGTGTAGAGCAAAGATGTTGAGCATCACAGAACAACTAATTTACTTGAACCAAATTCATGTTATCTGGCCGGTGTAGGAAACTGGGATAAATAGAAAATAATTGGATAGATTATAAGTGATGTATAATGTTTGCAACTGGGAGTGCGTCAGTAAGTTTTGTGATGCAAAATACTTGCGGCTAGGATTGTGTTGGTGTGGTTTGTTTTCATTTATATAAATGCATGATTGCTTATGTTGTAAGTGATGGTTTAATAAAGATGCTTCTTGTTTAAAAAAGGGGCAGGAATTGAATCATTTATGCAATGTTGCTTAGGTTATATGATATATAGCAATATATGTGAAACATAATGTTCCTTAATTTTAACTTGTTAATACAGTTTGTTTTTATATAAATGTAAATGTGCCTATGTCACAAATAGTGTTTAAAACATTCTGGAACAGTGTCATGTATGTCATACATGTCTTGGATACCATGATCTAACTGATTAGCAGATCATTGATTAATTCTGCATGGACAGAGAGATACTGAGGATCATATGTTACATGTACTATTTGCATATGGTACCTTTATTAATGTGTTGTTAACCTGTATTATTGGGAGCTTTAGTATGATCTGCTTTTTACTATTTTGATCACACTAACATTTCAGTATCATCAAGGGTGCTAATGAAAGATTCCCTGTCATCCATCTTAAGGACACTGGATAGGGGGATAAGTTGCTTGGTGATATGATGCAACATGGGAATGCTCATATTTGGTTTCTCAGCACTCTTCAGGAGAGTGCCACCCCTAGATCTGTTTTTTTGATGACATCACCCTTCTGTCTCCAGCTTTAGCGACATTGATTACACATATTGCAATTAAGTCACCAAGTGGTCTAAAGAGGGATGTCATCAATAAGAGAAATAGTTCAAATTACTTTGTACTGTGAGGTTCTGTAAAATACAGATGAACTCATATGAAAAATGCTTGTTTGGTATACTGGCAGTGTACATGATGTCTCTGTATTGCATATCACATAGGTAGAATCTCCACCTCTATAGGTTCTTGGGTAAGTACTAGGCTAGCTGTCCTTGTGGGCCATTTTAAGCTTAGGAATTTCACTCAAATGTGATAATCAAATCCTGTAGCTTATCTCTGTGAGGTAAACACCTTAACCATTATACCAATTCCCAACCCCATCTTTATGTTCAGCAATGCATATTTCTAAATGGGAATTTAGTTAATAAGCATAACTCAATGTATACTTCTATTTGCATCTGATCTGTAGTAACGGGTCTATATCACATAGTCGAAGTTCTGTAACTTCGACTACCATATGTTACAGAACCTCGACTATGTCTAAAAAAATAAAACAAAAAAGGAAAACAAAATAAAAGGTTGTATGCAGGGGGGTAAGCCCCTCCTGCACCCCCCACATGAAGGGCTGCACCCGCACACCACCCGCTTTATTAATATACCAACTCTGAGGTCAAGCTACAGTTCAGTAAAGGGCAAATTTCCTTTCCTGCACTGTAGCGCTACCTCGGAGTTTGTATATTTAAAGAGTGGGGGTGTGAGGGGCATAGCCCCCCATGTAGGGGGGTGCAGGGGTGCTTGCCCCCCTGTTTACAACCATCAAGTACATTATTTTTGTTTTTATTTATTTATTTTTTTACAATCAAAGCATGACAACTTCAAACTTATGGTTTCAACCATATCACGTTCGAAGTTGTCATACTTCGACTACGTGATATAGACCCTGCAATGCGTAACACCTACCCTCATAAAATGTCCTGAATTGCAGATGATACAGGATACCTTTTCTAGTCATGGATGATGATGTAACGGTGATATTTTCATACAATACTAGTGGAAAATCATTATGTCACCTATTTCTAGATGTTGTTGCTGCAGAATATGTATCTAGGCCAGTCAAGGTATGCTTTGCTGCACTGATAACTTTGGAGGGACAGTGCAGTATGCTATTGACAAGGTAAGTAAGCTATCCACTGCGTCAGCCATGCCGCACAATAATGTCGGCAAACAACATGCCTAAGTATGCCTTCACAATTGGTAATACTCCAGATACAAGCACCAGATAGAGCACTGAGCAGTGATGAGACTGATATTGGTACTAACATGCTGGAATGGAGATCAGCAGCCTGTGTACCCCATCAATGTCAAGATCGGAATAGGTTAGCATAGGAAATGTGCCAACATGTGCTATACTTATTTGTCATGACAACGTCATGTGACAGAGTACCACAGATTACTGATAAATATAATGCTGAAGGTATCATGCCAAAAGCAGTACAGGGCAAGCAATGATTTACTCAACATGGCCTATTAAAACTGTGTGTCAGGTATTACTACATAAAACAACAACTAATATGTCAGGTAATTGTCTTTTATTATTTTCACATGACAGTCTACACACAGCAGGGACACATCACAGCATGTCTAAAAATGTGGGTACTGTTTGATTTTTATAGCATTTTTTTTCTGCTGATTTAAGGAAACTTATTAATGTAATAGCTGAGTTCTATAGCTAAGTTATCCCAGCACAGTTCATAACCATGACACTTCTGATTCTTTGCAATTGAGTGATAACATATATCTACACAGATGTAAAACTGTAACTATGTATCAGCATGTTGCACAGTTACTTAGAATGCAGTAAAGGATATGGATAGTACTAGTCAGACTGTCTATATGGTAAATGTACTTTTAATGCTTTAATATGCAAGGATTGCAAATAATAACTTACCGTTGCAATGGTCACTTCCATTCTGTCAAAGTGAGTAGCTCCATCTGCTTGATACATTAGCTCACTTGTATCATATATTGATAATATCAGTTTTGGTGGATATCTGCATTGAAATGCTCTTGGTCAGAATGAATAATGTGGTTATAGTTGGCACATGCCATCCTTTATTAAATAAGTACATTTCATGGAGTCACTGGTCCTATTTCTCCGCAGACATTGACAAACCACCATAGCTATATTACATTTGCCTATTTAGATTGGCTCAGATGCTGTTTTGTAGTACTCTTGCTCATCTTCTGTCCTATAGTATTAATTTCGAACACCATATATGTGTAGCCAGCTATTCGGTGTAGCTTGGTTATCATGGCAAAATGCAAAACAACAATCATTCATATGTGACAGATCCAGAGAACTATTTTCTGTTGAACATTTGTTACGATTTGTACCTAGTAACTTGGATTAGCCTTTGTTCTATTACGTGATACTTCTACACTCTATGGATTGCTGTCTGTAAAAGTCTATAGAGTTATTTAATTTTTAAAGATGCCTTAGCTCTCACATAGCTGAGTCTTTACCCAACAAAGCAAGCACTGCATAGCATTGCATGTGTATGCATTCCATTCCACAACTTAATTATAAACTAAATATCCATTTAGGTTGCTGATTTTGTCTTAATACCTTGGATCAGTGTCAATAAATGGAAATGGATGTTAATTTTGGCAGTGTGATGTCCTTCTGAAATGACAAAGGTAGTATTCCTTCCTTCCTCTTCTGTGACTTTAGTTAAAATACAAAGTAAAAAGGCAATTTATTTTTTACCAGACAAGGTATAAAGAATAACAAAATTATGATTATACTAGAGCTTTGCTTCTGACAAGTTTATCAAGCCCTATATTTATCAATACCGTTATATCTAGAGAAGCCAATGACTGCATAAATGGTGGGGTGGGTAGAGTATCTACCTAACAGTCATTGCTGATAACTCCCAGTTACAAAAAAGACTTCCTCACAGTTTGTACATTGACACTATAAGGATTACATAGATTCAACATAATAACATGCTACTATATGCACTCATATTGTACACATCACTACAATTTATATAATGTTCATGCACTTATATACAGTCCTTTTTTAGTTATGTCCTACTTCTTCCCCTGGTATCTTTTTTTGCTCGAACATGCCCATCACTTCAGTTTATACCCTAAAAAATTAACACAATTTATGTTTAATAAGAATTTTAGCAGGTCCTGTGCCTCTTGTCTGTGAGTCTTGCTATCCAGTGTGGGCCCATACCATCTGTTGAGACTATAGCTTATATTAGTACCTATTCATCTTGTTATTTTTTTTACTGACACTCTGACAATTGTTGTCTTCAAAGTGCATTTCTTTCTGAACTTCATGTACTCCTTATTTCACTGTTTTCCTGCTGTATTAGCTGCCGACTTCCCATTTATTGGAGAACTCCGTTATTCTTTTCCATCCTATTTCACTGTTTTCCTGCTGTATTAGCTGCCGACTTCCCATTTATTGGAGAACTCCGTTATTCTTTTCCATCCTTATTTCACTGTTTTCCTGCTGTATTAGCTGCCGACTTCCCATTTATTGGAGAACTCCGTTATTCTTTTCCATCCTATTTCACTGTTTTCCTGCTGTATTAGCTGCCGACTTCCTATTTCTTGGAGAACTCCGTTATTCTTTTCCATCCTATTTCACTGTTTTCCTGCTGTATTAGCTGCCGACTTCCTATTTATTGGAGAACTCCGTTATTCTTTTCCATTTTATTCCCTGACATAACCTTTTCTGCAGCCTAGTTTCAGTTCCTAAATTAAAGATTACTCCAAAATATAACACAAGTCTGGCCACATATGAGGTAACTGTTCATGTATTATTACCACTTTCTTCAACATGCTCCTGTTTATCCTCCTGCTGTTGTGTTTACAGAGTGAATGCCACACCATTTGTTATACAATCAGCTCTCAGTACTATGCAAGGCAATCTTGCAGATAAATCTGTAAAATTACTACATGCAAGTTTTGTGTCTTTCACAGTCCGGTATTTATTTATTTTATTTATTTTATTTTTATTTTTATTTTCTATAATGCTCTCACTACCCTGTTTTTAAGCAAGTTCTTACCAACCAAATTGCTATGACTAACCTGATTACTCAGATTTTTTTATGATGCTTTTTTCCCCATCTGTTCACATCTCTCCCATTTTCCTTAAAACCTCCTTGACATGCTTCTTCATAATCTGATTAATTCTCTCAGTCCATTTTGAAATGAGTGAGTGAATGAATGAATGAATGAATGAATGAATGAATGAATGTAAGAATGAATACACCTTCCCTTACCTAAATGGTCTTAGTTGTTTAAGTAAAAGACTTCCTAAAACAGGTGCCAATAACGCCAAAATCAACAACATAGTGTGTTATCTAAAACTTCCATTAGAATGGGAAATGTAACATTCTGGTCCTGCTTCTCCACACAGTTCCTGAAACCTAAGAACAAAAGACAAAGGATCATTCACACCTGAGAAATTATTCACTATTAAAACAAGATTTTCATGTACAGCTTTAATTACCACCACCTTAATCACTTTTTTAGTTCTGCTCACGTTTACTGACCATCTGGTTAGAGTACTTTCAGATACCTCATTCCTGGACATCAACATAAACATGTTTTATCATATCTGAAGTCCTTAAACCAAAAAATAGACTGCCAATATCTGCACAGAGGTGTACCTACCTGAAGTAAGCCTAGAACTAGCCACAGAAACAGACTACTGGAGTGGCATCCTAATTTAAACAGGATATACAATAAAAGGAAAACAATTACACACAAATCAGGAAGGGTAATTCCCATAAAGATAAACATTTTCTAATCAAAATAAGTAGGCAACTAAGAGGGCTAATGAGGTCAAGCAAATCCAGCCTTGAGGTTAAGATATCCTCGCAGGTGAAAGATAACCACAAGGCATTCTACAGCTGTGTGCTCCTCGCAGGTGAAAGATAACCACAAGGCCTTCTACAGCTATGTCACAAACCTCAAGAGGAGCACACAGCATCAGTGTTCTGAACTGGTGGATAATGGTGCCACAGTCACTAAACCTGGTGATAAAGCAAACCTGTTTTTGGACAAATTCAGTTCCAACTTTATCCATCTCTCACACCCAACCATCCTTCCAGTAATACCCTCAGACAT
>NC_056732.1:760944656-761029656 GCF_019279795.1 Protopterus annectens | reverse complement strand
GTAGCTTTTTGGTCATTTTGTGCTAATTTCTATTTCTTTCATTTCCCTGCTATAAAAAACACATTTTCCCAGTTGTGTGTGCCGGTTAGCTAGGGTATAACTATTCCACAATGTCTCCTCTTCAATTTTTCCCTTGGAACTAGACAAACTTTCAACTTAAGCACTCAAGCCATTCATTTCTCAGCCTGGCACTTGCCTAAAACTCATAGAAAGCACCTATAAACCCTAGCACTAGACCCCCCCCTATACTGTACAGTAAAACAGTTCACTGTATGTATCCTGGCATGTCAAAAGGGCAGTTTCAGGTGTACTCTCTAGTCCAACTGGTGAATATGGGCATTTTGAGGTAATGTTACAACTGCCTCATGTACACAGACAACCCTCTCCTCCTACCAGCCAACACTAATACATGCGAGAGATGCAATTATACATCCAAACTGGAGGCTAAGCTTTCTCAACCCAAGACTGGATCAGATAGTCAAGAGGAGAAGGGAAATACTTGCCTCACACCATCAGTCTCACATAGACCCATTAATCCAGCACCGGAAAAAAACACACATAAATACACGAAAACATACTCAGAGGCTCTAAATAAAAATCTGCAAAAGCAACAGAGACCTCCAAAGCAGACATCCAAGCAACCACCACACCCCAACACAAACCATGAAACACATACTTCACAAAACCAGTGTGCCACGCAATCAAAGCCCTTAAGGCAAAATAACATACCCAACATACTAGTAATAAGTGACTCTTTAGTCAGGTACACTGGCATCCCACTCAGTAGGCTGAATAAGGAGAAGGTTACTGTTAGCTCCCTGTCGGGTGCCAGGATCTGCCACATAACACAAGCACTCAAGTCACTCCAGAACAAGTACAAATATGACTTTGTCATTGTCCATTTTTGGTGTGAATGACCTGAGCCATACCTCCATGGACTACATGGAAAGAGACATGGAAGAGCTCTCTGATCATGTAGCCCAGGCTGGTTTGACCCTGAACCCGAGCAGCATCCTGCCGTCACCAAGAATGATACCACGGTATAAAAAAAATATCAATTTCAACAATTGGCTAAGTTTTTGGTGTCATTCAAAGGGGATCCAGTGTCTGTCTGCCTGGGATGACATGCTCGACAAGCCACATACTGGCCAAGGCTCTTGCCACCCCTATAATGCCTTTTTTAGGCAAGGCTCAAAAGACAAATCCACCACCATAAATAGCACAAGTAACAAAAAACTGAGGGTAATGCTACTCAAGGCCAGAAGTCTAAACCTCAAAATGCATGCACTCAAGGCACTCCTCAGTATGGAGTAAATCGATATATGGGCAGTAACAGAAACCTTGTTTAAGGCTCCAGAGAGCAACACAGCAATACCAGGCTACAACTCATACCATACATTTCGGCCACAGAAACCAGACCAAAATACAAAAGGCAGGGGGTATCTACATTCATCAAGGATACCCACACCTCCAGGTTAGTGGCACATCACAATGCTTCAGAGATCATTCACGTGCAACTAACAATGGGGAAAGCTGCAATTCAAATTGTTGCTTGCTACAGATCACCCACCATGTCCCAGGACCCCCAATCTGCATTTCTGGAAACACTGGGAAACATAAAGGTCCTATCAAACACCCTAATATTGGGTGAATTCAATTGCCCAAAATTAACTGGGAGAACTACTCAAGTACTAACTCCCTTACCCAACATTTCCTAGAATTTATAAACTCAAATGCCCTGGATCAACTGGATACACTCACACCAGAGGTGACAACATATCGGAGCTGGTCATCACCAACATGGGCGACCAGTGTTCCACACCGGAGATCAACCCCTTGCTGGATAGATCTGACCAAAAACAAATCACTTTGGATATTCACCTTCCAGCCCCAACCCCGGACAAGGAAACCACCATGAAAAACTTTTCAAAAGAAAAGTTTACGTTACTTAAGACCGAGGTGAAAATTTTCAAAGCCCCATGCTAAAGGATAACACTGTCCAAGCTGCAAAATCCTTTAATAATGCATTCTATGGGCACCTACAAAAATGTATGGATCATGCTATCCTTAGTTAAACCAAGACTCACTCCTCCAAGAAAAGGAAACCAGTCTGGTGAACCCCTGCCATAAACAAACTATACAATAGAAGGAGGAAACTAGTACAGAAAAGAGTAAAATCCCAAGAAGAGAAGACATGCCTGATCAGTATCAGCAAGAAACTACGATCCCTCATAAAATTATCCAAGGGGAGCTTCAAAAGAAAAATTGCCAAGGATTCTAAAGATAACCACAAGGCATTCTTTAGCTATGTCAAGAATCTAAGTGGCAATGCTCAGATCTGCTTGGAGTTAGTGCAGAATGGCACAAATACACTGAACCGGCCAATATCGCCAACATCCTGGCAGAAAGGTTCAGTGCAAACTTCACCCCACTCTCACCCCCAAAAGGGCCCATAACCATACCAGAAGAATGTAGAGCCACTGAAATCACAGACACTCAGGTTAAAACAGCCATCTCCAAAGCCAAAAACACAGCATCAATGGGAATGAATAGTGTCCAAAGCTGTGTCCTACATGAGCTCAAAGATGAACTAACCCCTCACCTAAACACACTGTTCAAACTCAGCCTCTCCACAGGTTACGTACCCATAGAGTGGTGCACAGCAACTGTTAATTCGCTCAACAAAGGTGGAGCCACAACAGACCTTGGGAACTATTTTCCTATAAGCCTGACTACCTTGGTCTGCAAGGCTATGGAGCAAATCATCATCATCATCATTATCATGGAACTCATTAACAGAGACGTTGGGAACCTCCAAACACTGTACCCTACACAGTTTGGCTTTGTTAAGGGCAGATCATGCCTCCTAAACCTGGTGGACTTCTTTGAGACAGTTACTAAGACTATAGATGAGGGAAAGGTGGTACACACAGCCTACCTAGACCTTGCAAAGGCCTTCAACACCATTCTGGTATTATAGACAAGCTCACCAGCCTGAACAAAGCCGCTACATCACAAGATGGATTGCCAACTGGCTCACGGACAGATCCCACATGGTGGGAGTTGTGGGAGCTAGGTCCGACTCTAAATCAGTTACAAGTAGTGTTCCGCAGGGCTCAGTCCTAGTACCCCTCTTGTTCGACATATACTTCTCAGAGGTACAGGCAAGCACAGCAGGACTATGACTGGCCAACTTCGCAGATGACTGCAAACTAGGGGCTATAACTGACTCTCTGGTTGACACAGAAATCCTCCAAAAGGGTCTCACTGAGACGGATACCTGATGTCAAAAACATGGCCTCAAGCCAAATGCCAAAGAGTGCATAGTCATCCCCTTTGGAAAAAACAAAGTACCCACAAACTACCACATAGGTGGTAGTCCCCCAAATACGGAAAACGCAATAAAGGATCTGGGGACCCAAGTAAATAGTAATCTCTCCTTTGATAATCACATTGCCAAAGTAGTTAGAAAATCCTTCTATGTGGCCCACCTAATCACAAAAGGGTTCGCATCCAGATCAAAAGAGGTCATTGTGCCCCTCTACTCATCACTCATCAGACCCATCATAGAGTACAATGCCCCATTTGGGATGTACCTTACAGGACACCTGCAATAGCTGGAAAGACCACAGATGTACCTCACCAAAAGGATCACTGGCCTCAAACAGATGCCCTTTGCAGTTCAACTGAAGAAACTCCAGCTGTACTCAGTTGCTTACTGCCTACTGAGAGGTGATCTCTGCCTGACATACAAGGCCATGTCCAACCCAGAATTGATGGACATGCTCCACCTAAAGAAAACCTTATCCCCTCGAGCCACATGATCTAGCGATCTAAACCTCACCACAACAATAAATAGGACGTGCTGGAGGGATAGATTCCTTTCCCAGAGACTCCCCATGCTTTGTAACAAGATTCCAGTCTACATTAGGCAGCGCTCTTTGCTGACACTCTTCAACAGAAACCTTGACGAGTGGATAGGCAACAGAAAGTTTACCCCGGGAATCACTTCAGTGGCTCTGCTGGACAGAGGCACAGGGAACTAATCTAAGGGGGCAGCGAAAGCCAACACATTCTGGCTAGGCTTATAAATGCCTTCGGGCAGATAGCCTAGTGCCTACCTATGAACCTATGTGAGAGAATGGAGAGATGTATGAAAGCTGAAGAGAGTGTGTATGTGAGAGACCAGAGAGAAAAAGAGTGAGTGAATGCATATATGAAAGCTGAAGAGAATGTGTGTGTGTGTGAGAAATAGGAGAGAGACTGTGCAATCTGATGCAAACTGACTGAGTATGGAGCGATTGTTGGCATTTTAGCGATTTAACTTGTTTGGCTTGACTTGTCCTCAGGTTGGTGAGAGAGGGAATTTATTTGTGTCTTCCTTTTTAAAACTCTAAAACTCTAAAAATGTACGGTAGATTTCTGTGGGGGGAAAACAGAAAGTGCAACACGTGAAAAACTGAATTGTACATACTGTACTGTATTTCTTCTATTTCTGGTTGCTTGAGAGTTCTGGTTGCTTGAGTTCTGGTTAACTGAGCATATACTGTGTGTGTGTGTGTGTGTGTGTGTGTGTGTGTGTGTGTGTGTGTGTGTGTGTGTGTGTGTGCGTGTGTGTGTGTGTGTGTGTGTGTGTGTGTGTATATATATATATATATATATATATATATATATATATATATATATATATATATATATATATATATATATATATATATATATATATAGATATATATATATATATATATATATATATATATATATATATATATATATAGATATATATATATGAAATGTGTGTGGGTATTTTGAGAACCATTATAGTTGCAGTCTGTTAGGTTTTTTTGGCACTTGATAAAAATATCTCAGTCATCTCAATCACAACATCATAAAGCCAGTATTCGGTCTTTATTATTTTATTTGCTGCATTTGTCCTAGTAGATTTAATCAAAAAAAAAAAAAAAAAAAACTTTTTCTGCATTGTCCATACTTACTTTCTAGATGTCTGTGATCTACAGTGTGTTTTGTCTGTATGGTCTGACTACTCCCTTCCCAAATTGCCAGGCTGGCAAACTAGAAACTCAGAAAGTGTGCAGGTTATTATATATCCCCTGGGAATAGACTTATTACAGAAAAAAAAAGTTTTTAACTGAAAACTGTAATATATGAATTAGTAACAAAAGGAAAGTTGTCTTATTTGTATTTTTACCATTCTTTTTCCCGATATTGATCATGTCAGCCGCCTCATCTATTGATTTACATGTATTTCACTCATGGGAGTGCCTTTTTGTGCTCAAAATGGTTAATTTGTTACCCCTCCCCCACTCAGAGTATTTCCTTGGATACTTACTTCAGTAGAGATGCTTTACCATGTCATGCCCAGGCTTAATGTTTGGCATACAACCTCGCTGAAAGTTCGTCATCAATCTGTTCTTGCAGAATGGACACCCTTTACTTTACTAGTAAGATTCCTCTATTTTCTGAAGCTAGAACACAGTGGAAACCTTATGTAAACCATTAATATACCCTACCACGTTTCTTCCTCTGCATATAACTACAGTACCCACAGCTACAAAAATGTCATTCCTCTTGCAATGTTATTATTTCTACTGCAGCTCATATGTTTGGTTACAGAATTCTCTTTTTGTTGGGAAGCCTACTTACCTTTCCCCCTTCAGTCTCACTCAGTCCCTCTTTGACAGCGTTCCTGCCATTGTCCAGGGGCAGCTCGTGCTATCAGGCTGCCGGTCTGCAGCCCTCCCACCTTGAAAAAAACAAAGAAAAAAAAAATCTGTGAAACAAAAAAATCGCTCAGACTGCCTTTATCAGCAGTCCGGATGCAGAGAAAGAGGTACCCAGCAACCTGTGCTGTAAGATACCCAGGAATCTGTGTGGTCGACGAACGCACAGAACAGAGGAGCTCCGGACTGCTTCCCTTGCAGACAGGGCCAATGAGGAGTGAGCTGAGAGCTCTCTCTCAGCTCTCGCTGGGATTTCGCTGTGCAGGCTTCGTGCAGATCGAATCTGTTGGTTGCTGGCAGTCGTGCAGATGGATTCTGTTAGCTGGATGGATTGATTATGTGGCTTCGCTGGCTGGATTATGTGGGGACATGTTCTGTTGGTTGGACGGTCGGTCGCTGGGTGAATTCGGCTGTCGTGCAGATGGATTCTGTTGATCGGTCGCTGGCTGGATTCGGATATGTTCACAGGCAGTGTGTGTTTTGGCTATATTATGTGAGGACATGTTCTGTAACTTGTACTATATACTACACTGGTGGTTTTAGCAGGAATGGTTCAGTAGAGGTGTGTGTGTGTGTGTGTGTGTGTGTGTGTGTGTGTGTGTGTGTGTGTGTGTGTGTGTGTGTGTGTGTGTGTGTGTGTGTGTGTGTGTACTGATTTTTTCCATCCTGCATCATAGCCTGCAAATACAAAATATTTCTGAGTTACTTGCCCCCTCCTCGAAAGAAAATTATTGCTGATTTTAGTGTTTTCCTACTCAAAAAGAGACTGGCTTTTTCTGTTCTGTGACTAAACTGTTATACTTTGCAAAACTGAAAATCTCATAGAGGCTTTGGCACAGACCGGCACAAATATGTGTCATGTTAGAGTTCTTCAGGAGAGGATATCACTTTTCAGGAAAGGAAAAGGGCTACTGACTGACATTTGGTCAGTCAACAGAACAAGAGGAATCTGAGAAGCACAGTACTGATCACAGTAATGATCATGCCGACACTAAAGAAGACAAGCATATCTTATTGCTTTTGAGTGATACTCTACCCAAGAAAACTGGATTCAGTATGACTGGGATAAAGTGTTATCCTCAAGGCTTGCAGAAAAAGCACTCATGGGCCTATATGGGCATTAAAAAAGTAGTGATTACATGAGCTTTCAAAAGCTAAAAAAGAAACAACTAGCTAGGCTGGGTGTATCTTCCATAATACAAGCCTTGAATTGCCATAGTTGGATATTTAATCAAAGTAAAACAGTAAAAAAATACTTGATTTAAATGTACGTATGTGATGTAGTAATTCATTCAGAAAACTGGGAGTCACATTTAGGCAAAGTACAATCTTCGCTGGACATTTTAAAACAAGCAGAAGTTACAGTTAATGCTGCCAAATGTAATATTTATAAAACAGAAGCCAGAAACCTAGGATATGTGATTGGGAAAGGAGTAAACAGACCTAAAACAGAAAAAAAAAACAGAAGCTGACAAGAACTTTTCAAAACCAAGTATTAAATCTAAAGTGAAAGCATTCTTGGGGCTAACAAGATACTACAGACTGTTGGTCAGTGCGTGTGTGTGTAATGCCCCAGTTGCTATATACTGGTGGCTAGAGAGAACAAACGGTGGTGGGTAGAGATACTCAGGCTTGCACCCTGTACCTTGGGTGCAGATGGCAAGGACCTGAATTCCCTATCCACCACCATTTCTAAAAAAAATTGCAGATTTTTGCCTCCTATTTGTTCTGTTCCTCATAAAATCTGTGGATTCTGTATCTACATTTTTCCTTGGCTTACAAAGTCTGTAGTGCAGTGGTGCACTGGTAGCATTGCTGCCTGATAACTACAGGTTCTCTAGTTTGATTCTTGGCTGGGGTGCCGTCTGCATGTTTTCCCATCTTACAACAATGTGCCTGGAGTTTCTCCTTGCTCTGCTGAAAATTGTCTTTTGTTCCAAGTCAGACTAGTTTCCTGGTTAAATGTTTAAAAATAACAGGCATTTGAATTTCAGACTTCATATTCTTCAGAATGTACATGGTAACACAAAACTGTTTATTCTAGCAGATGTTTTAAGTTTATAACATGGATATTTGAAATTTGTCCCTATTTTTGAGACTGTATTCCCCCATTATTGGCTTTGTCCAGGTATTTCGTGCTAAGGTTGAGAGCTATCTATGGTAAGAACTGAATTCACTGAATGTTTGGGGGCTGTATTCTCCCCCATTACTGGCTTTGTCCACATGTTTTTTGCTAAGAGGTTGAGAGCTATGGTGAGAACTGAAATCTCTGAATATGTTTGGGGGGCTGTATTCCCCCATTATTTGCTTTGTTCAGGTGTTTTGTGCCAAGAGGTTGACAGCTATGGTGAGAACTGAATTCACTAAATGGTAGCCATTTAAGTTTGTCTTCCTCTCTTTCACAAAACAGCTGATTTGGCATAATGGTATGTTTCTCCGACTGTTTTGCACAGGGTCCCCTGGATTAAAGACGTGGCAGTGAAATGTATGGTGGTAACACAGCATTTTATTCTAGCAACTTTCCAACATTGTACAAGCAATGTTTAAAATGTGTCCCTGGATTTTGGGCTTTTGTCCCCCCCCCCCAATAAATTTTGGCTTTTTCAAGATTTCTTGTGCTGCAAAGTTCAGAGATACAACTGTGTGTCGAGTAGATTTTACAAGGAGCTGAGAGCTGCAGGGGAACAAAACTTTAGTGTTGCTTATTCAAAAACTGCTTACATTGTTAATAGCACAACAGGTAGTGTGCTTGCTTTTGATGCAGAAGGTTGTGGGTTCTACTCCCACAGTAGATAGATGCATTACTAATACTGTAAAGTGGGTGGATGCTGCAGTCCTTTTTGGCAAAGATACCTAAAGTAGTAACTATGAACCTGTTATCAGTTTGCCATACAGTCCCTATTGCGATATTACTAGGTTATCATTATTAATGCATGCAACAAAGGCAATTTATTCCTCAAGGGCAACAGGCACTTTATTTGTAGATGAATAAACAATGACATATAAAGTAGTTTACTAGCAGCAATCTCTTCATTGTTACAGATTTCTTTAATGTGGAATTATTTAGATGACTTTTACACTTCAGAGATTGTGCATATTTGCTGTTACTGGTAAAGTGTAGAAGGTTGAGTAGACTTTTATGATGGAAATGTTCTGAATTGGGTAGTTTTGTCATTGGTGCATGCATTTTGTTTCATTGTTTACTAATGTTCAAATCAATAAATTTAAAATGCTCTCTAACAACTGTACTGTATTGTACAAGGAATACAATTTAATACAATTGGGAAGGTGTATCAAAGAGCATGTATATGTTTCGTGTTCAAGGGGCCTATGATTTGAAAACAGCCCAAAGTTAATCTTTATCTGCCACTGGCAAAATGTATTTTCTTTGAATGTGGGTTTCAATGCTGTTTCAATGCATGTGAGTTTCAAGGGCAGAGAAGTTTTAATGCTAAAAAGCAAAACACACCAAACAGCCAGTACTTCACCAGTAGATTCTCCTTTATTGCTCACGATCTGGTACCTCGGCAATTCGCCTTCAAGGATCACAACTCACTGCAACACAGCAGTGAGATTATATATCATTAAATTCAAAGCAATTAATCAATTAATCAATTCAACTTTTAAATTCAATAAAGGAAAATAATTTTTTGGTTTTAAAGTGATCTCAAAGAGACTTCAACATTATATAAATATAATTTAAACATATATAAATAAACAATAAATAAGTGAAAAAAAAAATACATTTTATATAAATGTGTAAACAATTGATGAATATCACAATAAATACATATTTCACTATAAATAATACATCAAATATAATATATATATAAATAATAACATAATCATCAAAAATACTAAGTATATATTAATTAAATACCCAATTCTTGATTTAAACCATTGGGTTTTAAAGTATTAAATTTCAATATCATCCTAGTCTCCAATTCTAACAATTTACTAGATACATTGTCTCCCCTGTGAATAAAAGGTTTACCCAATACACTAAATCTTAAACTGTCGGATCGACCATCATGTGCTTCAATAAAATGTTTTGCTTTTTACTTTTTTCACAGTGTTTTTGATATAAGTTTTAATGCTAAGTCTTTTTTCATTGTGAGACTGCATTGCTTTGTTTAGTAGATATCTATTGGGGTTTGTGCTGTAAAAATGCAAAATAAAACTTTCAAATGAAATCCAAATCATTGCAGAAGTAAAGCAGTATGCACATTACAGTCTTTATGGTAAATGGGGCAAAATAACCAAGAAATGGGACACTGGAATGGTTGCAGGGGGAGGCTCCAATCTACCATGAGTTTGAGAGGGGAATGGCAGCAAACTCAGACAGCCCTGGTTGAACTATACCTCTCAGCTGTCCATATTTATGCAGAATAAATAGATATTTTTGGTTTGTTCCTCATAAAATGTGTGGTTTTCTGGCAAATCATTTAGGAAAGAAGTCACGAAATGACAGACATTGAGGTTTACGTCATAACCTTCAGAAAAATGCATGCTAAGGCAAGACCTGTTATTCTATCAACTGTCTTATGTTTATATAAGAGCAATTTTTAGTAGTGTTTGTATGTTCCCCAATATATTTGGCCTTGTCCAGATTTCCTACATTAACAGGTTGAGAGGTACGTGCAAATAAAATTGCTTTATAGAACTAGGTATATCCAAACCTCTCAACTGTCCCTGATTTTGGCTCAAAATGTTGCTCATCCCCTAATAATCCCTTTGCAAAATTGCAATTTTGGAAGAAAACATGGAGGGTTTACAATTAATCATCATCATCATCTTTCGGCTTTTCCCATTAGGGGTCACCACAGCAGAATCATCTCTTTCCATTTCTTCCTATCCTCTGCATCTTGCTCTGTCACACCAACCACCTGCATGTCCTCTCTCACCACGTCCATAAACCTTATCTTAGGCCTTCCTCTTTTCCTCTTACCAGGCAGCTCCATCCTTAGCATTTTTTTCCCAATATACCCATCATCCCTCCTCAACACATGTCCAAACCAACTCAATCTCGTCTCTCTTGCTTTGTCTCCAAACTGTCCAACATGAGCTGATCCTCTAATATACCGATTCCTAATCCTATCCATCCTAGTCACACCGAGTGCAAATCTTAACATATTCAACTCTGCCACATCCAGCTCTGACTCCTGCCTCTTTGTCACTGCCACTGTCTCCAACCCATATAACATAGCTGGTCTCACTACCCTCTTGCAGACCTTCCCTTTCACTCTTACTGGTACCAGTCTGTCACAAATTACTCCTGACACTCTTCTCCACCCATTCCACCCTGCCTGTATTTTCTTCTTCACCTCTCTTCCACATTCACCATTAATCTAAACTGTTGATCCCAAGCATTTAAACTCGTCCACCTTTACCAACTCTACTCCCTGCATCCTCACCATTCCTCTACCCTCCCTCTCATTTACACACATATATTCTGTCTTAGCCCTGCTGACCTTCATTCCTCTGCTCTCACAATGTCATCTGCAAACATCATAGTCCACGGGGCCTCCTGTCTGATCTCATCTGTCAACCTGTCCATCACCACTGCAAATAAAACGGACTCAGAGCTGATTCTTGATGTAATCCCACCTCCACCTTAAACAGATCTGTCACTCCCATTGCAGTCCTCACCACTGTCACACTACCCTCATACATATCCTGTACCACTCTTACATACTTCTCTGCCACTCCCGACTTCCTCATACAATACCACAATTCTTCTCTAGGCACCCTGTCATATGCTTTCTCCAAGTCTACAAGGACACAATGCAACTCCTTCTGACCTTCTCTGTATTTCTCCAATAACACTTTCAGAGCAAACATTGCATGTGTAGTGCTCTTTCCTGGCATGAAACCATACTGCTGATCACTAATCATCACCTCCCTTCTTAACCTAGCTCCTACTATTCTTTCCCATAACTTCAAGCTGTGACTGATCAATTTTATCTCTCTGTAGTTACTGCAGCTCTGCACATCACCCTTATTCTTAAAGATAGGTACCACAACACTTTTTCTCCACTCCTCAGGCATCCTCTGACTTTCCAAAATTTCATTAAACAATCTAGTTAAAAATTCCACTGCCATTTCTCCTAAGCACCTCCATGCTTCCATTGGTATGTCATCTAGGCCAACAGCCTTTCCATTCTTCATCCTCTTCATAGCTGTCCTTACTTCCTACTTGCTAATCTGTTTCACTTCCTGATTCACTATCCCCACATAATCCAACCTTCTCTCACTCTCATTCTTTTCATTCATCAGCCTCTCAAAATACTCTTTCCATCTACTCAACACACTCTCCTCTCTTGTGAGTACCTTTCCCTCACTATCCTTTATCACCCTTACTTGCTGCACATCTTTCCCAGCTCTGTCCCTCTGTCTAGCCAATCGGTATAGGTCCTTTTCTCCCTCTTTAGTGTCCAATCTCTCATACAACTCTCCATACGCCTTATCCTTAGCTTTCGCCACCTCTCTCTTTGCCTTGCGCCTCATCACCTTATACTCATGTCTACTTTCTTCATCTCTTTGACAATCCCACTTCTTCTTCGCCAGCCTCTTCCTCTGTATACTCTCCTGTATACAGTTATAGATTACTTTTATTTCAGAAATGCATGTAGATTATTTTATTTTGTCAGCTGCTCAAGTTAGCAGTACTAATATTAAAAGTGTCCCTTCTTTGACAGGTTCCCAGCTGTATTGTGTGGCTATTTTATATTTTTGCATCACATTTTTGGTCCATTTTTCATAAAATTGTGTTTTTTTTGGCAAATTAGTGGCAAATCATTAAAGACTGAAGTTAGAAAATAATGAAAGACATTTGAGTTTCAGATTTTGTACCTTTCAGAAAATTCATACTAATACAAGACCTACTATTCTATTATCTTTCTAAGTTTATAAGAGCAGTATTTAAAATTTGTCCTTATTTTTGGGCCTTTGTCCCACTTCTATGTATGGCTTTGTCCAGATTTCTTGCTCTGAGGTTGAGAGGTATGACAAATGTATCAGGGCCATCGCAGTCAGCCAGAGACATTTCAAATTGTGACAAACGTGTTGCACCCCACTTCCCCATGTAGTGACTCTGGATGTGTCCAAGCAAGGCAAGGAGCAGTTATGCAGTGTAAATGTGCAGAGTGCAGACTATTCCCCCCATCCAAGGTAAACGAAGTGCTACAGTGGCTTTTCATCTGTCATTGATTTTGCAGAATGTTCTGGTTTCTGTCATTTTATGCTTATTATTATTCAGAAAGTGCCTTTTGCTCTGTGTTTAAGTAGCAGTGCTTTAATGACCATCAGGTAAGCTTGTCTGATATTCTAAGATGCAAGTAAGTTTTAATAAGCAGTATTGCCAACATTGAAAGCCTTTGTGTTGTGCCATGCAGAGAATACTTACATAACTAGATAATATATAAGCCTTGGGTATTGAAATGCATATGACAGTATTTGTAATAAAGGCCAGGATTAGATTATGTTAAGCTCATTACAGGCTTTACCTGCAAACTAAACAGAATGCCACTCTATCATGCATGGTCCATATCTTGTGAAGGAATCCTTTAAGCAATATATGTTGAGCTTGTTTCTTTTTTGCTTTTCATTTTTTACTTTGATCATGTTTTCCTCATGAAACAAGTAGATAGTTGTCAGGCAGCAGTTCTTTTTTGGATAAGAAACATTTTTACAAATGAGGGTATCACAGAGATTGCTACTTTCAGCATGTTACTTGGTGCTTTAATAAAGCTGAATATAAATTATAATTAGAACTGGAGTGCAAGGAGAAGTGATTTGAGTTAAGTGCTGCTTGTTTTTCTTATACTTGATTTTGACTGCATTCCAGTAATGTATTTAAAAAGTAATTTATTTTTTCATGCCTCACATCCTTTTTGTTTCCATCTAGATATTAAGTAAGCTGTCATGCAGCCAATGGATTGAAATATTTTTTTTCTTCTACACTTCATTTTGTCTTGATTGAACTCCCATAATGATAGTTTGGCACCCAGGGCAGCGTATTTAATTAAAGTTTTTGTGGTTTTCAGCATAGCCCCTCCCCTTTCTAGTTGGCCACACCCATTCCCATTGACCCCACCCATTCATCTGTCTCCTGCAGCCCCCCCCTTTGATTTGAAGTCACCAGCCGCCACTGCCATTGTCTATCCAGCTATTCCTTCTATTCATTTCTCTAACATGGAAAAATTCTTAACTGCACTCTCACTGTCTTCTCAATTTTCTATAAGGAACTGCTGGAAATACTGCAGCATTAGTTGCTCATTTCTACAGTATAAACAAATGGATTCAATCTACAGAAAGAGTAGTTTTAACAGTTTCTGATGAATGCCCCATTCTGTCTCCTTCCTAGATTTCTGCACCAGAATGGATATCACTATGCTTTCTGTCTTCACCTTTGACTTAGTCATGAA
Source organism: Protopterus annectens (assembly GCF_019279795.1). Lineage (NCBI taxonomy): Eukaryota > Metazoa > Chordata > Ceratodontiformes > Protopteridae > Protopterus > Protopterus annectens. Next base: position 761,015,489 of record NC_056732.1, on the reverse strand, counting down.
GGCCATGCAAGAGTCACCAGGCCTGACATTCCTGCACAAATGCATTTTGATTGATTTTATTTCTTTCATAGTGCCACAGTCTGTTCACATCCCATCCTCAGTGCAATGACTACCATGCTTTCTTAATAATCAGTGGATTGTTTATGAAAAAAACATCCCTCATGAGGCTGCTCTTTTAACCTAAAGATGCTAAAATATGCAAAAGCAAATGACCAGCTGTATCTCACTTGTTTACCCTTCTTTTATAAATCATTGTGGTGCAATCATGCTTCTTCCAAGTTTAATTTACAAGAATTTATATCGTACTCACATTTCTGTACTTTTACCATGGACTGCTAGTGGTCACCTATCGATTTATTTTTCATTGACATGCCTATTATTAACTGGTTGCCTGTTGCCTGTTCTCAGCATCAGTCTGAATGTTCACTCTGTACCTTCCAAGTATTTTTATAATTTCTTTCCTTCACTCTACTTTTTCCCTGATATTCTCTAGCCACCTATATTGACGTACATCTGTCTTTCATGTAATTTGATACTTCCAAATCCAAAAGTATTCCTTGCTGCTGCTCTTGTGGCATGATGACTAGCTGTATTTTACTTGCACTAGTTACACTGTTTAGACATTGACATCTATTTGGTTGTAATTAGTGTAAGTTTAAGATATGGTAGAGGATATGATCACAGTCATGTACAATGAGAACAGGAAGGACACAGTAATATGCATGTACCTTTACAAAGTAATTCAGGTGATAAAAATATAGGACATGTTTTGCTTCATCTCTGCATATATTTAAAACGAACTTTGAACTCCCATATATACACAAGCCTCAGCCCTCTATGTAGATTAAATGTTGTCATACTATAGTAACTTAATGGATAAAAATTGTCCTTACCTCACTGAATTTCATTCTGTGGGTTTTTGCTGGGCAAAATCATTTGTAAATGAATATGAGTTGGGTTAAGTGGGATTGCAGTTCAGGGAGTTTGAATATAATATGATAAACAGTTGATATAAATGTTAATAGTCATTATCAATTTAAATAGGGTATCACAATTCTTTATTACATATTGTATTTAAGTTACTACTCAGTAAGTAAAGCTAAAATAATAAGCTATATATCTGAAGGAAAATAAAGATGATGTTTCTTAATATCATTTAAAAGTAACGGCTTCTCTGTGGGGAAAGATATCATTGCCATTCCACATGCCTGTTGTTCTATGATAATTGTAATAAGGGCTGCTGGAATGCTGATCTTCTGTGATAACAAGTTTATTTATGCATTGCATGTATGCGAATATAAATGTACAACTTTTATTTTAGCTTACCCTGAGTACTTCCATTGTTTGATATGATTGTTTTACTATTGCCAACTAGTGCCCTTTTAACAATTGAGATTTCTATGTATTCTTATTTTCTTCCTCTCCTGGTCTAATGTGCTTGGCTTATTTCGGTAAAATTGTAGGATTATGCACTGAAGACTTGTCGGAATCCTCATTATTTATTAGACTGGTTTAAAGCACCTATGGAGAATACCAAGTTTCCCAGTGCTACCCAAGTTGTGAATGTGAGTCATTAATCATGTGTACCGACTAAACCTATGGATGCCTTATGCGCAACACCTTAACATTTTTGGGAGGCCTTTCCCTCAAGTTAGCTTGCATGCAGATCCTATACCATGAAAATAAAAACTCTAATTAGAATTCAGAGTTGCTAAAAAAATTACACATTCAAAATTCCATTAAAGGGTTCTGTCAGCCATCTGTATTGTTCAAAGTAAGCATCCTACTGATGAGTATCAACTGCCGTGGACAATCACTTCTCTCTCACCGGGTCTACTGACCCTAGCAAGCCTCCCCTGAACTACTCTGACACACATTTGGGCAGTGACGAGAGTCAGGCATTTTGGAGCAGTTATTTCTACTTTCTTGTTATGCCCTAAATTCCCTGTCATGTAGTAAGCACATACTGCCTCAGGTGGGATGTGTAATGGGCATGCTGGTGCATCATTTTACCTCTCAGCCTATATCCTCCATTCCTGAATGCAGTGCTTCCCTGCACAACTTTGATGGCCTGTGCTGGAGAATAAGTATGAGGTGTGCCAATGTGCATGCCCATTATCCCAGGATGGGTATGCTCCCCCATCATTTGCCAGTACCTCAGATGACCAAAACAGTACTTGAACCTGGATTACCTAGACTAAAATCAGGTCTTTATTACTCTGTGCAACAACACTGGCTGCTACTGCTCAAGGCAAATAACCCAGTACTGTACACCATTATTACTCACTATCAGAATCACTGGTCTATATCTGCAAGTAACTGAATAGCATACACCACTATTACACACTAACAGAATCACTGATCTATATTTGCAAGTAACCTAATACTGTACACCACTGTTACTCACTAACAGAATCACTGGTCTATATCTGCAAGTAACCTAATACTGTACACCACTGTTACTCACTAATAGAATCACTGATCTATATCTGCAAGCAACCTAATACTGTACACCACTATTACACACTAACAGAATCATTGATCTATATCTGCAAGTAACCCAATACTGTACACCACTGTTACTCACTAACAGAATCACTGGTCTATATCTGCACATAACCCAATACCGTACACCACTATTACACACTAACAGAATCACCGGTCTATATCTGCAAGTAACCCAATACCGTACACCACTATTACACACTAACAGAATCACTGATCTATATCTGCAAGTAACCCAATACTGTACACCACTGTTACTTACTAACAGAATCACTGGTCTCTATCTGCAAGTAACCCAATACTGTACACCACTGTTACTCACTAACAGAATCACCGGTCTATATCTTTTAGTAACCCAATACCGTACACCACTATTGCACACTAGCAGAATCACTGATCTATATCTGCAAGTAACCCAATACCATACACCACTATTACACACTAAGAGAATCACTGGTCTATATCTGCACATAATCCAATATCGTACACCACTATTACACAATAACAGAATCACCAGTCTATATCTGCAAGTAACCCAATACCGTACACCACTATTACACACTAACAGCATCACTGATCTATATCTTCCAGGAACCCAATACCATACACCACTATTACACACCAACAGAATCACTGGTCTATATCTGCAAGTCACTCAATACTGTGCACCACTGTTACTCACTAACAGAATCACCGGTCTATATCTGCAAGTAACTGTGGCACTGCAGCTTATATAATTTTCCTTCAATTGTTGACCTTAAATGAATACAGTACTGTTCTTCTGAAAGCATTTTTCATATCAGATTCCATCATCAGCTGCTTTATCAAACTTCGTTAGAATGACTACATCCACAACATATGCCTTTGCCCTTTTTTAAGAGAGAAGAAATACATCTTTGGATATCAAATGTTAGCAGCCTATAGCCTTACATTTCTTATACTAGTATGCTTGAATAATCTCAAATCATCTTGTCACTTCCAAAACTACCCAGCATCTCACCAAAAGTAAGAATTCAGTACCACAACTGTTATGACTAGATAGTCAGAAACTCCTGAAGGTCTCTAAGCCTTACTATAAAATAATGTGCACAGAGGCAAACTTCCTATTGTCCCTTGAATGTATAATCTGAAACATTTATAACCAAGGGCTTTACGGTGTTCTTTTGAGTGCCTCAATATATCACTGGCACCACTGATATCTCCTAACTGCCAACTCCACACAAAGACATCAAGAATATTTATTTGAACTTGCAACGCATATATTTCACAAAAGAGGCATAACTGTTTCTCATTCTTTTCTCTGGTAGTACCCCACTTCAGATCATAACTCCTCAGAAAATTATTTTAATCTTTTAGATGTAGATTCACTTCATATGACAACACTTCTTTCTTAATTTACCAGATGTCCTGAGTTCAAGAAAAAGCTATAATCATTCATGCAGGAGCTCTTCAATAATCATAAGGACACACAATCTCTCCTCATATATTATTAGACACATACAAATAGTATGTCCATGCCCACCTTAGATCACAGGGAAAAGACGTGTGGAAATTATGACAGGAAGAGTTTCTGAATATGCAAAAATATATGCAAATTTTGAACAGGCTATCCCAACTTTATCAAATCCATACACAAAGAAAATGCAAACAGTTCTGTTGGTTAAAATCCAAAATATTCTCACAAATAAAACTGAATATATATATATATATATATATATATATATATATATATATATATATATATATATATATGTGTGTGTGTGTGTATGATCCATATTAATGATATGTACATTTAAAATCAAAAATCAAAATAAGATTCTTTTAATAGAAAAAGGTACATATATCATTGCAAATGTTATAGCAAAATAAAGAAATTATACTTTGTTTTAGTCAGATATAATATATTTGATATTTAGCTATAGATACAGCTATATCTGTGTGCATATATCTAGCTCTATCTATACACACACACACACACACACACACACACACACACACACACACACACACACACATACATAGATTGATATAGATATATAGATATCAAGTGATATACAAATATTAAAGTTCACTATGAAGCTGCTTCTTTGCATTTTCTATGCTAGCAAGTTGATTATTATCCATGGACTAAGCCTGTCTTGCAAACTCTATACATCTAAGAATAAGGTGGGAAGAAAATAGGTCTGGAAGTAACAAACTGAAGTTAATCTTAAAGAGCAGATTGATCATGTTATAGATTCAGCTGTGCCTTGAGTTATCTCAGATAAAGTACATATTTGGAACACTAGAATTACTGTTAATACTATTGATAGGAATGATTTGAATCTCTGGGAAAAGAAAAATACTGTTGGTCAAAATGCTAAAAGATATATTTCTGTGATCAAGCAACAAATGCCTGGTATATTATTAATATAGTTTCTTTCCATTAACAATTCAGTCTGGAAAAAAAAGTTAAACCTCTGTAGGTACTGAATTTCTAGAGAGCATAGCAATGGGGAATGAGCAGGTTGGAACATTTAACAGGTTTCATGAATTTGGGATACCATAATTTTTAAGATATGTACTCAGAACTTGAGGAGTATAAAAAGAGAGGGGAGTATGAGAAAGGGATATATATATATATATATATATATATATATATATAGAGAGAGAGAGAGAGAGAGAGAGAGGAATCTGTTCCCTACCTTGTTTAGCATATTGGGTTCTGAAACAAATGGCTCCTCCAGTGGACTGATGTAAAACAAAACCGCACGTGGACCCATTGGATGATTACTTTATTTAATATGGCTATTTGAATAGCTTATGCAAAAAAAACTCTTTTTGCAAAGTAGGTAAGCTACCTTAAATTAGAATGGGTTATTGGTTGCATGTGATAGCCTACCCTCAGATAATACTGGGTGGATAACTGAAAATGGAATGGCAATCTTCAGTTTGAAAAACAGAGATGTCCCTCCACCAGATAGGGATTCATAGGTATGTCACACTAAAAAATATAATTCAGTGAACATTATATGCACTGACTAGTAAAGTAGGTGGTAAAGGAATGGAATAGGAGTACAGTGAAGCTACTTTTGAATCAGCCTTAGTGATAAGCAATAGAATATAACAAATTTGAGAAAGTTAGCCCTGATGGAAAGAGTTCTAAATTAGCCAGAAAATTCTAAAAACAGATGACTGTTAGGCCTTCATAACCCATGGCAATCTATAAACAGCAGTGGTTAAAGCAAAATGCAAATTTTGTTGTAGTGTTATTTACTATGTTGCATAGAAAACTAATTTAAATTAACAGATGACAGAATATTTGGGAATGGAAAATTATATGCTTATTTATAAAGATTCAAGGAAGGTGAATCTGCATGCATACACTGGTGATTAAATTATGAAAGGAGACTAATGCAGAATGATTGTGATCTGCCAGTAAAATACGATAACAGCTTTATAGCATGGTGAAATTATTTGGGAAATGGAGCCAGTCAAAAAATTTATTTGAAAACAGACTGCACTGCTTTTGCTCCCTTCCCTCAACCATGTTGCTTGATAATGAGTAGGTAAGAATGGAAAAGATAAGGAGCAATTGACTGAAGGAGGAATGAATAGTGTCTCTTGAACACCAGTTTTTGAAAGGAATCTGAGAAGGCAATGTATATTAGTAGCAGCGGTAGTTTAAGAATGTGAAAAACTTGGAAATAAGCTAAACTAAAACTGAAAATAAAAAAGAAACACTTAGAATGATAGCTTCACCATAACTCACAAAGTTAATTAAACAAGCAATGAAGCACTTTTGTTCATTTCTTTAAGACTTCATCACAGTTGCTGTGCACAGTAAAACAGTCACAATATATAAACTTCTCCACCAATCACAGTGCAAGCTAATTAATTATTTATTAATTATTTAATTGTTAAACTATTAAAGTTAAATATGCTATTTAACCTGTGAATCATCTTTGTTACAAATATTCAGCATTAAAAACCTGTAACATAAAGTTTAAAAACACAACTTAAAAATTATATGTCTATATTATGTTATTACATAATATTTAAAAATCTTTAGAGCTTATCGGCTGTCATTTTTAACACACTGGAAATTGAGACACTTTCCTTCAACCCAGGAGCCACTGAGACTTGAAGTCTGAATTGCAAAATTAATTTTTTAAATTCCAGAAAGTTTTCAACATCACCACCACATCCAATATCACGACTTTGTCTATAATAAAGAATACATTTTTTTACAGGTTCATAGGTGTGCACTAGGCTAATGGCCCTGGAGCCTTTACATGCCTAGTCCATAGGATTACCCTGGCATCATGCCAAACGACCTTAGTTCCCAGTTCCTCTGTCAAGTAGAGCCACTGGAGTGATCCCCTTGGTGAATGTTCTATTTCCCATCCACTCATTAAGATTTCTCTTGAAGAGGGCCAGTGGAGTGCTCTGTTTGACATGTATGGGAAGTCTATTCCATAGCACGGGCAGTCTCTGGATTATGAACCTGTTCCTCCAGCATGTTCTTTTGATTGTTGTAATGAGGTTAAGGTCTCTGGAGTGTGTGGTGTGTAGGGATTGGGATTTCTTTAGATGGGTCCATATTATAAGATCGACTTTTGAAAACATCGAACAACATATGGTCAACACCATATGGTCGATGTCTTCAAACATCGACCTTATAAAAAGACCTCAAAAAAAAAGAAAAGTATCCGAACAGTTTAAGTAGGGGGGCAAGCCCCCTGCACCCCCCCCACATGGGGGTCTGCACACCCCACACCCCCCAATGCTTAAATATATCAACTCCAAGTCTGCACTACATTGCAATAAACAGAAATCTCCCTTTACGGAGATTTTTGTTTACACGCTCGAGATTCTGAGCATTCGATATTCTTGTGCCTACAATGTCAGATTCGACATTGTCGGCTTTTGAGAATATAATATAGACCCCTTTAGATGTAGAACTTCTAACAAAGCTGGGTCAGACATGGCTTTGTAAGTCAAGCAGAGATCACCTCTAAGTAGGTGATATGATACAGAGAATAATTGGAGTTTTTTGAGTCTGTCCATATAGGACAAGTGTTTAAGGCCTAGAATCCTCTTTGTGAGGTACTTCTGCGGCCTCTCCAGTTGTTGCAGGTGTCTAGTGAGGTACATGTCATATGGGGCATTATACTCAATGATTGGCCTAATGTGGGAAGAGTAGAAGAAGACAATGACCCCTTTTCTTCCTGGATGCAAAACCCTTAGTAATGTGATGTGCCACATAGAAGGACTTTCTGACCACTGTGGCAATGTGGTGGTTGAAAGAGAGGTTACTGTCAACCTGTGTTTTCAGATCTCTTATAATGTCTTCTGTGTTCAGTGGACTACCATCGATGGGGTATTTCATGGGAACTGGGTTTTTCCCAAGGGGGATGATGACACATTTTTTTTGGCATTCAGCTTAACGCCATGGTTCTAACACCAGTCGTTGGTCTCAGTAAGGCCTTTCTGTAGAATGTCAACATCACTTGGGGAGTTAATAATAACTCCCAACTTGCAATCGTCTGCAAACTTTGTCAGCCAGAGTCCCTTCGTGTTGGCTTGGACTTCAGAGAAGTAGATACCAAACAGGAGAGGACCCAGGACTGAACCCTGTGGGACTCCACTCATGACTGGTCGGCAGTCTGACTCAGAGACAGCTACTTTCACACTGTCTGTTCTATCAGTGAGCCAGTTTGCAACCCATCTAGTGATATAGGGGTTGATGCCTAGCTTACTGAGTTTTTCTATGATTCCTGAGTGGGGAATGTTTTCAAAGGCCTTGGCAAGATCAATGTAGGTTGTGTGAACCACCTTGCCTTCATCCACAGCTCTGGTGACTGACTCAGAGAAGTTGACCAAGTTGAGCAGGCATGATCTACCCTTCACAAAACCAAACTGCATGGGATTCAGAGTTTGGAGCTTCCCTATACCCTTATTTATTAGGTCCATGATGATGCATTCCATAGCTTTGCATATCAGACTCAGACTAATGGGGTGATAGTTCCCATGGTCTGTAGTCACTCCTCCTTTGTGGAGACGGATGACTGTAGCAGTGCACCATTTGGTAGGGACAAAGCCTAAGGTGAGGCTGTGTTTGAACAGGGCACACAGGTGAGGTGTCAATTCACTCTGTAGTTCATGTAGAACACAGCCAGGGATATTGTCAGGTCCCATAGAAGCTGTATTCTTGGCCTTGGACAGTGCTGTTTTAACCTGTGCAGCAGTAATATTGGGTGCCTGGCAATCTACTGTTAATGTGATAGGTCCTTTGGGAGGGGAGAGAGGGGGGTAAAGTTGGCACAATCTGTCGGCTAGTATATTGGCAATATCTGTTGGCTCAGCATAAGAGGTATCATTGTACAGTAGCTCAGAGCAAATCTGGGTATTGCCATTGAAATTCTTTACATAACTATAGAAGGCCTTGTGGTTGTCTTTACTATCTGCCGCAATTCTGTTTTCATAGCTAGCTTTGAAGGATTTGATGAGGGATCTCAACTTTGTATAACCATCACATTGGATATGGTATCTATTGTTAGTTAGTTTAATGTTTTTAATATCATAAATGTACTGTTGTATCCTTTTGTTTTGCTTCCTGTTGGTTTTACCAACATAAAATGCATTACATGTTGAGCAGGTGGCTAAATAAACCCCTCTGGAACTTTTACAGTTACATTTACTTGGACATATATGGGTCCTGGTGAATCCCTCTACCACAGCATAAGGTCCTTCATAAATGAATCTACAGTACCTACAGCTTCCACATTTACTCATCTGATTTTGGATGTGTGAACCATATTTCATGTTCATAATATCTTTCAATAAATTCTTAATTGACTTTACTTTACTGAATATAAACTTAGGTTGCTCACCTAAGATTGACTTAATTTAATTATTGATTTTTTTTTTATTCTTTATTATTGACAAAGTAGTGATATCCGACTGATGTGATCTTGAAAACTTTTTGGAATTTAATGAATTAATTTGGCAATTGAGACTTCAAGCCTCAATGGCTCCCAAGTCGAATAAAAGTATTTCAGTATCCAGTGTTTTAAAAATGAGAGCCAATATGGTCTAAAGATTTAAAAACTTAATTCAATAACATAATATAATATAGGCATACATTTTTTTTTTAATTTTATTTTTAACTCATTCAGTATAATGGAGATGAGGAAGTTTGCACTGTAACTTCCAATGGGCGGAGCCTAAGCCTTTTGACAGAATCAAATTATGTCCTCACATTTCAAACAAATGTTCATATCTCTGGAGCCACAGGGGTTATGAAAGAAGTATAAATGGCAAACTCTTCAGCACAAACTATTTTTATAGTGGTAGTATTCTTTAGGTTCTGGGTCTTAAACTGAATTTTATAAGTCACAGTAAACACAGTGGGCCGGATTCACGAAGGCTTGCACGGAGTCTAAGACTAGAGTAAGACTCCATGCAGCCAACATGTCCGCCGAGTGATCCAGGAACAGCAGGTAGGGGCGTGCAACAGAGCTCACAAAACTAGTCCTACACGGACAGGGCTTGGATATGCAAATTACCTCAATTGCAGGTGAAAGCTATGCAAATGAGGTAAATTTGCGATCCAGGAAACCTGAACCTGTCCGAGTAGGAATAGTATTATTTGCAGAAATGTACTCAGTTGACAACTGAGTACGGTTCTGCAAATAGCAAAATGGAGCCGTGACAGCTCCAAAAAAAGGATGCATTTACAGGAGAAAGCATGCCAATGGCCAAAAATACGGCCATTGGCAATGTGAAGTGATGCAAAATAAAAATACATTTTTTTTTTTTCATCCTGATCTCTGGGGTTTAAGCATAGCGCAGCGTCACGCAAACGCGCTACGCCCTAAAAACCAGAAAATCAATAATTAAGATCCACAAATGTGGATTTTATTGCTGATATGAATTTACAATGCAAGGGAATGGCAGGCTGAAGACAATATGGCCACCGAGTAGAGGTTGCTAAGGGTGGAAGCTCATTCTAAGAGATTTAACCAAGCATTAGTAGGCAATCCTATGCAAATGAGGGTTAGGATAGTGAATCGCAAGTTTACATAGAAAATGAGCACAGTCAGTGGACTGTAGGAGTAGGATAAGAGGAGTAATAGAGTAGAAGATAGGTGACATCACGAGGGGTGTATGTATGAAAGAAGTGAAGCTCATTGGAGCAGAGTGGCATGTGTCAGCTGACATTCACATATCATTGAAAGAGATGTGTCAACAGGTAGGCTAGGTAAAGTAAAGAAATTGAAGGTGTATGCCGTGGATAACACCAAAGTTTCTTGCTGAGCGTGCATGCAGGCATGTGCGTGCCAGTAAACCTGAGTAAGACAGTGTGCGCGCGTGTTAGCGTGTGTGCATGCGTGTAAGCTGGAGTAAGCATATGTAAGGCTGTGTAAACAGTTGTAAGCACGTTTGCACCAGTGTGTGTGCATTTTAACAAGAATAAGCAAGTTTTAGACCGTGTAAGCATGTGTGTGCACGTGTGAGCTGGTGTGAGCGTGTTTGCGCTTGTCAATATCAAGGTGCAGGTACTCCACAACTATTGAAGCCAACCATCAACCAAAAAAAGCAAAAATCAAAAAAATCAATAAAAAAACTATGAACAGCAAAAAAACTTTATTCCATGGGTTGTTAGCACTTTCACGTCTACTCTGGATGCTTTTTCAGACTTTAATAAAACACTTCATCACTTCTGTATTTAAACACTTATCAATTAAACAGTTAGCCAATGAAAGCCTTTGTATGAATACATAACTATAAAAAGTCAGAAACTTCCAAATAAATAAAAAGTCAGAAACTTATATTGTGAAAAATAAAAATTCAAAATTCAACATTGATGTAGTAATAGATTATTACTGTTATTAACATTTCAGATGGCAAATAGCATATGAGTATTTATTAAAAATACAAAAGCATATAAAAAAACAGCATGTAATAAAAACCATTTCAAGTGTATGAAACTACTGAAAAACTTCTAAAAATACATATTCCTACTAACCCCAAGGGACATGAAAAAGTCAAATGTATAGCAATAAATAACTGCTAATGTGTTTGCGCTTGTGTGCGTGGCACTACCCCCCCCCCCCGAGGAAACAGAAAGTGAAAAGGAAGCACACCAAATAGTAGGAAGTTACCAGGGAGTACTAGCAGAGCTAGCAACTGAAAACAATGAGAATCAGGCAATTACACAGGCATTGCACTAGCCCAGCCCAGCCCAGCACTTAAAACTCTGCAAACAACAGTCCATTATGTTTCTCTCAAGAGACACTGCAACACTGCAATAAGCTAATAGAAGTGAAAACTGAAAAAGCTTTACTGAGACAAAAAATGTTAGGGGCTGCCATTGCTGTTATAAGGTGACATATGCAACATGCTGAGGGTGGTGATAATGCAAATACTGCTGGACAACCCGCAGTGAGGAGACAGAGAAGAGTGTACAGGCCCAGGGTAACCTACCAAGGGCTACATGAGCTGGAGATAGTGGAGTGCTATAGAGTGGACAGAGACCTCTTGCAGCAATTTGTTGAGCTGTGCAAGCCATGCCTCACACACAGAACCAACAGAAGGGAACCCATCCCAGTGGAAACCAAGGTATGTGCTGGCCTAAGAATATTAGCAATAGGTACCTTCCAGAGACCAACTGGTGATATGATGGGGATATCACAGGCATCAGCATCCAGGGTACTGAACCAGTTCCTGTATGCCATGTCAGCACATGTCGGCGATCACGTATATTTCCCCAATTCCCGTGAGGAATTGTTCAGCAATATGCGTCTCTTCCAGCAAATAGCGGAATACCCTGAGGCAGTGGGCACAATAGACTGCACGCACATATGCATCAAAGCACCAGCCAGTGAGCAGGGTAGGGTCTACTTCAACCGCAAGGGCTTCCCCTCCATCAACTGCCAGGTCATGTGTGATATCCAGGGCATAATGCTGAATGTGTGTGCTGGCTGCCCTGGAAGCTACCATGATTCCCATATCTGGCATCTGACGCAGCTGTACCAGACATTTGCCAGTGGGGACATCCCACATGGTCACCTAGTGGGGGATGCTGGCTATGCACTGGAGCCGAGGCTGATGACACCCATCAGAAATGCACACACACCTGAACAGGAATGCCATAATGAGGCACATGCACAAACACGAAATGTAATCGAGCGTGTGTTTGGGCTGCTCAAGTCACGGTTCCGGTGCCTGGACACATCTGGTGGGGCCTTGCAGTACTCACCAACTACTTGTACCCAAATTGTCATGGTATGTGCTATGCTACATAATATGATCCTGCGAAAACAGTTGCAGCAGGACCAGCATAGCCCTGGGCCAAACAGCCCCCCACCATTGCCAAGGCCATCACAGGCAGAGCGTGACTTGGAGGAGGAAAAACCTGAGCCTGCCCCAGTAGGCAGAAGGAGGTGTGCCCAGTATGTTTTGGCCTTGGCAAAGAGGAAACGCATTGCACATACACTGGCTCAGTAGGAAATCTGGAAATTATACCTCTCTCTGACTCGCACATATAGTAAAAGGGATGCCTAAGTTGACACTACCTATTTCCAAACATGTATAGGGAGTGTAGTATGTGCATCCAACATATCCAGCCCTGCAACGCCACCTGAGGCATGATTGCCATGTGTTAAGCAATATAAAGCAGTACTAAACAGCATTTACCACCATGTACTATATGTAAAGAAAATCACACACACCAACTAGCACAACTGTGGTCAATGTTGAGTAATATTGGCCAACGTCCAGCAATGTTGGTTAATATTGAGCAATATTGGACAAGCTGGGTCTAAGTATATGAAGGTCTCTCCAAACACCATTATATTGGGTGAATTCAACTACCCAAACATTGACTGGGAGCATTACTCAAGCCCCGACACCCTATCCCAAAGGTTCCTAGAATTTATAAACTCAAATGCTGTGGAACAACTAGTTACCACCCCCACAAGAGGGGATAACATAATGGACCTGGTCATCACCAACATGGGGACTCCCCTCATTGGTAAGATCGGACCATAAATCAATCTCACTGGATATCCACATCCCGATCCCACCCACAGACCAGAAAACCACAGTGAAAAACTGCTCAAAAGCTAACGTCACACTTCTCAAAACTGAGGTGGAATCCGTCAAGGCCCCTGGGCCAGTGGAAACTACGGCTCAAACTGCATAATCCTTTATAAACGCATTGTATGGACACCTTCAGGAATGCATGGATCATGCTATCCCAAACAAAACCAAGACCCAATCATCCAAAGGCAGGCGTCCTGCCTGGTGGACCACAGCCATAAATAAGCTGTACAACAGAAGGAGGATGCTACTACATGATAGAGCAAAATCCCTAAAAGGGAAAGCATCTCTGATCAGTACTAGCAAAAAACTACGATCCCTCATAAAATCATCCAAGGCCAGCTTCAAGAGAAAAATTGCACAGGACACTAAAGATAATCACAAGGCCTTCTTTCGTTATGTTACAAACCTGGGTGCCAACTCCCAGATACGCTCAGAGTTGGTACAAAATGACAAAAAATACACTGAACCCACAGACATTGCCAACATCCTGGCAGACAGGTTCAGTGCAAACTCCCCCCCCCTTCCCCCCCTAAAGAGCAAATATCTATCCCAGCAGAGTGCTGCCTCCCTGACATCTCAGATGCTCAGGTGAGAGCCCCTCTCCAAAGCAAAAAACACAGCATCAATGGGACCAGATGGTGTCCTGGGCTGCATCCTACATGAACTCCAAGAAGAGCTAAACCCCCACATAAAGCTGCAGTTCAATCTTAGCCTTACTACAGGATATGTACCCAAAGAATGGTGTACAGCAACAGTGGTCCAACTCCACAAAGGTGGTGTCTCTACGGACCCTGGAACCTATCGCCCCATAAGCCTGACTAGCCTGGTCTGCAAAGCTATGGAGAGGATCATCATTGAACTCATAAACAAAGACATTGGGGGCCTACAGACACTGAATCCTACCCAATTCGGCTTTGTTAAGGGCAGATCCTGCCTCTTAAACCTGGTCAATTTCTTTGAAACAGTCCCCATGACCATTGATGAGGGGAAGGTAGTCCACACAGCCTACCTGGACCTCGCAAAAGCCTTCGACACAATACCCCACTCGGGCATCATAGATAAGCTCTCCAGCTTAAGTATAACTCCCTATGTCATAAGATGGGTTGCAAACTTGCTCAAGGACAGAACCCACATAGTCCAAATTGCTGGAGCCATGTCACACTCTAAACCAGTTACAAGTGGCATCCCACAAGGCTCAGTCCTGGGACTTCTCTTGTTCGGCATATATTTTTCAGAGGTTCAGGCTAACACGGGAAGACTGTCGCTGACCAAGTTCACAGATGACTGCAAACTGGGTGCCATAATTGACTCTCCAGCTGACACAAGCATCCTCCAAAAGGGTCTCATAGAGACGGATAACTGGTGCCAGAGCCATGGCCTAAACCTAAATGATAAAAAGTGTATAGTCATACCCTTTGGCAAAAACAAAGTGCCCACAAATTACCACATAGACGGGAATCCATTAAGTATGGAAGAAGTAATTAGGGACCTGGGGACCCAAGTTGACAGTAATTTCTCATTTGACAACCACATTGCCAAAGTGGTTAGAAAGACCTTCTATATAGCCCACCTTATCATGAAAGGATTCACATCTAGATTGAGGGAGGTCATTGTGCCCCTTCATTCATCCCTCATCAGGCCTATAATTGAATACAATGCCCCATTTGGGATGTACCTTACCCGACACCTGCAGCAACTAGAAAGACCCCAAAAGTACCTCACAAAGAGGATCATGGGACTCAAACAGATACCATATGCTGCTTGGTTAAAGAAACTCCAGCTCTACTCAGTTGCATAATGCCTACTTAGAGGCGATTTATGCTTGACGTATAAAGCCATGTCCAATCCGGAATTAATGAGCATGTTCCACCTCAGAAAAACCTAATCTGTTAGAGCTACGCACTCGAGGGACTTGAACCCCAGCACAGAAATAAATAGGACATTCTGGAGGGACAGATTCATAACCCAGAGACTCCCTTCGCTCTGGAATAGAATCCCAGTCCATGTTAGGCAGAGCCCCTCACTGACTCTCTTCAAGAGGAATCTTGACGAGTGGATGGGAGATCGTAGGTTTACCCTGGGGATTACTTTGGTGTCACTACTAGACAGAGGCACAGTAAACTAACCTTAAAAAGGGCACAGTAAAATCAGTTCAGAGGGTGGCAAAAGCCAAACACACTCTGGCAAGGCTTGTAAATGCCTTAGGGAAGATAGCCTAGTATGAACCTATGAACCTATGAACCTAAGTAGAGCAAAGCTGAACAAAAGCCAACATACTCATATTTGCTCTACTGGCCCTTAAACAGTCTGGTCTGCTCAATATGAAAATATAAAACAGTGATGGGCCTCGAACCCAGGATACTGTGCACTACAGTCATAGTACTGAACCACTAAACCATGACAGTATTGCAGTGGTCAGCCTGTATGAAGAAATGTTGATAAGTCTATGCAAAGTATTCCATTGAAACCCTGCAGGCACAGCATAATCCCTGTCGAGTTATGACACAAAGGTGAGTCCCGCAGTAAGAATAGAACCTGACTTTCAACACACACAGTAGAAATGTTAATATTGGACTTGTACACATACATCAACAAATGTAGTGGACATCAAAAAGCAACATACTGAAAGGTCACACTGGGCATGCTCACACACTTGAATAAATGAGACAAATGTCAGGCAACAGAACACTGACAGTCTGAACTGGGCATGCTCACACACTTAGGCCATGTCGGAGTACAGCAGTGGGCCACACACATATCAGGCAGTTGCATGTGTTAACCCAGGAACCTCTCACTATCCAGCAATCTGCCCTGTGCACACAGTTATATGACAACAGACACATATATAATATAGTGGAACCCTGTCATAATCAAATATGTTCTGCAGATACCTAAGTTGTTCATAGAAAGTGGAAAAGCAAAGACGATAAAACCTGCAAACAGCATCAGGAATAAACATTGTGCATCCTGAACATTATCATAGGTTCAGAGGTTGATACTAGCCTATCCGCCCTAGGGCAGGTACAAGCCTAGCCAGAGTGTGTTTGGCTTTCGCAACCCTGTCAAAGTAGAACATTGTGCCTGTGAATAGTAGGTCACACAAGATAGCCCATTTACGTTTAGTGTATTGTGCCTTTGTCTAGCAGGGACCCAGAAGATATCCCATGGGTAAACATACGATCACTCATCCACTTGTCAAGATGTCTCCTGTAGGTGGTCAGTGGGTGGCTCTGCCCATGCAAAACCAGGATTACAATCCAGAATGAGTGGAGCCTCTGGGATAAGAATCTGTTCCTCCAGCATGTTCTATTAACATCTGTGCTGAGGTATATGTCCCTGGAGTGTGTAGCTCCAAGGGAGTCGGGTATCCTGAGGTGGAGCATGTCCATTAAATCTGGGTCTGATATTTTCTTAAACTACAGGCACACAACATATCCGAGTAGGTGGTAAGCAACTGAGTAGAGCTGGAGTTACTGTATCTGAACTGTGCAGGGCATCTGTGTGAGTCCCTACATCCGCTTGTTGAGGAACATTTGTGGCCATTACAGTTGCTGCAGGTGTCGGGTAAGGTACATCCCAAATGTGGCATTGTAACCAAGCATGGTCGTGATGAGTATAGGGGCACAATGACCTCACTTGATCAACATGTTAAACCATATAGGATAAGGTGGGCTATATAGAAGTTCTGTCTAACCACTTTGGCAACGTGATTGTCAAAGGCGAGAGTACAAACAAGTCGTGTCCCCAAACCCCTAACAACTACTACCGTATGTAATGGATTACTACCTATGTGGTAATGTGTGGGCATGTTGTTATTCCCAAAGGGGATGACTATGCAACTAATGGCATTTAGCTGTAGCCCATGGCTCGAGCACCAGTCATCCTATCTCTGTGAGACCCCGTTTGAGTATGCATGTGCCAGCTGGAGAGTTGATTATGGCACCCAGTTTGCAGTCATCTGCGAACATGGTCAGCCATATTCCTCCTGTGTTAGCCTGTACATCACACAAATATATACTGAACAAGAGAGTTCCCGGGACTGAGCCTTGTGTGATGCCATGTGTAACTGGTGTATAGTCAGACATGGCACCTGCAATACTGAGCATGTGGGTGCTATCCCTAATCCAGGTAGCAATCCATCGTGTGAGATATGTGTCGATATCGACGCCGGTGAACCTATGCATAATGGCCGAGTGGGATATTGTGTCGATGGGTTGTGCAAAGTCCAGGCAGGCTGTGTGGACAACCGTCCCTACTCCGATGGGCCTGGTAACTGTTTAAAGAATACGAACAGGTCCAAGAGGCAAGATCTGCCCACAACAACGCTGAAATGTGTAAGACCCATTGTCTGTAGGTTCCCGATGTCTATGTGCATGAGTCTCATTACAATACGCTCCATAGCTTTGCAGAACAGGCTAGTTAGCCTTATAGGCCGATATTGTCTGTGGTCCGTTGTGGCAGCAACTCTGTGGAGTGGGACCACTATCACTGTACGCCACTATGTGGGTACATATCCTGCAGTAACTGATATTGAATAGTGACGTAATGTGAGGGTTACGTCTGTCATGAAGCCCGTGTAAGATGCAGGCTGGGACACCATCTGGTCCCATTGATGCTGTGTTGTCCACTGTGGGGAGAGCAGCACTCACCTGTTTATTTGTGATGTCAGGGGGATTACACTCTGTTGGGATGGACAGTAGCTCCTTAGGGGGGATGGGGGGAGACATCTTCCCTGAACCTGTTTGCCAGAATGTTGGCAATGTCTGTGGGTTCAGGGTATGTTTAGTCAGTATGCAGTAACTCATAGCATATCAGTGAGTGTCCACCCATGTACTTGAATTAACTGAAGAAGGCCTTGTGAGTGTCCTACATGTCTGGTGCAATTGTCCGTTAGAAGCGGGCCTGACATAAATACATGAGTGATTGTAGCTGTCTGCTAGTACAGATCACAGATGCCTTCCCTGTCTGGGATTGTGCTCTATCATGTAGTAGCATCCTCATTTCATTGTATAGCTTATTAATGGCCGGGGTCTACCAGACAGGTCCCCTGCCATTGGAGGAGTGAGTCCAGTTGTTATTTGGGATGGCACGATCCATGCAGTCCACTAGGTGTCCATAGAATGTGTATGTAAAGGATTCAGCAGTCTGAGCCATACTTACCACTGTCCCAGGGTCTCTGAAGGATACCACCTTGGTTTGGAGAAGTGTGACATTTGCTTTTGAGAAGTTCACCAAGATTACCCAGGATGGGTGTGGGGATGGGATATGGATGTCCAGTGAGATAAATGTATGTTCTGACCTTACCAATGAGAGCTATATCTCAGGTGTGGAACATAGTGTCCCCATGTTGGTGATGATCATGTCCAATATGTTGTCCCCTCTTGTGGGTGTGGTGACCGGTTGTGCCATAGCATATGAGTTTACAAATAGTAGCAACTGTTGGGCGAGGGTGTTGGGGCCTGAGTACTATCCCCAGTCAATGTGTGGGTATTTGAAGTCACCCAATATAATGGTATTTGGGGAGACCTTCATATTGTCCAGTGTTCCCAGGAAAGCTGAGTGTGGTTCCTGAGTTTGGGAGGGTGGTCTGTAGCAGGCAACAAACAAAAAGGCAGATTTGCACAATGTTAGGTGCATATGTATGGTCTGTGATGCTTTGTGCAGTGCTAGCAACCCGGAGGTATGTGTATCTGTGATGTATATGGATACTCCCCATATTTGTGTTGGCCATTCCGAGTTTTGTGGTCAGAAAGCATGGCATGAAATATAACCTGGTAGTGCTGGTGTGCATTTGTGAGCCTGAACCAAGTGTCTGTTAGTGCACAGATATCGCTGTTGTCCATATTGAGGAGATTCCTGAGTGGTCGCAATTTGAGGGTAACACATCTGGTGTTGAGCAGCATTACCCTCAGTGTTATGTACTCTGTAATGTCTATGGAGGTGGGTTTGTCTTTTGAGGCCCGGTTAAAAAAGGCAGTATGGTGGTAGCTAGTGCCTTAGCCAGTATTCGAAAGTCCAAAGGTGACAGGTGCAAGCTGTCCATAGGGAAGCTACGCGGCATGTCGAGCATGTCACCCCAGGCTGACAGACACTGTATCCCCTGTGAATGACACCAATATGTTAGCCAACTGTTAAACATGATCAGTTTGTTGGTATACTGTGACATCATACTTGGTGAGTGTAAGATGCTAGACAAGGTCAGGGTCATACTGACCTGGGCTACATAATCAGAGAGTTCCTCTATGTATCATGTCATGT
Source organism: Protopterus annectens (assembly GCF_019279795.1). Lineage (NCBI taxonomy): Eukaryota > Metazoa > Chordata > Ceratodontiformes > Protopteridae > Protopterus > Protopterus annectens. Next base: position 760,995,635 of record NC_056732.1, on the reverse strand, counting down.
GGTCCAGGGAGGAATGTCTGAGGGTGTACGCCCCAGCATGGACAATGATGCAGCCAGTCCTGTACTTGCTTTGGAGTGACCTGAGTGCATGTGTTATGTTGCTGATCCTGGCACCCAAAAAACAGCTCAGAGTGACTATTCCCTTGTTTGGCCTGGTGAGTGGGGCGTCAGTGTGTCTGACAATAAGTGTCACCTATTACAAGTGTATTAGGTGTGTTGTTTAGCCCGAAGGGCAGTGACTGTGTGGCACACTGACATTGTGAACTATGTGATATGTGGGTATTGTAGTGGGGTTTGTGTGTCTGGGTGCATGTGTTATGTTGCTGATCCTGGCACCCGAGAGACAGCTCAGAGTGACAATTCCCTTGTTTGGCCTGGTGAGTGGGACGTCAGTGTGTCTGACAATAAGTGTCATCTATTACAAGTGTATTAGGTGTGTTGTTTAGCCCGAAGGGCAGTGACTGTGTGGCACACTGACATTGTGAACTATGTGATATGTGGGTATTGTAGTGGGGTTTGTGTGTCTGCTCTGGGGGTCTCTGCTGCTTAGGCAGAGTTTATGTAGAGCCTCCGAATATGTTTATGTGTGATAATGTGGTTTGATTGCTGTCGCTATAGGTTTATGTGAGACTGATATGTGGTGTGTGTGGTTACCTTCACCACATGATAGACTATGCCAGTCATGGGTCGAGAGAGCTCAGCCTCCTGAATGTCAATATTGTTGCATCTCTCACATATATCTGAGTTTGTTGGGTGGAGGAGAGGGTGTCTGTGTACATGAGGCAGATGTGACATTAAGTCAAACCACAATATTCACTAACTGGACTGGACAGTACACATGAAACCGACCCCTGGACATGCCAGGATATTATGATGACATACTCCATAGCCTGATCACAAAGGATCAGTAGGGTGTTAAGTGTGTAAAAGAGTATAACAGGGATTAGTGCTCAGGTTTGTTGGTGTTTTGTAAAGAGTAGCTGAGAAGGATTTCAGACTGAATCAAGACACCTCCTTCAGCTATGTCATAAATAGCAATGTACACTCTTATTTATTTTACATTAAGAAGGTTCGTGGTCTGCACTCTTGTGGGAGGAGAGGCTGGACTCTGCCCTTCTGAGCTGGGAATTTATGGTTAAAGGCTTATAGTGCCTGCATCTTTGAACTGTTTCTTACTGAAATTGGTACACCTTGTTTGCTGTAGCATAGACTAGATCCAGGCCTGCTGAATCTAGCTTTGTTTGTATGCTTGTTATTTCCCTTTAATGCTAATTCCACCTAAAACGCGGCTTTTCAGTGCTTCTGTGGATCCCTAGTGATATCTGCATTTCTTACTGTACTTATTTCCTTGTTTCACTTGAAAGAAAGTTACTGTTTGTCATTTTTGCATTTAAGTTACCTGTAACACATTGCATTTAAGTTACCTGGCACTTGCTCACTAAAGCAATTATATAAGTCAGCACTAAAAAATTAAAAGCACTACACCCTTACAAACTCCCCTTGAGTACCTTGTTCCCTATTGGCCCTTTTTTCAATTATAAAGGAATTCCCAATACTATTCTAGCATTTCCAAAGGTCAGTTGTCAATCTCCTCTCTGGTCCAGCTGGTGAATCTAGGAATCTTGAGGCAATGTTACAACTGCCTCATGTACACAGACAACCCTCTCCTCCTCCCAACAAATTCCAACACGTGAGAGATGCAACCCTATAGCCAAACTGGAGGCTAAGCTCTCTCAACTCAGTACTGGCGTAACCAACGCCAGTCAGGAGGAGAAGGAAACCACACTCACTACAATTCCAGTCTCACATAGACCTACGACGACAGCAAACCAAACACATAAACACACAAAAACATACTCAGAGGCTCTAAATAAAAATCAGCCTAAGCAGCAGAGACCTGCAAAGCAGACACCCAAGCAACCGCTACCCCAAAGCAAAACACGTGCAACACATAGCTCACAAAGCCAGTGTGCCGTATAGTCACAGCCCTTAAGGCTAAACAACACACCTGATACACTTGTAAAAGGTGACTCTATCGTCAGGCACACTGACGTCCCGCTCACCAGGCTGAACAAGGAGAAGGTCACGGTGAGCTGCCTGTCGGGTGCTAGGATCCGCCACATAACACAAGCACTCAGGTCACTCCAAGGGAAGTACAAATATGACTCAGTCATTGCCCATGCTGGTGTGAATGACCTGAGATGTACCTCCCTGGACTACATGAAAAGAGAAATACAGGAGCTCTCTGAGCATGTAGCCCAGGCTGGTATGACCCTGACCTTGAGTAGCATCTTACCCTCATCAAGAATGATGCCACAATATGAAGACAAGATGATCAATTTCAACAATTGGCTTAAGTATTGGTGTCATTCAAAGGGGATCCAATGCCTGTCAGCCTGGGATGACATGCTCGACAAGCCACAACGCTTCACTAGGGACAGCTTGCACCTATTACCCCTGGGCTTTCGGATATTGGCAAAGGCTCTTGCTACCCCCATAGTGCCTTTTTTAGGCAAGACTCAAAAGACAAACCCACCTCCATAGGTATCACAAGGGATAAGAAACTAAGAGTAGTGCTACTCAACGCCAGAAATCTAAACCTCAAGATGCATGTACTCGAAACTCTCCTTAGCATGGAGAACATCGATATCTGTGCAGTAACAGAAACCTGGTTCGAGGCTCCTGAGTGCACCCCAGCACTACCAGGTTATACCTCATACCATGCTTTTCGGCCCCAAAACTTGGACCGAACCACAAAAGGAGGGGGATTATCAATATTTATCAAAGATATCCACACCTCCAGGTTGGTGGCACAGCAGGAAGCATCAGAGGCTATCCATGTGCAACTAACAGTGGGTAAAACTGCCTTCCAGTTTATAGCCTGCTACAGACCACCCTCCCATACCCAGGAACCCCACTCGGACTTCCTGAGAACACTGGAAAATATGAAGGTCTCTCCAAACACCATTATATTGAGCGACTTCAACTACCCAAACATAGACTGGGAGCATTACTCTAGCTCCAACAACCTAGCCCAAAGGTTCCTAGAATTTATAAAATCAAATGCTATGGAACAACTTGTTACCACTCCCACAAGAGGGGAAAACATACTGGACCTGATCATCACCAACATGGGGACTCTATGCTCCAGACCAGAAGTGTATCCCTCACTGGCAAGATCAGACCATAAACTAATCTCACTGGATATTCACATCCCGACCCCACCCCCTGCCCAGAAAACCACAGTGAAAAACTTCATAAAGCAAATTTCACGCTCCTCAAAACCAAGGTGGAATCCTTAAAAGCCCCCGGGCCTGTAGAAAATAGGGCCCAGACCGCAGAATCCTATATAAACGCATTCTATAAACATCATCAGGAATGCATGGATCATGCAATCCCAAATAAAACCAAGACTCAATCCTCCAAAGGCAGATGTCCTGTCTGGTGGACCCCAGCCATAAACAAACTATACAATAGAAAGAGGAAGCTACTACATGATAGAGCAAAATCCCAAAAAGGGAAGGCATCTCTGATCAGTATTAGCAAAAAACTACGGGCACTCATAAAATCGTCTAAGTCCAGCTTCAAGAGAAAAACTGCACAGGACACTAAGGATAATCACAAGGCTTTCTTTAGTTATCTTAGAAACCTGGGTGGGAATTCCCTGATATGCTCAGAATTAGTCCAAAATGACAAAAAATACACCGAACCCACAAACATTGCCAACATCCTAGCTGACAGGTTCAGTGCAAACTTCTCCCCCCACCCCACAAAAAGGGCAAATATCTATCCTAGCAGACATCTCAGATGCTCAGGTAAGAGCTGCCCTCTCCAAAGCAAAAAACACAGCATCAATGGCACCAGACGATGTCCTGGGCTGCGTCCTACATGAACTCCAAGAAGAGCTAAACCCAAACATAGAACTATTGTTCAATCTCAGCCTTTCTACAGGTTATGTACCCAAAGAGTGGCGTACAGCAACAGTGGTCCCTCTCCACAAAGGTGGTGCCTCAATGGATCCTGGAAACTATCACCCCATAAGCCTGACAAGCTTGGTCTGCAAAGCTATGGATGGATCATCATGGACCTCATAAATAAAGATATTGGGGACCTACAGACACTGGATCCTACCCAGTTCGGCTTTGTTAAGGGCAGATCCTGCCTCTTAAACCTGGTCAATTTCTTTGAAACAGTCACCAAGGCCATTGACGAGGGGAAGGTGGTCCATACAGCCTACCTGGACCTCGCAAAAGCCTTCGATACAATACCCCACTCGGGCATTATAGATAATCTCACCAGCTTAAATATAAACCCCTATGTCACTAGATGGGTTGCAAACTGGCTCAAGGACAGAACCCACATGGTTAGAATTGCTGGAGCCATGTCAGACTCCAAACCAGTTACAAGTGGTGTCCCACAAGCCTCAGTCCTGGGACCTCTCTTGTTCGGTATATATTTCTCGGAGGTACAGGCCAACACAGAAGGACTGTGGCTGACCAAGTTCGTGGATGACTGCAAACTAGGCGCCATAATCGACTCTCCAGATGACACAAGCATCTTCCAAAAGGGCCTCATAGAAACAGACAACTGGTGCCATAGCCATGGCCTTAAGCTAAATGCCAAAAAGTGTATAGTCATCCCCTTTGGCAAAAACAAAGTGCCCATAAATTACCACATAGGTGGTAATCCATTAAGTATGGAAAAAGTAATTAGGGACCTGGGGACCCAAGTTGATAGCAATCTCTCATTTGACAACCATGTGACCAAAGTGGTTAGAAAAACATTTTATATAGCCCCCCTAATCATGAAGGGATTCACATCTAGATCAGGGGAGGTCATCGTGCCTCTTTACTCATCCCTCATCAGGCCCATAATTGAGTACAATGCCCCTTTTGGGATGTACCTTACCAGACACCTGCAGCAATTGGAAAGACCCCAAAAGTACCTCACCAAGAGGATCAAAGGGCTCAAACAGATGCCATATGCTGCCCGGTTAAAGAAACTCCATCTCTACTCAGTGGCATACCACCTGCTCAGAGGCGATCTGTGCCTGACGTATAAAGCCATGTCCAAACCGGAATTAATGGACATGCTGCACCTCAGAAAATCCAAATCCCATCAAGCTACACGCTTGAGAGACTTGAACCTCAACACTGAAATAAATAGGACATGCTGGAGGGACAGATTCATAACCCAGAGGCTCCCTTCATTCTGGAATAAAATCCCAGTCCAGGTTAGGCAGAGTCCCTCATTGACTCTCTTCAAGAGGAATCTTGATGAGTGGATGGGGGATCATAGGTTTACCCCCGGGTATCACTTCTGTGTCACTGTTAGACAGAGGCACAGTATACTTACCTCGAAAAAGGGCATAGCAAAATTAATTTTAAATGGGTGGTGAAAGCCAAACACACTCTGGCTAGGCTTATAAATGCCCTAGGGCAGATAGCCTAGTATGAACCTATGAACCTATATATGTCCTGAGTCAGGGCCAACTGTACCTGACTGACAATGCCGACATCCTATCAGACAGGCCCATATAGACATACCCACTTCCCACTGACGATAGTCCCAGTCATCATACCAGGAGATATCACATGTAGCATGGCTGAACAGCTCCCCCAAAGCCAAAAGCATGGCAGCAATTGGATAACATTGTTTCCCAATATGTGTCATGCATGAACTACAGAACAAACAGACCCTGCACCTGAACAGTCTGTTGAGCCTCACCCTCTCCACAGGATCTGGAACCGTTGAATGTGTTACAGCAACATATGGTACTCCCAACAAGTGTTGGTGCACAACACACCATGGGAAGTATAGTCCAGTAAGTCTATGAAGTCTGATCTGCAAGGCCATGGAGTCCATCATGGTTGAAGTCATAAACAGAGCTATTGGAAGCTGACAAACACACAACCCTACCAACTATGGTATGTTCATGTGCAGATCATGGTTCCCAAACATGCTAGACTGTTTGCAAGGTAGACACCTAGGACATACATCACTGAACAGAGCTGCACATGTCCCACATAGACTTTGAATAGCCCTTTATCAACATCCCTGACACGTCGTATCCACAAAACCAACAATCTGTGCATAAATATGTGTTGATATATGAAGGAATGTCAATGTGTCCACAGATAGATCACACAAGGTAAGAATTATGGGGTCCTGTTCAAGCTGTTGACACCTGTTGACACAAGACGACCCACATGGCTCATTCCTGGGATTGCATAAAACAAAGTATACACACATTACCATGTCCAGTCTGATGATGTCAGCATCCTACAAATATAGCAGGTGAAGAGAAACCACCCAACAAAGCAGATAGCACACTGTGTTAATGCGTATTTCTTTAGTATCATAACATAGTTAGGTAGGGGGTTTGAATCCTGCAAACACTGACAGTGTGTAGCGGGGTGTATGTGTGTGATTTCCTTTGAGAGGAGTGCCCTTTTTGGAGACTGGGAAAACACATTAAAAGAGGTACATTCCTCTTTGGAAAGTCTGATGATGTCAGCATCCTACAAATACAGCAGGAGAAGAAAAAACACCCAGCAAAGCATATAGTGCGCCATGTTAATGCGTATTTCTCTAGTATCATAACATAGTTAGGTAGAGATTTGAATCGTGCAATTGCTGAGTGTGTGTGACACAGTTGGTCAATGCAGTCTGGGTTTTGCTTTTACTATTGTATGACATATCATGATTAAAACAGTATGTGCATTGCACACATCAGGTATCTGCATGGCAAATAAATATGTGTACATGTGACCTCAATGAGTACATAGGTGTGAAGCCTGCATACTACATGAATACATTTGTTTCCTTTGACAGATAGTGCCGTTACTTCTCAGATCATAGGTCACATATGTATGTATGTGACAAGCCTGGCCACTGTAGTGATCTGTGTCCACGGTCATCTGTGCCACACACACCCATGACAGTTACTATAGAGTACTGTGAGTGAGGGTACGTGCCTGGGGTATATGTCAGACATGTTCATACACAACAACGACTGGCAATAATGGATAGTCATTACAGGTGTATAACAGCCCTGTGGATATGCATTCAGGCCCCTAATGTCTTATGTGGCACACCGAGGGACTCCACAATACCTATGGATATGTGGATACCAAGGGACAGATGACATAACACGTGACTGTATGTACACATTGGTACCCAACATACATGTTGAGGGCTACCACCTATGTGGTACTATTGGGATAGTATGCATAGTAAATGTGGATGACAATGCCATAGTCGGCTTACTGCTATACAGCATGTATTGGACAACAGGTATCTGTCTGTATGATACCCTTGTGTAGGACATGCGTCCCATCCAGGGAATGCATTGTAGGCCAATGCATGCATTTCCAGATGTGGATGGACATATTCCTAGTGTGTTTGCTTGTACCTAAGAGTGCTACATGCCAAACAGGTGTGGTCCCAGGAACGGGTGCCGGTCAATACCACTGGTTACTGTTATAGTATAGTACCGGAAGGATCCAACTGTTACTGAGTTCCCTACAACTGTGTGTCATTTGTCAGGACATCATCTAATGATTAGTTATAGTCATGCTGTTGAGGTTGTGTATACTACCAGATTGAAAATCATTAACAGGTATTAACAGTATCACCCACAGCATAGTGTCAACCCATGTCATACACACATGTGTACTCATGTTAGTACATATCTGTAGTAGAATGCATACTGGTCATCAAAAGATACTATGAGATGTTAACAATGTGTACAGCAGGGTATGTCACACGTCCCATGTGTCCACTATACACGTACATGCAGACAGTGTGCACCCACCAAGTTCACAGATGTACAATTGCTAATCTGTAATGCACACACCACACATGTACTGTTCACTCACTAACACATGCTGGCAACACTGTACACTTCAGCCAAGTGGCACATGGGTGGACAATACATACTCAGACCTAACACTGGTGTAAACAATGCTACATTGACAATCAGAGCTGTGATGCATAATGCCTGCTCAGATATACCTACAAGGATATCATTACACTTTCCTGTTGACAACTTGCTAATATTGCTACACTGCTATAATGTCACCCTGTGCATCAGAACCATGTTAGCCTGTTCCTGCATCAATGTTACAGATGACAGGAGGTGGCACAGGTGTCATCATATGCACAGGATGTGTTGTTGGTTTGCCAGAGCCCGACATTGAACCATCCAATCGACATGTCTGTGTGTGTGTGTGTGTGTGTGTGTGTGTGTGTGTGTGTGTGTGTGTGTGTGTGTGTGTGTGTGTGTGTGTGTGTGTGGGACAACAGCACAGCATGGGCCAATGTTGATGTAATGTGTGTGTGTATGTGTGAGCCCTAGTTGTTTGGTTAATGTGTTTGTTTCTGCATGCACACAGCTCCGCCATGTGGCTGCCATATACAGGAGGTTGTGGGGCAGCCACAGACTGTACCTACTAGGCTGTGCAGATCACTGTCTCTGGGCACGGACATGGTACCTGTGCCTGGCAGGGGTGCTATGGGCAGTATCGTGTACCAACCCTGACTGGGTACTATCACCAGAGGCAGAGGTATGATGACTGGACCCATGTCCCTGCTGGGACTGGCCAGAGCCACGTGCATGTAGTCTACTAGGACAATCAATAGACAGGCCAGCCCTAGCATTGCTGTGGCTGGTACTGCCACTATGGGAGCGGCTGTGAACTGTGTGCCGTCTGCGATGACAGCCAGCTGTTGCTGTTGCTAGCATGCATCCACGTCGACATCTCAACCATCCCGCACGGTCCTGGCTCATGGAAGACACATTGTGGAGGGCATCTAATGTCTCCCCCCAACGTCTATCAATGACCTCGGTATAATTCCGAATGGCACCGGCAAGGTCACGGATGCTGTCATTGATAGCGGTGTAATGGGCCTTCTGCCCTCTTAGTCCCTGTCTGGTATACCATTCCATAAGTGCCTGTGCCTGCATTACAGCCGGAACATACTGGAGGTTGTAATACCTCTGGGAGCACGTCTGCCAGGGGCAATACAACCAGTGGTGCTCCCCCGAGAACCCCTGGACATCCGCCTAGGTGGTACCATTCCAGGAATCCAGCTATAGCTGCTGTGAGGGGATGCAAGTGCCATGGGTACCACACTCTCCTGGTCAATGCCAACTGTATGCTGTCCCTCGGCTAAGGCCATTGGTGATGAGGGATGTATCGGCAGTATGAAGGTGCACATAGAAGGGGTTGAACGCTGTGTAGTGTTGATTGGTGGACCAACAACAGACCCTGTCAAACCTTCCTGTGCCAGAATACATGTCTCATCATCTCCACTATTAGTGGCAGTGACTTTAGTTTCCCTGCTGCTGTCAGCCACCCCAAACTCAGCACCTGTGAGAGGAAGACAGGAAACACACTTTACAATCTGTACATGATGTTAGCAAACATGCACATATGCACACATGCACACATGAACACATGCACACATGCACACATGCACACATGAACACATGAACACATGAACGCATGCACACATGCACACATGAACACATGCACACATGCACACATGAACACATGCACACATGCACACATGCACACATGAACACATGAACACATGCACACATGCACACAAATACACTCCTCACTACAGCACATACACACACACACACACATACACACACACACACCAGCAATCCAACACACACTCAATAGTGGGTGAAGGTGAGTGACAGTATCACAAGGCAAACAGTCACCTCACACATGTCAGCATGCAGAATATGTCTTACTCAAGACCATGCAGTGCAAGTGTAGACAGCCCTATTTAATGACATTATACATGGCTTTGATGCATGTGTGTAGTTGTTCAGTGATTGGCTACACCCTGGAAAACAATGTGTACATGACACAACATTGCTGTGCATGTATTATCAGATCTGCAATGTCATGTGCACCATTACTCACAGGTATACATACCATGGCTGCATGTGTTATCTGTGTGACACATAGATTGCCATGTGTGATTACAGTGTCTGTGTCCATAGCAGATAATAGTGGGCACAGGTGTAGCACATGCATGCTATGTACATACACAGGATGAGTGGTGCATGTAGACGTGAAGGAATCCCAATGCTCAACATGGCACTTGTACAGTGGTTATGGTGAGTGTGGGACATATTGCAGATATTTAGGTGCCAGCCATGACATGACATGCTACATGACTGCAATATTAAACACCACACATACTCAGTGTGTGTCAAGTGACCTATACACCCAATAGCATTCCAGGACAAATATGTGACACTTTGTACAGATGGCGACTGCTGTGCATATTGTGTATACTGGCATATGTAAGCACACACAACATGCTATGCATATTGTATATAGGTGCATATGTTTGCACACACACAACATTGAGGTGCAAAGCAATGACTGCTATGTGTAGTACTGTGGTCACTGTAACTGAATGGGGTGTAGTACCATGTGCCATCATCATTATGCATCTTGTGGTCACTCACAGCTACTAATGTGTGACAGACCACTGTCTAGCATGCTGTACCTGAACTGCAGTGCCGTGGCTACGTTCAGAATTACACAGCCACTTTGTACATGGGTGTGTGAGGTGCCCAACAGGGAGCATTGCCTAACATGACTGTGTTATGTGTTGAAGAGTGTTGTACAGCCCCATGATAGGCCACTACCCCTGAGGTACATCATGTGTGTGTGGATGACATGTGGGATACTGAAGTGTGACCTTACAGCAGGTGTGTGGTAATGCCATATGTAGCATGTGTTTGTGTACTGCATATGATAAATGTGTTATGTTGTGTACAGCTGTAGCAACTACGCCTATCCAATGTGCAGTACGGTGTTGCCACAACTGTGTCTGATGCTCTATGTATTGCATGTCATTGAGGCAGCTACTGACATTACTGAGCTGTGCAACATCTTACAGCAAACATGTACGGCATGCATTATGCGTAGGTGTGTTACGTGTGCATGGCCTACACCTCACCTATGACATGCACATATCATTACCAACATTGCAGTTATACCACACTCACCAGCATGGATTGTCTGCCCTGCTGTCACACCAGAGGGACCTACAAGAATATGAGAGAGTTTGTCAGTGGCCGCAACTGTGGCATTGCTACAGTGGGTATGCTAAACTACAGTAGAATAACAGTCAACAGTCACAGGTGTAGAGATAATATTCCATATATCAGTATTGCACAACACTAGGCAGCACAACTACTAAACACACAGTGCACACCTCACGTAGACATAATCTAACAATACAGTTAACTGTAGTCTACAGAAAGGGAATGTTACCTGCTCGCTCCATATGAACAAGCTGGGTGGCTCTGGCCTCCATGACAACACATGTCACAGGTTGTTGCTGCTGTTGTCCAGGAGCCACCATGCTTAGGAGCAGCTCCTCCACTCTGGTGAGGGGGGATGAATGGCCACCCCACCACCTGTGGCAAGCTGTTGTCTTTGGATATCAGACACATGCCACCGGACATGTCTAATTAAATCACTGCAGTGATGGTGTACCTGCTCATATGTCCAGTTATGCATGCCTATGTCATTTACCCGACGAACAAGATCCTGCCACAGTGCAGTCCGCTCCTGCTGGTGATGGCTGCTTTGGGAAAACAGCATTGTGCACTGCTGCACCAGACTTTGCACAATCTCATCTTCCTCCGCTGCTGTGTACGACAGGTTGCGTTGGTGGGCCATCTGGCTGAAAAAGATATGAGCAATATGTGTGAGCGAGTCCTGTGGCACACTTTAAACCTTTAACCAAAGATATCACTTTACTGACATATATACCATCCATTTGTTTGTCAGAGGTTACACACGTTCAATACCATTTATTGGTTCTCAGGCCACAACTGACTAACAGTGCCTGGCACACTCTATATATCATACCACTATACAACAGTACCCGACACACTGTTTGTGACCCAATGCACAACCTTGACTCAGGGGTATATATCACGACAATGCATGAACAGAGATGTCATCCATTGCAATAAATGTAAAGTACTGGTACCACCCTAGTCAATGATGCCATAGCCCTGCCTAACATATGTGTACAGTTGTTATTATAGGTGACATACTGCTGTAACAGAGTATATATGTTGCTGGATACACACATATACCCTGTAATACACATATGATTGCAGCCATGGTACAGGCATAATTTCACACACATCAGACAAACATACAATGCACCACTGTATGCCAACACAGATGAGTATTACCTGTGTACCATACAGTACTGTGTGCCACTAGTTACAAACCCTTATGCCTGAGTTTTGTCCTCTGTGCAGACTGCAGGAAACACACAAGACAGTGTTTCCAAGCAATGTGAACACACACCATACTGTGCTGTTTAGGCGTACAGCTTCAGGTAGTACTACAGTTCCTATGGGAGTTGGATTCACCAGCAGTACCACTCACTAAGCATACATGTATTGCTTTAGCCTACAATGAGACACCACGGTCATCAACAAGGAACTACGTCACATCATATGCCATACTACTATGTCTGCCTAACAGTACAATACACATCTTTCCCTGGTGTCACAGCTAGGATAGACACTACCATGTCAGATACAACTTCACACTAACCTATCACACCTTTACAGACCTTGCACACATTCAGCGTTACACTTATTCAACCTCACATAGCAGGTATTGCATTAAATACATGTGTGAGTGCATAGTGTCATAGGTAGGTACTATTCTATTGGCCCTAGGGCCTACAGCAGCCTAGCCATATGCTACCCTGGCCTTTGACACACATGTACTTTGATTTCACTTGCCCCTGCCAACCAGAACCACAGAGGGGGTCCTGGGGTGTATTACCAATCTCCCAAACAATCATCAGGGGTATTTATGACAACTGCTAACGAGGAGCCTTGTTTGCTATTGCTAGGTGGTCTATTCCAGTGTATGGCATATCTCTGAGATAGTAACCTATCCCTCCAGCACGTGCTGTTTAGTGAGCTGACGAGGTTTAGGGCCCTAGAGCATGTATCCCGGAGGGATTGTGATATGTTGCCATGGTGGTTGTCACCCAGCTTTGGGTGTGACATACCTCTGTATGTCCGGCAGAGGTCACCTCTGTGTGGCCGGTATGCAATACAGTCTAGATGTGGTTTTGTGAGTCAGTCTGCATAGGGCATGTTTGCAGCCGGTATTACCCTTTGTGAGGTATGTCTGTGGTCTTTCCACCTGCTGTAGTTGTCATGTGAGGTACATACCACACAGGGCATTGTGATGTGTAGAGGGGAACACTGACCTATATTTCCCAAGATGACACACATGTTGTCATGACACATACCACACAGACAGATTACACGTCTAGTGTGGCACTGTCTTTATCAAAGAGGTGGCTACTGTCCACCTGTGTCCCATGTTCCCTTATCACCCCTTCGGTGTTGGGTAGATCTCTACCTATGTGCGAGTTAATGGGTACAGTGTTTTGGAAAGGAGGAATGGCACTGCAGTATCAACACTTGTCTACAGTCCATGCCACCACACACCTGTTGCAGTACATATGGCCCCATGTCTCTCTCTCTATATATGTATATATCTATATATATATATATATATATATATATATATATCTATATATATATATATATATATATATATATATATATATATACGGATTCACTTTAGAAACTCGAATTCCCAAAATCTCGAACCTCATATGGTCGAGACCAAAAGATCGAGTTTTGGAAACTCGAACTTCTAAAATGAAACGCAAAAAAAAAAAAAAAGTCAAACAATGCTTCGTGCCCCCCACACCCCCTTACTTAAATATACCAACTTTGAGATTGCGCTACAGTGGGGAAAAGGGAAATCTCCCATATTGCGCTGCATGCGGAAGTGCAAAACAGGAGATTTCCAACTTCCTGTCAACACCACAAAAAAGATAACAACTTTAAGTAGACACAGAGTGTACAAGAAGCTTTGCCTATGTGTGCACGTAACGTTTTAAGGTAAGTAAAGTGTTATTGTTTAAAACTTTACATATTCGATATACTGAAATATCGATCATATGGTCTCGACCATATGACATTCGAGATTTCAGTAATTCGATGTAAAGTGTAGTGCTTCCATCTATATATATATATATATATATATATATATATATATATATATATATATATATATATATATATATATATATATAGATATACACGCATATCTATACACATATATGTACACATCCATTGCTGTACACATAGATGTACATATAGGCACATATACAGTCCACCTTTCATGGTGGGGATATCAGTTATGCGACAGTTGTGGGATGTACAGTAGTGTGATTATATTGCACAGTGTTGTGCAGAATGCATGTGGGTGTCCTCGGCCCATGTAGCTTTAGCAGGCCTCACTGGCTGTAACACAGCAGATCTGACAAATCAGTCCCACAGCGTTTAACCAGCACATGACATATATCAGCACTGCATGCTGTTTTCTATGCCACACGCTACGACCTACATAGATATATGCACATAACAACCTTCAACGACAGATATCTGTCCACCCTTCACTAAAAGTTGCAGTATGTCCCTTGCCCTATGCACATGTGTACTGCTGCCGCATATGGATGATTTGCAGTATGTAGAGTACTCTTCAGGAACATCTACTACATGACAACACGTACATATGAGTTACATACCTTACCTTTGTATTTCAATGCTCCTTCTGTTACAGTTTTGTAGGTTTTTTTTTTTTTTTTGTTTTTGTTTTTTTTTTTGGTTGTTGGTTTTGGGTTTTCTCCCTCTGTTTCTGTTTCTGTCTCTGTTTCTCTCTCTGTTGTCTGTGTCTGTCTGTGTCTCTCTCTCACTCTCGCTCTCTATCTCCCTGTACCTGCAATGATATTATTGCATGTGTGGACAGCAGGTACAGCCTGCTTTTCTAGGTATCTGCACTTGTGCATGTGACAGCCTCTGCACCAATTGCTGCCCACCATTCAGTAATTGAATGCAGCCTGCTGTGTGGTGATTGCATTACTCACTGTGATTGCAGCCCACTGCTATAAAATGCTAGGTTAGGTAGGCGTAGCCCTTTCAGCTTTCCAAGGTGGGGCCTATGCTGGTTTGCTCTGGACACCATTGTGTCAGTCAGAAGGTTGGTATATGTCTCTTATCTGAAGCTAGGGTTGTAGCCAGTGATATGCATGTTGTATTCAAACCTGAATGTTGCTGCTTCCAGTACACACTTCTCCATGTAGACATGTACTCACCCCTCCAAATGCTAACACAGGATACATAGGAGTATGTACTTTCTTTCTGAATTAGACATTTAACTGCCATACAAATGTGGTTAGTGCAGTGTATTCCTGTGGCACATGCAGTGCTTGTGAACTTTTATACTGTAATTATTACATTATTCACCTCTGAACAGTTTGTGGTTTGTTTGTGTTGACATTAGCACATGCTGCTCAACACAAATGGACATATTTCAGTACTGAGTATCCTACCTACACCTTGGTTTTTAGGGGTGCAGAACTGCAAAGAGCATTTTTTATTATCATGTGAGGTTTATCTTGCTGAACATACAGGGTTGCTGTGTACCTGTTAGTCTATTAAGGCAAGTAGTCTGTCTGCATAGCTCCCACCTGTGGACATATCCAGATGGTAGCTAGACGTTAACCTATTATACTTTGTCTGTGCACCACACCAGTCTTTTCAGCACTGGCACATTGGCATTGTCACAGTTAGTTGCTAGCAGTACATGGCTACATCCTGTGATATTTCTGTGTTGTACTCCTACATAAGGGCATGCTTGCGGAACTCCTTCCAAAGCTATTTGCAGAGTGTGTAACAGCAGTAATGCGATTATGCCTGTGTGTTTCTGCCTTTGCCAGGCCTCAGATACTCTCAGGTATATATTTGTACGGCCTCAGTGAAAGGTACATATATGTTAGATACACCTGCAATATATTACAGACATATTGCAGTTGAGACTTTCTTGGGACTCAGAGCATAATTATACCTACATCTTTTCTGACGTGCAAGCAGTGTCTACTGTCACCTATTGACATTATTCATTACATGTGATTCCACACTTGTCTGCCTAAAGTTAGTACTTTCCAGAGTGATTCAGTGGGGCACAGCTAACATTTGTTTACAAATCAGGGACGTAAAGCAGTCACAGTTGGGGTGTCTGGCCTCTGGCCTATTCAACTTTGCCAGTATTTATCCTGGTCTGATACTGTGTGGTGTTTGTAAGGTGCTACTGTAACATTATTCCCTGCTTGGATGGTTGGCTCTCTTTTCTCAGTCATGTCATGCAATTCCACAACAGCTGCTGGTAAAGACCCACAGAACAGGATTTGTGTTATACCATTCCTAATTTCCATTTACATTACCTCATTGTAATGCATGATATATTTATTTCAGCACCAAGTTATTTGTATATCTGCTGTGGCTTAGTGGTAATTCATGCAATCTATTGTGTCAGTGGTCTGGGGTTTGA
Organism: Protopterus annectens; assembly: GCF_019279795.1. Classification (NCBI taxonomy): domain Eukaryota; kingdom Metazoa; phylum Chordata; order Ceratodontiformes; family Protopteridae; genus Protopterus; species Protopterus annectens. The sequence goes on along the minus strand of NC_056732.1, from coordinate 760,979,145 downwards.
GACTAGCAGAGGTTTTTTCTTTTGCTGCTGAGCAGAACAAGGGCCCTTCCATAGAGTGACTAAGGCACTTTTAAGCAGTTGTAAGCAGGTTGGCGCGGGTTTGAGTGATGCTTAGCAATGCTTAGCTAAGCGCACACATGCGCACACTCACTTAAACCCACTTACTACTGCTTAAAAGTGCTTACTCCCGTTAACCCCTGCACTAATTTCTTTTAAAGAAAAGAAAATGGGGAGATAGGAAAGTGGTGAAAAAGGGGGCACAAAGAGGGACAGACAGTAGGTAAACAAGCTCGGGATGGGCAGGACAGGTGTAGGGAAGGTCCATAGCTGCTCATTCCTTTACCAGCAACAGCTGTGCATATGCAATAAATTTGGAGTGAAATTTGAAACCATCCAAGCCTGGGAGAGGGGTGAGGACAACAAAGTATGCTGTACTGCCAATTATAATTATCAGTTTACATGTCCAGTGGACATGTGTGTGAAATGGGCAGCTATGTATGGGGCATAATTTTTTTGTGGGTACAGCTTGCCCTTTTTTTTTTTTTTTCAGGTGAGAGTGGAAAGTGAGGTAGAGGAAGTAGGTATGTTTGGGGAGGTAGGTTGCGGAGGTAAACAGACAAGACAGACAAGATGCATACAGGGGCGGTGTGTGACACATGGGGTGGGTGAACACAATTGATGAGGTCAGATGTTTGGAAATCGCAAGCCCATGAGCCCACAGATGGTAACATTGGAACTGAGATTCCCACCCATGGGCAGTCACCACTGCACCTTCACAGCCCCGAGGGTGGCTGTGCTGGGGGCTGCGTAGGATGGGCAGGCTCACCCGTGAGATGCGTCACTCTCACCTCGAACTGGCGTAGGGGATCAACGACTGAATGCTGGATCTCCCTATGCACCACAGCCCAGACCTTTCAAAGGGTGACAGGTGGCCCTTCTCCACCCATGCTTGCATGGGAGGACAAGCCCCATCCCCTGTGGCCCTTCCACCCAAAGGTGGCACAGGACCAATGGAGGAGGGGAGCCCGGGCTGGGCACCGGACCTGCTGATGCCAGGTGCACTCGCCAGCTGAGGAGGGACAGGTGGTTCCATTGGGACCGGCCTTCCCATACATTCTGTGATTAGGTGTGTTTAATTACAACATAAACAACAGCATTCCAGATTAGTTGTAACAGCATGCAGTAATATTCCCATTAACCCAACACACCAAGGTTCCAACAGTTTAACAGCAAGCATAACACATGCATATATTGAACGACAGTGGATATTCCAACAGCATGCAGGGATGTTTGGTAGCAACAGGCCACCACGATTGTGGTGTTTGAACAGGGCACATGCATCAACATGAATGCAAATATTTATAGAACAATAGGACATATGTCCCAACAAATATTTAAGATTACACATACCCATTGAGGTGTGGAATTGCATGGTTTATGCACATACAGTAGGGTGTAGAAAAAAACCTCTATTAACATGTTATAATTACTTTTAGTCTACACTACATTCCTAGTGACTGCAAGTTTATATCCCCTACATGTATTATTACACTTGCCACCATGCATTAGGTTGTGTAATAGGTTTGGCTAGTTCAATATATGCCAGACCTATATCTGACATACTAACTGTCCAAGATGCAGATGTTACTGCTACATATTCCTTGATTGCATTTATATTTCTTTATCTACATATCTGGATGTTTTCACATGACATGTTCACTTCTATGTGTACAGAACCCTGCATTTCTTGACACACGCTCACATTTCTGGGGAAAAAATTAACATGCTACTCGTGTGCCAGATTTACTTATGCATGCCAGCCAGTAACTGACTGTTGAGGAATGTATATATGCTTCACAGCTACTAGCACTTCCATCACCCATTTTATATGGGACTGCACAACACTGGGTTGCCAGCACTTTTTAAAACAGTACTATTCGTATAATGCAAGGGTACAACAGCATTTCAAACTAAGTGACACAGATGCACTCCGGGTTTTAGACCTTTATTAATGGCATTACACACTTTTCCACAGGCTCACTCCTTTATCTGTTATAACAGTGCATATGGAAGACATATTCAAGACATATTATACCTTTATTAATAGGTTTGAACACTCTTTTTCAGGCTCACTCACTTATTTTATATGACAGCACCTGCAGAGATATTATTCCGAGCATACATTACCTTTCTTAATGGGTTACTACACTCTTTTTCTGGCTCTCTGACTTTTTTATCTGACAGTACATGCAGAGGACTTATTCAGGCCATTTTATGGCTGTATTATTGGACTACAATATTTTATTTCATTCTCTCTCCCCTACTTTATATAACAATACATGCAGAATAATCACTAACCTGCCTGGTGACGCAGCCTTAGCAGCCTATCTGCATAGGCTTTTTGATTCTCAGCACGGTCACCTGCAGCTGTAAAGTAAATAAAGGGATATTGAGACATACCTATCCATTATACAGAATCAATTATCAATTCTTACATACTGCATTCCATGGCTCCCTACTCAGTTGTGGGGCATCCTGCATCCCACGGGCCTCCTGTATCCGTTGGTTCAGGCAGTCCTGCTTCCATCTCTTCAGGTCTGCATGGTGGTGACGACCTGCTCACCAGTCCGAGGAATGCCTGTGACACTGGTGAGGTCATGAGCTAACCAGTTCCAAGCCTTTGCCTTGTACTCCATCCCTTTGAACTGGCCCTGCAGGAGTCTTGACTCATGATGGTGGACAAGGAGCCAAACCATGTATTTCAACTCCTTGATGCCCCAACGTTGCGCTCAGAAGCATGTACCCTCTCCAGCACCAGCCATTCTAACTGCAGATGTGAGCTACAATCAGTTATGGCGAGTATTCCCACCTATGGGGCTTAAATATGCCGCATTTCCCACACTTTTATGTGATTGGCCATTTTTGAAAAATCTGGGCTGATTGCAGACCTGCTTAGTAATGGTTAATCTACCATTAATAAGTATATGTATGTTAACAGTGGCTGTTTCTCTTAAGTTGTCATGGCTTAGTGGTTCTGTACTTTGATTATGATTCACAGAGTCCTGGGTTCGAACCTTATCATTCATTTTATTTTCATACTGTCCAGACAGGCTAGGGGGTGTGGCTGCATTTAAGCAACTTTGCTCTACGTTGCTCCACGGTGCGCTACGGTGCCCTGGCTGGCACGGCATGCACGTCCACGCAAACACATTGCGCTGGTTAAAGCGCTATTTCGCTATGGGCATCTCTACTGCACTGGGTAAAGTGCTCTTACACTTTGGGCAACTCTAATGCGCTGGGTAAAGTGCTCTTACACTTTGGGCACCTCTATTGCACTGGCTAAAGCGCTATTAAACTATGGGCAACTCTATTGAACTGGATAAAACGCTGCTTAACTGCAAGCAATTATATATCAGGATCCTTTAAAAATATATATTTTGTTCACTGATACATTGGCCATTTCACTGCTTTTTACTAATATTTTAATCATATTTGTCAGGTATTATTCCATATACTGATTTAAAACAGAAATAATAAGGAAAGTGGTGAGACTCAAACCGTGAATGCCTCTTGTTTGTGCGAACGCTCTACCATTACGCTATTGCTATTTGGTGTGATTTGTATAAACATTCTTTCTTATGCTCTTCCATGTCAGAATTGCTAACTACAGCTAAGCAATGGGCACACCCGCGTGCACACGCGCAAATACGGGCAGCTATTTCGGGAATTTAAAAACAATAAAATTAATGTTTTACTTTTTATAACTGTGATGGGGGTTTACAATGTAGGGAGTGTGGTGTTGGGTGCAAGAACATTTGAACGGACTCGCTCTTGTGTAATTTCATTTCACTTTTCCAAACCTTGCAGGGGCGTGGACATTTAGCTGTTCGGCAGTTGGATACGCCCCCTGCTTTCCTACACGGTCCGTGTAAAACTTACGGTTGAGTCAGTGTGCCCTCATGAATATTCATGGCATGCTGACGTCATACCGTTCAACTGCAGCCTCCGAGTAAGACTTATTAAGTCTTACACGGAGGATTTGTGAATCCGGGGGAGTAACTATTACATCTGCAATGTTTTATAAACAACATACACTATCTCAGCAACCACTCAACTTACACAAATACTGTTAGCAGTATTTTGTTCATCTAGCTGAGATCTTTCATATGAGGCTGAGGAGTTCTGTCTGTGTTACTTGGTTGCTGAGATACAAATGTGAAAATTATATCTATATAAATTAATATCATAAAAGAGTTAATATCTATTTGCCTGTACTAGACAAAGTTCAAATATTAATGCACTTGAGTTTGCTATTGTGTATGCTTTAAATTTATATTTTTTAAAACCATGTACATAGCATGTTTTTGGAATTATTGATGCAAATATGAAGAAGCAATATTTGATGCCTAGAGGTGTCCATAGGAGTTAACTGTAGATGCACCTGGAGTTGTCACTTGGAAGTAATGAGTTAAGTTGTATTATTGCATAATGTTATAGGTTTCTAATGCTGAACGTCTGTAATAAAAATGATTCACAGGCTAAACAACAATTAAATAATTAATTAGATTCACAGTCCCAAAGCAGTGCAGCCACAAACAGAGACGGGGTTCCACGCAAGTAAAAATGTATAAATACCAAACAGAAAAGCCGGTACCCCTGATGGCAATAAAACGATAGATATAATCCAGTAAATGAGACGCTGAATGCTCTGCTACAAGTTCATAAACATTTATTTATAAAGATGAGTGAGCGCTTTCGCCATAAGGCTTTATCAAACTCTTAAAACAGTAAAACCTAATTTAAAAACCTTTATAAAACATGTAATCCATTTTCATTGGTCAAAGAAACACGTCATAGTTTAAAACTTTACTTTTATTGATGCAGTTACTCCAGAAGCTCCCATTAGGATCTATCTATTTTGTGAGCTGTATATTTGAACGGAGAATGCTACATGTATCTCTCGGAGCAATAATCTTTTGGAGCATAAATGGTTGAACATTTTTCACGTTTATTTAAATACATGTAAGCTCATGATGAGGCTACACTATGTTATTCTATATGTGGATATCCTTGATCCTTACATATTGATATAATTAGTGTCCTACTTGCAAAAAGGTCATCTAAGGTATTGATTGACATGTTTGGTCAGTCGCTTGCTCCACCTCCAGATTATTTAACAGTAGTTAGACTATCGCACTAAGGTTAGGTTATAAGAAGAGTGAACTATTTTAATTTTAATTGTGTATACGCACTTCTCAGCACAGTATGTTTACCAGGCATGGTTTTATAGCAGAGCTATCTACTTGTGTTGTTAACATTGCTTAAAGACAGTATACACTGTTATTGTTATTTTAGAGGTGTACCCTTACCGCTACCGTGCGACTAGCTATGACGTTTTTCACATCCCTCCTCTACACGACGTTTCACTTCTACTATTGATTTTTCAGTCTACTGAGACTGTATGGGTATTAAGACCCACTTAGTGTATTAAGAAGTTAAGATGTGCGTACGACTACTTTATGCAGAAGTATGCACTTTGATTCATCCATTGCTGGCTTTACCTATTGGATTGTATGTAAGGTACGTTATTTAAATGACAGTGTGTTCCATGTGAAATACTGTTAAGAGGTTTTAAACTATGATGCGCATTTCCTGGTTTAATTTGTTTACTAAGTATGATTTTATGACAAGTGATGTTAGATAGTTGCGTTGCCAATCTTGTGTGAGTTTAGCAACTACTATGCTTGTTGTTTTAGAGATATGTCTTGATCGCTATATTGCGATTTGCGCCTTTCTACGGCGTGTTACTTTCACTATTGTGCTTTTAGCCTACGTGAATGTATAAGTGTATTTTGCTTGTTATTTTAGAGTTATGTCTTGATCGCTACAATGCGATTTGCCATGAAGTTGCTTGTTTTCTTTTCTTCACATGATGTTTTGTTTTTATTATTGTTCATCTACCCTATTGTGATTGTACGGGTTTTTATACCCAATATATATTTGGAAGTCAAAGAGGCGTAGGTTTAACTCATGTATAACAATGCACTTTGATCTATGCATTGTCAGCTTATTTTATGGACTGTATCTAGGAAACATTGGGTATACGTTATCATGTGAACTACTGCTTTAAAGTTTTAAACTATGACGTGCTTCTTTGACCAATGAAAATGGATTGCATGTTTTATAAAGGTTTTTAAATTAGGTTTTACTGTTTCAAGAGTTTGATAAAGCCTTATGGCGAAAGCGCTCACTCATCTTTATAAATAAATGTTTATGAACTTGTAGCATAGCATTCAGCGTCTCATTTACTGGATTATATCTATCGTTTTATTGCCATCAGGGGTACCGGCTTTTTTGTTTGGTATAAATAATTAATTAGCTTGCACTCTGATTGTTGTTGGGGTTTATATATTGTGATCATTGCATTGTGAAAAGGAGCTCTGATGAAGTCTAAAAGAAATAGTTGAAAGCAGTTTCTTGTTTAAAAAACTTTGTGAGATATGGTGAAGTTATTGTTCTGTTTCTTTTTTATTTTTAATTTAAGAATGTGCATGAAGGAAGCAATCCATTCTTTGACTGCTTTCAGTGAAATAAAAGACCTACTACTGCCTTCAGTTATTGTGGTACTACAGAAAGTCTTAGGTATCTAAGTTATGGAGGAAGACTATAGTTCTTCCTGTTTATGTCCAATAACAGGGATGGGTGGCTCTGAAACCTTTAACAATTATAGCAAATGATGAAGTATAGATGCAGTACAGTCTACTAAGTCTACCAGCTAGTTATTACAGATTTAAATATTCTCTGTAATTTACATTTTCCTAAAATTACCCTACTGGCAGTCTTGTCATTTTGTTTTGTTTCTTCTTTTATAATATAAGAGACCATGTTTACTATTATGTGTACCTTTATGGGCTGCCATATGGGAGAGTCACATAGCCTAACCAGTAAGGCAGTTAACTCAGAATGCACATGCTTCCTGTGACTCTCAGCAATATGATCCTTCCTCAGAAATGGCTGTATGGTGAAAAGTCACTGAAAACTCTGTCAGTAGTTCTATGGTCACCTTACAGTAAATCAATTTGTTTGACAGCATCTTGCAACAAAGCATATGCAAAACTCCAACTTTACATAATATATACCAATTCCAAGGTAGTAAAGCAGACGTTCCATCTCTGTGTATGAATCTTATTCCGTGACTGGAATTTTTGGATCAAACAACTTCAGGTCTTGTAGGGGATTAGCATGATTCATAATTTTGTATTACAGTTTCTGTGCATTAGGCTGACAGTTTACTTACTCTTCTCTGTAGACTTCTGGGGTATAATCCTGTAATGTCATTTAATTTACAAGTACTTATTTCAAATCTCCCTTCCCCAAAATAAAACATTCTGATGGTCTCTATTTATTCCTCCATGACCAATTTCTCAGATTTTTTTTTCTGTATGAGGTACAAAACTGAAATCATTTACTGGAGTATTAAACAAATATGACAGGTTGTTTGGCTGCAGTCATACAGGACGTCTTTGCAGAGTTGCATAGTATAACCCTCTTCCTCTCATTTTACCACCCTAGTTTTCATTTGATGTTAATGAGATGTCTTGAGAAATACAATGTTCCACCTAGGCTAAAATATTGATAAATAAAATGCATCTTGCTAATAAAATATTGATATTGTCATGCCAGTGTAACACAACTGAATGCTAAATCTGCTGAGATGATGGAACACAGTTTACTTCCATGTTAGCTCCTTTGTGAAAAATAAAGGCCTCTGTGAACTAATATTGATCTATTGTTCTAAGCAGAGTCCCATTAATACTGATTTATTCATAAAACAGCACAGCAGTATGACTTATTTGAACTTTTCTTCTTAGAGTTTTCATCGTTTAAGTAATCAGTGATTGGATGTACTATATTCGAGAAAAAGTAAAAAGCACTAGTAAACTTTAAATGCATAAAGAGAAACATGAACAACCCAATGTGGGAGATTTTAATTTGTGTTATATTTCTGCATTATGAGTTCTGGGAGTTAGGTGTTGAGTACCATACTATCAGTTTTAAGAGACAAGTGTCAGAACTGTTTCTATAGAAAACACCAACAACGTGATCTAGGATGTTTTCAGTGCTTTATAGTTCGGTATTATAATTTCATAAGACCCAGTTTCATAGCTGTGGTATTGACTACTATATTTTCATTTCTAAGAGAAACACTTCTATAAGTAGAAGTGTTTTTTCACAAATACATCACTTAAATTCTTCTCTGCAGGTAAATACCATGAGTGTCTCACACTTGCTAACTATATATATATATATATATACATATATTTATATATGGGATCCGTGCAGATGTTTGAAGTTTCACTTCTTTGAACCCACTTCACCGAATCCACTTGTTCGAAGTAGTGAAACTTAGAACATTGACTTTGGCAATCACACTACAGTGCGGAATGGGAATACTCCCTTTTCCCCGCTGTAGTGTGATCTCGGAGTTGGTATATTTAAGTATGGGGGGTGTAGTGGGCACAGCCCTCCTGCAAAAACATGTTTTAGTGGGGGGGGCGGTTTGGGGGGGGGTTGCCGGGGAACTAGACTTCAGTGAAAGTGCACTTTCATTGAAGTGAACTTACGCTGAAGTGTCGGTCTCCTGCTCTATTTTGAAGAAGTGTTCTTTCAATGTAGAGCAGTAGACCCGTATATATGTGTATATATATATATATATATATATATATATATATATATATATATATATATATATAAATATATATATATATAGATATACTTTTTTTTTTTTAAGTAATGTCTTTCGGCTTTTTCCCGGTTAGGGGTCATCACAGCGAAACTCCGGTCCACTAATTATTGGCAGTGTATTCTTACAGTGCTGAGTTGCCAGCCTGCCGCCCAACGCTGGCACCTACCTGCATGTCTATAACATCACTCAACCACAGAGAGGACATATAGACTCCACACAGAAGGTGTTCCAGCTGAGAATCAAATGAGAGAACCTCTTGCTGTGAGGCGACAATGCCAACCACTGCACCACCACGGCATAAACACACACACACACACACACACACACATATATATATATATATATATATATATATATATATATATGTGTGTGTGTGTGTGTGTGTGTGTTTATGCCGTGGTGCAGTGGTTGGCATTGTCGCCTCACAGCAAGAGGTTCTCTCATTTGATTCTATATATATATGCATGTGTGTGTACAGTCATCACTGTGTAGTTCTGATGGAAGTACATATGCATGTTTTTGTTTGCCATGAAATGAAGAATAAAAGTGAAGAATTTAGTGCCCTACTCCCTGACATTTGTCATTGGAAGAATAATCCATGCACAAATCTTGTCTAATCTTTTCATTTAGCAGGAAATCTCAGTTACCATGTGGAACATCAACCATATTTATGAGAACCAAAATAGACTTTTGTTCCAGCTGTTTCTACAAAATTGAAAACTCCAACCTACTGAAACTGTATGAGAGACATATTTTTGTTCTTCTGTTAAAATGTAAGAGTGTCTCCATGATCTATAATAACATTTAAATGCACACTGTACTAGAAAACCACATACTCATGTTTAAATTGTGGTTAAGAAATAAGCTGTACTGTCCGTTCCAGTGAGAAATGCATTGTGACTCAAGTGTTAAGCCAAGTATATAAGTGTATTCTAAAGATTCTAAGCAAGCAATAATATCCGACAGGGTATGTGTTAATGCGTAATTAATACTCTAGACCCCTGGAAGGACATTAATTACATATCAATACACACCCTGGGGGGCATTATTGCACTAAGGAAATGGGGTTTCTGTAAAATTGCTGTTTTACTTATTTATTTTTTAAGTACTAAATTATTTTTTTACATATTTTTGATGTAAATTAATTCCTCCACCTAATGTTTCAAACTTGCTGTAGTACATGTTAATGGTATTGGAGGATGAATTTTACATCCAAAATATAACACTTAAATATCCAGGTATTTATTTTATTTTTGGTCCCTTACTCCTAAAACGTTTGTTTTGTTGGCAATCATTGGAGATTGAAGTTACTAAATAATGGCATACATTTAAGTTTCAGACAATTATTTTCTTCAGAAAAGTTATACTAGCACAAATCTTTTTAATTAAGCAATATTGTAATTTTATAAAAGCAGAAATTAAAAACTTATTATTTTTCAGCCTCTGTTCTCTCTTTATTTGAGGCTTTGGCCAGATTTCTTCAACTGAAAGGTCTAGAGGTATGCAAACATCTTTACTGCCACACTCACTCAGTCTCTCATGCACACCTCTGTTTCAGAACATGGACACTAACACAAATCTTTGTGGCACTATGCCCTCATGTATACCTATTGTATGCTCCTCCTTGCAATGGGTGCATCATGATACTGGGTGAACTCATGTATGCTCCTCCTTGCAATGGGTGCATCATGATACTGGGTGAACTCATGTATGCTCCTCCTTGCAATGGGTGCATCATGATACTGGGTGAACTCATGTATGCTCCTCCTTGCAATGGGTGCATCATGATACTGGGTGAACTCATGTATGCTCCTCCTTGCAATGGGTGCATCATGATACTGGGAGAACTCATGTATGCTCCTCCTTGCAATGGGTGCATCATGATACTGGGTGAACTCATGTATGCTCCTCCTTGCAATGGGTGCATCATAATACTGGGTGAACTCACTTTCATGTTGATGCTCTGAGGCAATGTCAACCCCTGGAATGAGCACATTGTACGTTTCTGTTTTGTTCACTAAGGAAACCAGTGAACTTTGTTTGCCCTGGACATGTGCCCCTTATCTCCCAACTAAGAAGGATGAGAGGACATAATCTTTCACTCTTCTTGCCTCCTCAGCCAGCTCCAAATGATGTATGAGCCACTACTGAAACTTGGGTTGATTTGTGCAGTCAGGGCTTTGCCTCCCTATGCCAGCAGAGCTAGATTCATATTTCTGAGCATCAGTGAAATAATTATTCTTTCTTTTATAAAAAGGGCCCTTTGCACCTGTTGACCCTATGGCTGATCATAATGACTCTCTCCATTTGTTCTCTTCTGATCAGGGCATATCCTTGTGCAGCTACGTTTCTGGCTGTCCTATCTTTTTTTTCTTTTTTCTTTTTTACTGCTGTGGTCCGACACCATATTTCATTCCTTATAATTGCCCAGGTAGAGGGTGTGCAGTGGACGCTGAAGGGAATGTTCACTTGTTTCTACTAGTGATGTTGCCTTTCGGACATCCCCCTTCCCCGTCATGTGTGTACAGATCTAATTAGGTCCCCAGTTTACAGCAGAGATTTATTAGGACAATTGTTCCCAATAACCTGACTTTGAATGCGATCCATAGCAGAGGTGAAAAGACCATATCTCTTCTTTCCTTTACCTCTTCAGCTGTCTATTCTGTTGCATAGACCACTACATGAACATGGCTCAAGTGAGTGTAATCAGAGTCCCATCTGTCTTCTGCTTAAATGCAACTAGTAATGAAAGGATTTTCCCTGCTATGTACACTGTGGAGCAACAAGCTTATGTACCCTTGCTCACTCTATTAAGTAAGTCATTCACCTTTCAAACAGTTAAAAAGTAATTGAGCTGGATTATTCATAACATCGTATGCCATTATGTGTGTAGGCCATTTATATAATGTTTACTATGTATTGACTCTGGTAGGCTACTCATAAACAGTTCTGCATTGTGTTGGTCTATACACATGATCAGGCCCTCTGGAATTGCTATTTAACTGAAGCTGCCAAACAGGCTTCATGCCGCATGATGAAGAACAGGAACAGTCATCCCTTTGCACAAAGATGGGTGTTCTACAGACCCTGGAAACTACATATGCAAAGCCATGGAAAGAATTATCATGGAAATGATCAATAATAATATAGTAAACCTCCAAACACTGGACCCAACCCAATTTGGTTTTATCAAGGGCAGATCATGCCTAATCAATCAGGTGGATTTCTTTGAGAAGGTCACCAAAGCAATGGGTGAGGGGAAAATGGTTTTCACTGCTTATGTTGACCTGGCCAAGGGATTTGACACAATAACCCACTTGGACATTGTTGACAAAGTCAAGAGTTTGGTGCAAACCCTTATGTCACCCAGTAGATAGCTAGCTGGCTCAAATAAAGGACCCAGGAAGTTTGAATTGGGGAGTTCACCTCTACAAATAGGCCAGTCACTATTGTAGTCCCCCAGGGAACGGTCCCAGGACTTCTTCTTTTTTTACATTTACTGTACTACTCTAAAGTCAAAGCCGATATCAATGACCTCTGGCTGACTAAATGTACAAATGATTGCAAATTAGGAGCTGTCATTGAGTCCCACACTGACATAAATGTTCTCCAGGAAGGGCTGACACAGACATACAACTAGTGTCAGAACCATGGACTGAAACTATGTCAAGAAATACATAATGGTATCCTTCATGAGTTAATTTAACCCTGGCAACTATCATATTGACAACACATACCTTATAGCTGGTCCAGATCAGGGACTCAGGGACATACATAGACAGTAACTTGCCTTTGACCATTGTCTACAGCAGTGAGGAAATCATTCTATGTTGCACAACTTATAAACAAAGGTCCTAAGAAGCCATTGTTCCACTGCATTCAGCATTCATCAGACCTATCATTACATACAATGCCCCCTTCAGAATGTACCTAACCAGGCATATCCAACAACTGAGGTTCCTCACTAAAATAATACAGGGTGTAAGTAACATGTCCTATGTAGACTGCCTCAAGGCCCTATCCCTGTATTCTGTCTCCTACAGGTTGTTGAGGGAGATCTATGTCTGGCATACAGGGCATTGTCAGACACCACTCTGATTGACCTTCTGCATATCTGCAAAACAAACAGCACCAAAATTAGCTGTTCTAAAGACTTAAACCTTGCCTGTGATATAAATAGGACCTGCTGGACAGACAGGCATGCATCCCAGAGACTACCCTGTCTCTGGAAAAGGCACCCTATCCATGTGAAGCAAAGTTCCTCCCTAACCAAATTCAAGTATAACTTAGACAATTAGATGGAGAACAGGACATTCATCCCTAGTTTGACACCTATGCCTCTAATGGACACAGGCAGCCTGTAAAAGGGTTCATCTCCCAGGCCTCTGATTATAAATGTTTCAATTCCCAAGCCCCTTCTTACACTTATTGAGGGTAGCAGAACTTGTCAGAGATTTGGGATGCACGGCCAGGCTTAAAAAAGCCTTGTGTTCTTTAGCCTAGTAAACACCTATGAACCTATGGTGGTGCATGCACTGGGTACCAGGTTACCTCAACAATAACAATGGAGTACAGCTTTTCCACTGTGCACTGACAAATTAATATGCCTGATAAGCAGTATGTTTGCTACAGTGTACAATAGTAAAAGAGTGTGCAACATATATGGTCAGTGAAGGAATAAATAACCCAGGCATTAGGACAAAAACATATCTATATAGTAGTGTGCTTGCAAAAAAATATTAAAATAGGACTTAATATGAAAGAGTTTTATCTATGAAAAAAGGTAAGTCTGAAATACAAAAAAAGCATATCAGCAATCAATGGCAATCTATACAGAGCCATTCATACAGAAAAATATCATGTTGTTCTGCATATGGTCTACAGTAACAATAAAGCCATTTAGCACCTTAGTCCAGTTGCATCACTAGTCTGTGCAACCTAGGCTGTACATTGTCAGCTGAATCCTATAATGCAGGAAAAGGACCATGTAGTGAACCAACTCTCTCTGAACATGTCATGATGAACAGGCATGTCCAGCTATGTGATAGCAGGCAGTGGTTTGGTGAAATCTCTTTCAAGCACCAGCAGTCATGGCACATGATGCTGGGTACATTGTCCAGAATGAATTTCTTTAATAGTTCCAGAATATAACATTCCTGTTGAATCTTCTGGAAATCTGCCATCTCATTCCAACTGTATGCCACCTTGATGTATGGAAGCTACTAGATATCCCACACCATCACCCTAGTGAGCCAACTGCTGTCCTAATGCTGGTTTGCATTCTCACCAGACGTTAATTCAATCCACCCAGATCTAGCAATGCAGGCTGGACAGTCCAGTCAACACCTCTGCATACTGCTTCTTGTATGTCCTCCAGCCATTGTGGGCCTGACTGTGGTATGACTTGCTCTGAAAATCAATAATGTATTAATGCCAGTTGGGTAACCAGTGGTATGATGACCTGCCTAATACTTCATATTTGTATAATAATTTGCACCTGGATGTGACACACATTTTTGCCCATATGCACTCTAGACATATCTATGGTTTATATATCTAATGCAATCATTGGTCACTAGTGGTCCGTATTGTCTGCCAGTCACAAAAATGGTCTTGTTCATGGTACCACAGCAACAATTTCCATGAAAACCTGATTATAAGCACAAAATCTACAGTAGCCATCAGGTTAATAGTAGTCATGTTGGCCACTGTGCTGTAATGGAGTTCTGGTTAACAACATGCACTGCATAAAACCAGGAAAAGTAGGAGACCAAACAACAATCCAAGACACTTACGGAAGAAGGTAAGTCCACTCCAAATACTGCAGTTCGTTTTCTTTAATATAGCACAAGCAAAAATAATTAAAAATACAGTTTATATATTGAAGTAGATGATAAAACAACTGTGAACACAAAGCACTTTTCGTCCCACCTGGTGGTGAGACTTCTTCAGGTAAAGGCATTCACTAAAACCAGTGCATTTAAATACAGTCCATGGTGCAAGCATGTTGTTAGTCAACCAATGGGTGAGGGCTATTCCCAACACACTGATGATGCTATGAGGGTCCACTCAGTAAGTAATTACTTCTGTTAAGAGTTTCTTTCAAAACACCCTCTGGACTTATTAAAAGGCAAGTAAGTATATACAGTCTCTTGTCCAGTATTGTGATATAGTAAAATAGTAAATTATACTAATAATATGTAAACATACAGTTATTAAAAATATTTAAATATTTGAGAACCTTTTAAAATGTTGTTGTTAAAAATGTTTGAAAATATTTAAAAATATAAATGTGCTTAAAATGCATATAACAGAATGGTGAAGTATAAAGAAGTAGTAAAATGTATTAATGCATAAAAGTAATAATGCATAAAAAGTTCAGAACACTTTTCTGTCTTATGCAGCATGGCATGGCATCCTACAGTTAAACATTAGAATAAAAAATATATATAAATATTGGAGTAACAATTATATAAGGATACATGGAAGTACAAACGACATTCCTGTTTATACATCATGGCATGGCACCCATCATTTGAATTATGCATTGCTAAATTGACTGCTTTTAAGACTTTGTATGTATTAGCTTGTACTGAGACAACTGTTATATATTTGACATAACTAGTTTGTCCTACAGTTCATCATGTTATTCATCTCTGGAGGTTTCTTAGCTTTAAAATACAAGAAATAGAGTAAACTTCATTTAACCCAGGGTAAGTGCAAGCCATAGTCCTGAGTTGGCACAATAACTTTAACCTTTCTAATTGCAAAGATTCTGGGCCCCATCTTCCATCAGACACACTGTCTATTGCCTTAAATTTAAATGTGTGGTCTGTGTATTCCTGCTTGTGTCTACTTAGGGCATTCTCCTGACTCCCTTTCTTTATATGGTACAGGTGTTCGTAAACTCTTTCCCTGAACCTCCTGTCCATCTTCCCTATGTAGAATGCTGGACATTGTTGACATAGAGCTGCACTGACCACAGCTTTAGTCTGACAGTTAAATTTGTATTTTATTTGATGCTCTTTATCTCTAATGGTAAAGGCTGACCCTGTAGACGTGTGTGGGCAATAATGGCACATGTTACATCTGGACATACCATACCTAACTGCATACTGGTATGTACCATGGTTAGCTTTCAAGATATTTTTTAGGTTGGGGCCCTGTTTGAAAACTAATCTAGGTGGACCCTCTATTCTTGACCTGGTAGTTGGGTCATTCCATAAAATGTCCCAGTTCTTAGTGATGATCCTCATGATCTCATATGCGTCTGAACTAAAGGGTGTAATCAAACTACCATGTCCAAGATTGTTAGTGCCTGCTTTTGTTTGCAAGTCTAATGTTAAGTTTTCTGAAATGATTTTCCTATCCAATATTGGTTTATAAAAAACAATTGATCTTTTGACTGCACTTCTGTCATTATTTGGTTCAGTACCTAGTTTGAGTAACCCCTTTGAGAAAACATACCCTGTAGTTTACTACATTCAGTGAAAAAGTCTTCATAATTTGTAACCATGCTTGCTGCCCTCCCTAGTTGCCCCTTCACCACCAATCTTTTTGGTGAAGGGGGTGGCAGCTACTGTAGTGTAAAAAGGTGTCCAAGTACATTTCTTTTGTGTATATAGTTGCTGAATAGCAACTATTAGTGTAGTCTTTGTTAAGGTTAACGTCCAGATATGCAATGTTATCTTTCCCAAAAGTAAATGTGAAAGATAAAAAGTGTGTGGTACTGTTGAAGTATGAAACCAGTTTTTCTGCTTGGGTATCGTCTCCCTCTATTAACATAAAAATATCATCCAAATAACGGGTGTAATAGTGGATCTGATGTGGGATCTGCCCTGATTTCTTCACATACTCCTCCTCCCAGTAGGCCATCACTAGATTTGCTACACTGGCCCTGTAAGGTGAGCCCATTGCTACCCCTATTTTCTGTAGGTAGAACTTATTACTGAACATGATGAAATTATATGATAGAATAATGTCTAAGATGACTTCAATAAGTGTGATTTCCTTTGCTGGTGCCCCTCCCTTGCGTAACATGTAACTGACCCATTCTCTATCCTCTTGATGAGGGACTGATGAATACAAGTCCTTCACATGACTGTCAGGAAGTTCAAGTATTTGTTGAATTTCAGTTTATTGATGTTAGATAAAAAAACTCCATGAATCTTTACATATTTGCCCCTCTTTCTTAACATATTTCTTAAGTATGTAGTCTACAAATTTAGCACAGGAGTATGTAATACTATTCCTGGCATCTACTAGGGGTCTCATGGGTGGGTCAGTGATACTTTTGTGTATTTTTGGAATCCTGAAAAGTACAGGGATTCTAGGTGCTGGCATGTTCAGGTAGTTGAATTGATCCATGTCTATTTTCCCCTCAATAAACAAATCTTTTAAAATTGTTCGAATCATCCTGTATGCTGCATTCAATTAATTTCTGGAAACTTCAACATAAACATCATTTTGTATACATTCTACCTTCATACTCTTCATAATTCATTATTACTAACCCACCCTCTTTGTCCGGTTGCATAATCCTGACAGGGGCTTGCTTTAGTAAAGACAATGCTTCTTTTTCTTTTCTAGTCATGTTGCTGAATCCGGCATTCACCTCTTTACCATTGTTTAGACAGTTTGTTATGTCTAATTCACAAATCTGTTCGTACAAAGCCAGTGTGGGGTGTAGTGGGGGGTTGTAAGTACTAGCAGTGTGAAATGTGTTGAGTGTGTGATTGTTTGGACCCAGCAGTACTGTTAAATTCAATTTTCTTGCAAACAGTTTTACGTCAAAGTTTTAGGTAAGTCTGCTCTACGAGTTGGTACAAATGTATGCCCTTTAGCCAATAAGTCTACTAGCATTAGGTCTACAGTTAACTCAGAAAAGTTAAACACTTTAAAGTCTTTACCTGTGTTGTAAACAATTATACAGTTCCTAGAATCACTTACTGCAGGGTTGGTCGGGGAATCCTGTTGTCCCTCCTGTGGTAGTCCTTTGTCTCAAGCTGCAAGTTGAGGCTGGTTGCCAAAAATGTGGGGCATCTCCTAGTGTAGAATTTATCATATTTTGTTGTATGTTGCTGGAATTCAACAGTTCTATGTCATCCTAACGTCTGTTTGCACTTTTGTTCCCTGACTTATAATCCAAACAGCCTGTTGGTGCACATTGTTCTCCTGCCTTCCTTTTCTAGATGTTGCATTTCCTGGATGAGGTGGATACCCTGTAGACCTTCCTCTGGCTTCTTTTTGGCCAATCAGAGCTCCGGATTTCAATGGAGCTGGGTTCAGATAGGCTGAGCCAGTCTCATAGGCATGTCTATCTCTGTTAAGCTTTTTCAGCTTGCCATTCCACAGTTTTGAAATGTACTGATCTATACTGGTGAATGATCTTTCATAATCAAATTTATACCTATTAAAGTCCAAATTTTCCTTGATTTTTTTGGTCTAGGATTGTTGCTTCCTCCATTAATTTATCTGCCCATAACTGACAGTGTTTGCACATGACTGCTTGTAATTCATAGCCATGCTTGTCAAGGTGTTTCAGTAATTCTTGGAGAAACTCTGAACCTCCACTAATCCTGTAGGAAACTACCAAACTCTCAGTCCTTTAGGAGTGATGTTCTCACACATGCACTCTTTAAAATAAGCTATTTCCAGATGCACTTTTTTTATATTTTAGTAGTCTTTGATTGAATTATTTTAACATCTGTGTTATGTCTCCTTCCCCCCTAGCCGGTTGCTCCATTTCTGAACTCCTCCTTGGTGTTTGAAGGGAAACAGGCTCTTTCAGCCATGTGTTCAGTGACAGGGCCCCAATAAGCCCTGAGGATACTTCTTGGTTCATAAATCTTGTTTCATGAGTTTGTGTCAGCTCTTGTGATCTATTTTGTAACTCCACAGCTGAGTTACATGCAGTACCATTGACTGGACAGTTTACTGTACTGGATAAGGTTCTATTACCCTCTCTTCCTTCCTAAGCCAAGTGGCAAAGGTGGTTGGGAAGTACTTGGAGGGTTAAGTGAATGCACTGATAAATTAGTCTTTGTTATAGAATCAAGTCTAGTAGCATTGTCTTCAGCTCACTGACTAAGAGTTCCTATTAGGAGGGTAAGATTACCTACATCATTGTCCCTTGACAACATGATAGGTGAACTTGCTGGGTCTTCTGAAGCCATGAGTACAAACGCAAAACCAGGAAAAGTAGGAGACCAAACAACCATCCAAGACACTTGCGGAAGAAGGTAAGTCAACTCTAAATACTGTAGTTCCTTTTCTTTAATATAGTACTAAGAAAAATAATGAAAAATACAGAATATATATTAAAGTAGATGATAAAACAACTGTGAACACAAAGCGCTTTTCGTCCCACCTGGTGGTGAGATTTCTTCAGGTAAAGGCATTCACTAAAACCAGTGCATTTAAATACAGTCCATGGTGCAAGCATGTTGTTAGTCAGCCAATGGGTGAGGGCTATTCCCAACACACTGATGATGCTATGAGGTCCACTCAATAAGTAATTACTTCCTTTAAGAGTTTCTTTCAAAACATCCTCTGGACTTATTACAAGGCAAGTAAGTACACACACTCTCTTGTCCAGTATTGTGACATAGTAAATCATACTCATAATATGTAAACATACAGTTATTAAAAATATTTAAATATTTGAGAACCTTTTAAAAATGTTGTTGTTAAAAATGTTTGAAAATGTTTAAAAATATAAATGTGCTAAAAATGCATATAACAGAATGGTGAAGTATAAAGAAGTAATAAAATGTACTAATGCATAAAAGTAATAATGCGTAAAAATGTTCAGAACACTTTTCTGTCTTATGCAGCATGGCATGGCATCCTACAGTTAAATGTTAGAATAAAAAATATATATAAATATTGGGGTAACAATTATATATGGATACATGGAAGTACAAACAACATTCCTGTCTATACAGCATGGCATGGCACCCACCATTTGAATTATGCGTTGCTAAATTGACTGCTGTTAAGAGTTTGTACATATTAGTTTGTACTGAGACAACTGTTATATATTTGACATAACTAGTTTGTCCTACAGTTCATCATGTTAGTCATCTCGGGACGTTTCTTAACTTTAAAATACAAGAAATAGAGTAAACCTCATTTATCTTTCCTGTATATAGTTGCTGAATAGCAACTATTAGTGTAGTCTTTGCTAAGGTTAATGTCCAGATATGCAATGTTATCTTTCCCAAAAGTAAAGGTGAATGATAAAAAGTAAGTGGTATTGTTGAAGTATGAAACCAGTTCTTCTGCTTGGGTATGGTCTCCCTCTATTAACATAAAAATATCATCCAGATAACAGGTGTAATAGTGGATCTGATGTGGGATCTGCCCTGATTTCTTCACATACTCCTCCTCCCAGTAGGCCATCACTAGATTTGCTACACTGGCCCTGTAAGGTGAGCCCATTGCTACCCCTATTTTCTGTAGGTAGAACTTGTTACTGAACATGATGAAATTGTATGATAGAATAATGTCTAAGATGACTTCAACAAGTGTGATTTCCTCTGCTGGTGCCCCTCCCTTGCGTAACATGTAACTGACCCATTCTATAACCTCTTGATGGGGGATTGATGAATACAAGTCCTTCACATTCACTGTCAGGAAGTTCAAGTCTTTGTTGAATTCCAGTTTATTGATGTTAGATAAAAAACTCCATGAATTTTTTCATATTTTCCCCTCTATTTCTGTATTTTAAAGCTAAGAAACCTCTCGAGATGACTAACATGATGAATTTTAGGACAAACTGACTACATCAAATATATAACAGTTGTCTCAGTACAAGCTAATACATATGAACTCTTAACATCAGTCAATTTAATAACGCATAATTCAAATAGTGGGTGCCATGCCATGATGTATAGACAAGAATGTTGTTTGTACTTCCATGTATCCATATATAATTATTACCCCAATATTTATATATATTTTTTATTCTACCATTTAACTGTAGGATGCCATGCCAAGCTGCATAAGACAGAAAAGTGTTCTGAACATTTTTATGCATTAGTACATTTTAATACTTCTTTATACTTCACCATTCTGTAACATGCATTTTAAGCACATTTATATTTTTAAATATTTTCAAACATTTTTTACAACAACATTTTTAAAAGGTTCTCAAATATTTAAATATTTTTAATAACTGTATGTTTATATATTATGAGTATGATTTACTATGTCACAATACTGGAAAAGAGTGTGTATACTTACTTGGCTTTTAATACATCCAGAGGGTGTTTTGAAAGAAACTCAAATGAAGTAATTATTTATTGAGTGGACCCTCATAGCATCATCAGTGTGTTGGGAATAGCCTCACCCATTGGCTGACTAACAACATGCGTGCACCATGGACTGTATTTGAATGCACTGGTTTTAGTGAATGCCTTTACCTGAAGAAGTCTCATCACCAGGTGGGACGACAAGTGCTTTGTGATCACAGTTGTTTTATCATCTACTTCAATATATATTCTGTATTTGTCATTATTTTTGCTTGTGCTATATTAAAGAAAAGGAACTACAGTATTTGGAGTGGACTTAACATGCACTGCATGTTCAATGTCCTTATAGCCTGCTACAAGCCTGCAGAAAAATTACTCAGGGGTCTTCATCCAACTCACAGCTTCTGCCCCCAGTTGGTGCATTGTTTTACATTGCAGGGTTGCATCTGTGAGACAGGAAGTGCACATGCATTATTACTGTGTGGTAGCTAATATCACCTCTATGGACATACACTTATGAGTAGGGAGTGTAGTAGTATGCCTGCACTCACACTCAGTGAGGTATTGAACATGTCTGAAGCTCTCTTCTGTTGGTAGCTCCACTTGTGAGGCTTGCCACATCAATCATTCCCCAGTACCTTTGATTAGCTATGAGCTAGTAGTGGCCTAGATGTCTACTCTTGACCTGCAGAAAAACAAATACATGCACTTGAAAAAAATCTCGTAAAATGTTAGAATCTGTCAAATAAAGATGTGCACCTCTCTATTCCCCAAGATGAGTGGTCAATGAATTTGTATTCCTACCATGTCTGTATCATTAATACATTTCATAATGTGGAGGGTGTTAAGTTCACTCCTTCAATTATGTTATGCACCTAGTTCACTAATAAAAATTGAACTATAAAATACATACTACAAAATAATAAAACAGAAAGTATGTAGGTAGTCCACAGTTGTGTTAAAAATGGAATATCCTTTTTTGAAACACACAATCAAGTGATCCTAGTTGACTATAATGGAAAGCATCAAAACATTTATTATTTTTATATAATCAGGTTATTTGGAGCAATGGGGTGGTTTCAGAGGGTGGTTCTGTTAAAAGCATTAAATTCATTCCTTTAACCATGTCTCCTTTCACCCTTAACACCATAGTATAAACTGAGACTGTGCTACCTTAGAAATGAAACTAAAAAGCTAGCGAAAAATTAAAATAAATAATATAAGACCAGCTCATTAACACATTCTATAGGCTAGCGTACTAATCCAAATTTTGTTTATTTATTTAGTTATTTATTTATTTAACATTTGTTGACCAGGAAAGTATGAGTAGGACAAAGACTATTTTCATCTAAGGCTTAGGAAGAAATGCTCCAGGTGCATGTCTTCATTAAGATACTAACTTAGTAACAAAATGTAACTAATTAACTAACAATAAGATCTACCAGTAAGAATCTATTAGAATAAATATCAATACATATAAAGTAAAAC
Organism: Protopterus annectens; assembly: GCF_019279795.1. Taxonomy (NCBI): domain Eukaryota; kingdom Metazoa; phylum Chordata; order Ceratodontiformes; family Protopteridae; genus Protopterus; species Protopterus annectens. Next base: position 760,956,657 of record NC_056732.1, on the reverse strand, counting down.
ATTTTTAACAAAGATCACTTTCATGCCAAATAAATACTTCTTCAGGTTTGCATGTAAAAAACATATCATAATGTGAATGAGCACATGTATAAACCTACAAGTGAACACCTAAGTAGGCTGAAAACTGTATCTATAATTGCCAAGGTGGAAATACAATGAAAAATGTTAAAAATAAAAATAAAGCATTATGGTCCTGGGGATCTGTTCAAATGTGGCATCTAACTAACAAAGCACTTAATATGAGTGAATAAAAGTGCATTCAAGAGTATTAAAAAACAGCACCAATGTCAATTATTTTCACTGTAAAATATTTACAATGTTTGATATTTGCTTTTAACAATATTTGCATGTAATATCAGCATTAAGCATTCCAATACCAGACTTTTAATAGTCTTTTAAACAGTGGGTCACTTTTTGACCCAATATAGGTTGAATACTGGGTTTTCTGAGAATTTGAGGGTTACGACTGCATTTTTCTTGTTATCGTTAATACATTATATCTTCACATCTGTATTGGTGACTTTTCTTTTCAGTCAGTCCTTAAAAGACACACACATACCACAAATGAGATCCTAGGATGCTGCATCCTTATACACCTTGCAGCTCCATGTATCTACTCACAGATCCTGACCATAAAATTCATAAAGATTTTTGCCCACTTCATGAAGCTTGTGACACAGGGAAATACTGCCAGGGGAGCTATCTGGAAATTTGTAAATAATTCTATGTCATTTGTGAATATTGATATGATTTATACATAATTGTGCGTAAACCACTGAGCTAAAATGTAACCACAGCATGCCCTATTGGAATAGAACAGGAATGTACCTGCACTATTATGACTGTTTAGATGTATATGTTTAATGGAAACTGGAACACAGGAAGTTAACTTAAAAAATTCAGAGAAAATAGTTGGAATTAAATTGTTTCATAACCACGTAATAAAAGAGATGTTATCTCTCAGTTTCAGTGCAGTAGCAGACACAATGTCTAGAGCTAGAAGCTTTTTGTATTGTCTTGAAAGAAAAGTAATTACTAAGTTTAAGATGTAGAAGTGTTTTACTGTTTTATGACTTCCAGGGTCTGTAAACATCTGAGATATATGTATTTTTCTCAGAGAGATGCTAAAATTATGTTAGTCTTCGACAAAGGGGATTTAGCTTAGGAACTGAAGTCAGGTGACAAAATGTTATGTCATCCAAGCTAACCATGCAGGAATATTTTATATTAACTTAAGAACTCTCTCAGAAAGACACAGGGCAATTTGTATTTTGTCTTTGACCTAACAAGAACATCCACTCATCACCACATCTGCACTTGCCTTGTTTTAAGTAAGTTTCTAGGGCATCATAACTCTTTTAGATTCAGACAGGAATATAGTAAAGTATAGCTTAGATGTTTTCTTTATTTATTTAAGACTGTCATGCAATGCTGTTTTAAACATTTCCTGTGATTTTGAACTCTAATGTAACTGAGTACTTACTGAATATTGTCTTGTTCCTTTAATATTTATTATTAAATATATTTAAACCTTTTAATTGTGACTGGTCTGTTTAGAGATATTTAAGCTGTTAGAGTATTTGTATATCTATATGGTGACACTGTACAGGCCACTCCTAAATAGCCTTACTCTGTGTTAGACTACCATTTGGATTAATAGTAACATTACATAGTAAGATTAGACACCCTTTGTTGAGTGCCTTAAAGTTGCTGATAAGAGTTGTGTGCTGGCAGTCAGAACTACCTTATAGTCTGGGCAGAAGGGGACATAACTAGTAAACGTGTGCCTGCCTTCCCCAGGTGTGTGTGTGTGTGTGTGTGTGTGTGTGTGTGTGTGTGTGTGTGTGTGTGTGTGTGTGTGTGTGCGCTTATATGTCAATCAAATTGCAAAGAGTATGTGTGTCAGCTACTTGTGCAGGGACACAAAGCACTGGTTACACAGTGAGAGTGCTGGAGGTTTTGGCTCGGCCACACAACTGAGATGTCAATCCTATAGCTGTGCCATTGGAGAGTGTTACTGGGGATCTGGAGAAAGAGGGTGAAACCAGCCCCAAACTGACTGTGGCCTTTGTGTGCTCTTAAGAGAAATTGCACTTTACAGTGTGTGCACTTGTAATCCTCCCAGTGTGTATGTACCCACTGCTGCCAGTGGTGAGGATTGAGGATCCTTGATTACTGGACCAATGCTGGGGCATTACGTATTGGTTGGCAGTGATGGGATATTCACATCACATATTAATTGGCTTGTAGTGATGGAATATCCAAATATTATGATTCAGTGGTGTGGATACTGGATTCCTGTAGCCTGTGAACAGTGGTGACTAAGAAAGGTGTTTGTACTCTCAATCAGCCACACAGTGAACATTGGGAGTTTTGTATCACAATTGTTTTATTTTATTTTTTTTGTCAGCTTAGTTAGTCAGGGACAGCAGGCAAGCATGTCAGCAGAGGAGCATGGCAAGCTGACAAGGAGTCAGTTGGCTGAGATGTGCCAGACTAAAGGACTGTTGCATGCTAACCTGACTAAAGCAGAAATGATTGATGTCTTGTGCACAGCTGCAACACACACTAACAATCAGGCTGGCCTTGGAGTTGTACAACTCTCAGAAAATGGACTGTTCAACCGTTCCACAGAGGACTTAAAAATCCATCTGGATTTAAAGATACTTGAACTGGATGCCAAACGTTTTAAAATAGAATCAGAAGAGAGATTATGGCAGAAGAAATAAATGGAATTAGAAGCAGCAGAGAGACTGGGACATCTGCAAGCTGAAGAGAATGAGAGGTAGTGGCAACATGAAAAGGAGATGCTGACTCTTCGCCAGGGTCATGGAGGTAAATGGGAAGGGAATAACCAAAGGCTAGAAGCAACAAAGGTCAGTAAATTTCTTCCACAATTTACAGAGGGGGATAATTTTGATAGTTTCATTCATATGTTTGAAAGGCTATGCAAACAGTATAATGTTGAACAAGGGCTCTGGGTATGGTTCTTGACCCCCTTACTCCATGGTAAAGCTGTAACTGCTATTTCTAAATTATCTGATACTGATTGCTTAAATTAAATTGATTCATACTGATTGCTTAAATTATAATACTGTAAAAAATTGTCCTTTAGAATGTTTTAAGTTAACACCTGATGCTTATAGGAGAAAGTTTTGTGAGCATAGATGCAAGGCAGATGAAAATGTGTGTGAATATATTGCTGAACTAAGCACTTATTTTCATAGGTGTGTGAGTGGATGTCAGGTCACCACTTTTGAAGGGCTGGAAGACCTTTAGATGAGGGAAATAGCCCTTAGCACTCTGCCTGAGGAGGAAAAGAGAATCTGATTAGCTGATAGACAATGCAATACTGCAAATGAGCTGGAGAAGAAGACAGACCTACACCTAGCAAGCTGGGCATCACTGCACATGAATGGTACACCCAGTGTTACTCATGGGTCTATGCAAATCCATGGTGGGTGGCCCAGACTGTCCCAACAGAGTCTGTCAGTAGCAGGAGAAGCCACTAGTCCAGGTACATGTCCAGGACCAAGGGTTAAATGTTTTATACCCAACCAGTGGGGCCATGTAGCATATAGATGTCCATGGAGGCAAGGTAGGGAACAAAAGGTGGCAGAGCCAGTAAGTGGGAATGATAAAATGCCAGCAGTTAGTTGTCTCTAGGCAACAAGGCTACCAAACTACCACAAGAGGTTATATCCTATCTTAGTGGATGGGAAAGAGGCCATTGATAAGCGAGACACAGCCTCTGACCTAACAGTTGTAAAGCCTGGAATGGTTAAAGAGGAGCACTACTTGCTTGCGCAGTCTACTCCAGCCAGAGCTTTAGGAGGGACTTCATTCCAAATACCTTTGGTTAGGGTTTACCTTGACTGGGAGGATGGAAAAGGAAGCAAGCAAGTAGGTGTATTTGAGGATATCCCTGCAGATGTCCTGGTAGTGAATGACTTTGATAATGCAGTACTTTGTGTGCATGCAGTTACATGCAGTCAAACTTTTATTTATTTATTTATTTACATTTGTTGACCGGGAGTGTCCAACTGGATGTAGGTCCATTTTCAGCGGATGCCTGGGGAGAAAAGCTCCACAGTTAAAATAAACAGACAGTAGTTACATTGGATTACATAGCGATTAACAATTTACCATAACAATTAATTACAAACATATTTACAGATGAAGAACATAGTACATCAGTAGGCAACTAGAATATTTATCTGCAAAGTACATAACAGACATTAACAAATGTTACAATAAGAAGTTTCTGCTGTATAATAATAAGTACAAGGTTTATGAGCATCTGAGCTTGCTATAATCAAGGTAGTTAGTGGGATGGAAAGAAAGGTAGTGGTTGGATGGGGTGGGTGATATTAGAGTGGGAGTTGCAAGGGCATAGCCAGCATATTTTTAGGTGCGCTTTTAGTAAAGATTTGAAGTGGGTTCATGATGGTATGGAGGTAATTGTGGGTGGGAGGGAGTTGGCTGTGGTGCAAGAGAATAGTGCTTCACCAGCAGAGTTATTGGCTTTAGTGATCTGCAAGTGATTTTTGTTGCTGGATCTTAGTTGTCTGGTGGTGCGATAGGGTTGGAGTAGATTCTGGTAGGATGGGACATTTAGTAGATGGTTTACTAGTTTGTGGGCGAGTGATAGTTGATACCATTAAAGGAGGTGAGGGAGTTCAAGCCAGGCCAGTTCAGCAAGCTTGGAGACAAGCATGTGGGTCTGATAGCCTGGGGGAGACCCAGACAGACCGCACACTTGCACCAAGACTGGTGAGGTAGTTACTTCAGGGAGGGAGCTCCTCATTAGCAGTGAGACTGAAGGTGAGCTACAGCTGCTTGTGGGTATTAGTGTTCTCTTGGCAGAGTGACTGCAAGGGCAGAGGTGAGTAGTAGTACCCAGGCTGACAGTGAGGCACGGCTTGTCAGAGGAAGCCAGACATCCTGTGGATGGGGAACTGGGAAGGGTTACAAAGAAGAGTTGAGACAGTCTCAGCTAACAGACCCTACATTACAAGGCCTGAGGGAGATAGCCAGTGAGACACCTGATTCTCAATGGAAATGGAAATCTGTATACTGGGACAAAGGGTTATTGTATAGAGAGTGGATCACTGATGGTGGTCTAGAGGATGAGAAAATGCAACAGTTGGTAGTGCCCAGAGACTACCATCTGACACTCCTAGCCATAGTCCTGATATTCCCTTTGCATGTTATATGGGTATAAAGCATACAAAGAACTTGTGCCTATGTCCTAAACTTCAGGATGTGGCTCAGGGAGCTCATGGGTTTGCTTGATGGAACCTGGCAAAAACCCAACAGCAGAAATAAGTCTGGTATGATATGAATGCTTGAACTAGAAAATATGCTGTAGGGCAGCAGGTAATGGTTCTCATTCCTGTAAGACACAGCAAGCTGCAGGCAACTTGGAAGGGATGCTACAAGGTGGTAAAGAAGGTTAGTGATGTTAACTACATGGTAGAACTGCTAGGTAGCAGGCAGAGGCACACTCTGTACCATGTCAACATGATGAAAACTTACCATGACATGGAGACCTTTATGCTAAGTATTGGCAATAGGAGGCAGAAGGAGTCTGAGGTGGATCTTTGGCTACCGGGAGCCAGCCAGCCAAATCCCAAACTACTATGGTGGAGCCTAGGGTTGCAGGCATATGATAGGACAGTGCAGTACTGTACTGTGGTCAGCAATGCCAAGGCAGCTGGAATCTCAAGACAGGAAATGGGGTAAGGTATTCCCATATATGTTCAACCCTCTCAAGCAGAGTTTCTCAATGGTCACTTGAAAAACTAGCTTGAGTTTTTGGCAGGGAAAAATGTGACAGAGGGAAATACTGCCAGTGCAGCTATCTGGGATTTTGTAAATAATTCAATGTCATTTGTGAATATTGATATGATTTCTACAGAAGTGTGTGCAAAGCACTGAGGTAAAATGTAACCACAGCATGCCCTATTTGAATAGAAAAGGAATGTACCTGCACTATTGTGACTGTTCAGATGTATATGTTTAATGGAAACTGGAACAAAGGATGTTAACTTAAAAAATTCAGAGAAAATAGTTGGAATTAAGTTGTTTCATAACCATGTAATAAAAGAGCTATCTATCAATTTCAGTGCAGTAGCAGACACAATGCCTAGAGCTAGAAGTTTTTTGTATTGTCTTGAAAGAGAAGTAATTACTAGGTTTAAGACATAGAAGTGTTTTACTGTTTTATGACTTCCAGGATGTGCAAATATCTGAAAGATAGGTATTTTCACAGAGAGATGCTAATGTTCTGTTAGTTTCTGACAAAGGTGGCACTGTTGCTCTTATTCACTCCAATAAACTTACTCTATCCCAAACCAAACTAACCTTTCCTTCATTCTCAGCTGCCAAAATACTTGCTGCAAACCTGAAGGATAATAACCATAATGCCATTACAGTAAAAGCCATATATATCCCACCTGGTGACAACATTCACCTACTAGAAAACATTCTTTCATACCTCTCCCAGAACATCCCTGATGAAACTATCCTTCTAGGGGATGTAAATACTGATTGGCTATACCTCAATACTTCTAACTCTCACCATCACATAAATCTATACAGATTTACTCAACTTGTTTCTCAACCTACACACGTCAACAAAACACATAGTTCAAGCTCCCTGATAGACTGGATACTAGTTTAAAATCCCTGTAAGTATCAAAATCCTGAAATTTTATTGAACCCCCCTTAGTGATCACTCACCTATTGAGGTCTTTACATATACCACACATCTTTCCAAACCCCACCGGTATATTACCTGCTGTAAGCGCACCAGCTTTAAACCTGAAACATTCCAAACCCTTCTCTCTAGAGTCAACTGGGATTTCTTTAAACAGCTTCCACTGGATGAGGCAGTTAATGCCTTTAACTCTACTTTCCTTACCATCTTAAACTCACTTGTCCCAACTATAAAAATTCAAGTAAAAGCCAAAATTTCACCCTGGCTGTCAAAAACTACCTGTTCTCTTATGAAAAGCAGAGATAGGGCCTAGAAAATATGGATCAAGTCCAAACTTCCTGCTGACTTGCAAAAGTTCAAAGAACTTTGAAATCAAACAAAAAAACTCATTGGCAATGACAAAAAAACTTCTACTTTAATCCTCCAACAACATTAAAATCAGACCCAAAAAAATTTTGGAATGCTATTAATCAGATCCTACACCCTGGAAACTCCACCTCATCAAACCCATGTCCTGATAAGACCCCCAAAGAGACTGCCAATAATTTTAACACCTACTTTATAGAATCTATTACCAAACTATTTAACAGCAACTCTCCTAATTATAACTCCTCTAACCTCCCTGAACCACCCCCTTCTGCATACCCTGCAAACTCTCTCTCTCAAACCCGTTCCTACTACCTACATTAAATCACAACTCTCTAAACCTAAGCCATGCTCTGAATCAGCTGAGCATATTCCTTCATACTTTCTCCAGATTGCTGCACATTCCCTGGCTGTGCCTGTATCTAGCCTTATCAACCACTCAATCTGTGAATCTAAAGTCCCACCTATTTGGAAACAGTTCTATACTCTTCCAATTCACAAAGGAGGTAACTCCACAGAAATATCTAATTTCAGACCCATTGCCATACTCTCTCCTCTCTCCAAAATACTTGAGAAATGTATATACAAACAAACTATGCATCATCTCCTACAAGAAAAACTTCTCACTCCTACACAACATGGTTTCCATCCTAAGCACAGTACCACTACTGCTCTTCTATCCTTTCTCAGTACCATTTCTCTAGCCAGAGACAATAATATACTTATATCTTGTCTATTCCTTGACCTCTCTAAGGATTTTGACACTGTTTCACACTCCCTATTATTCAACAAACTCACAAACCTATATTTCACTTCTGATACAGTAGCATGGTTCTCCAGCTATCTCACTGATAGAAGTTAGATGGAACTTAGCACTCTCTGCCCCCCATATGTAAAAACAGGTGTTCCCCAAGGATCCATACTTGGGCCTCTACTATTTAATAAATTTACTAACTCACTCTACTCCTCCTGTCCACAGTCCTCCATTGTCCAATATGCTGATGACTCAACAGTCATCACTATTGCAAACTCACCCTCTAAACTCCTTTCCACTACCTAGACATCCTTCAACTCTGTTGAGACTTGGCTCAAAAAACACCAGCTCATCCTCAATCCCCAAAAAAGAAATCTAAACTGCTTCTCTTTCTCCTTAAATATGTTAACCACATCAAACCTTCCTTTACCATTACGTCACTAAACAATGCTCCCATTGAAGTAGATGCCAACACAAAATTACTCGGAATCACTATTGATGACCAACTAAAATTTGATTTGCATATTAACAATTGCATCAGAAAAATCCATCGGAAGCTAGGACTCCTGTACAGAAATAGTAGATTCCTCACCACAGAAGCCTGACATACACTAACTCATGCCTGTCTTCTACCTTGCCTTACTTACTGCTCCCAAATACTTACTAATCTAAACTCTTCTATAATTTCTAAGCTAGAAACTACCTACCACAAGGTAGCCTGGTTTGCAGCTCAACACCCTTATAAATGTCATCATTGTCTCTCCAACAAATTCCTTGACTGGCTTGAATTGCCTCACCTTCTACTTCAATCTCAATTACAAATTATCCACTCCATTCTACATCAGCCATCTTTCTGCCCAGCTCTATCATCTCTCATCTCACATTACTCTCCTTATAGACATCTAAGAAGTACAACCTAAGACTTACTAAATGTCTACAAATCAAAAACAAAAACTGGTGGCAATGTATATAGTTACCACCCTATTATTGAATGGAACAAACTCCGCCTAGATATCAGAAATCAAACAAACCTAACAAAATTTAAAATAGCTATGAAAGATCACTTTAAAAAACACTGGACCTGCCCCTGCTCACACCCTCCCGGACCAAAATCCTTCCTCTTAGCTTCAATTTATCCATTGTGACCCCTACCTAACCTACTTTCATGTACTAACAGTCTTATCACTCTCTCAACCTGTATGCCACTCAATATTGCTTACTGATAAAGAACTTGTTAACTATTATAAATAGGATTTGCATATCTACATAATTCCTGTATCCTCTTTTTTTTCATTTTCTCTAAATTTGAACTGTAGCAGTTATTGTAAACCAGAAAAATTCCAAGATTACTATCTTTATTCAACACTGTTTGTTTTAATTAAATTTTTTTTAGATTGTTAGATTGTATAAATGTTACATGTCTAGAGCTTTTCTCCCTGGGCCTCTGCTGAAAAAGAGCTTTGGCTCAGTCGGACACTCCCGGTCAACAAATGTAAAATAAATAAAAATAAAGGGTCGCTAACTTGGGAACTGAAGTCAGGTGACAAAAAGTGATGTCATCCAAGCTAACCCAGCAGTAATATTTGATATTAATTTAAGAAATCTTTAACAGAGAGATGCAGTATTTTGTATTTTGTCTTTGACCTAACAAGACCATCCCATCATCACCACATCTACACTTGCCTTGTTTTAAGTAAGTTTCTATGGCATAATAATTCTTTTAGTTTCAGATAGGAATATAGTAAAGTAATGCATAGATGTTTTCTTTATTTATTTAAGACTGTCTTGCAATGTTGTTTGAAATATTTCCTGTGATTTTGAACTCTGATGTAAATGATTACTTACTGAGTATTGTCTTGTTCTTTTATTATTTATTATTAAATATATTTAAACATTTTAATTGTGACTAATTTGTTTAAAGATATTTAAGCTCTTAGGGCACTTGCATATCTTTATGGTGACATTGTACAGGCCACTTCTAAATAGCCTTCCTCTTGGTTAGACTGCCATTTGGATTAATAGTAACATTACACAATAAGATTTGACACTCTTTGTTAGGGGCCGTAAAGTAGCTGATAAGATTTGGCTGTTAACATTCAGAACCACCTTATAGTCTGGGCAGAAGGGAACGTAGCTAGTAAACCTGTGCCAGCCTTCCTCAGGTGTATAGGGACATGAAGAACTGGTTGGACAGAGAGAGTGCTAGGGGTTTTGGCTTGGCCACTCAGCGGACATCTCAACCCTATAGCTGTGCCAGTGGGGAGTCTTATTGAGAATCTGGATAAAGAGGGAGAAACCTTCCCCAGTCTCTGATAGCTTCCTATTTAACTCCATTTCCTAATCTCTCCCCAACTGCAAAACATCTTTCCTTTCTCTTAGTCTTTTGCCCATATTTAAAATGCTGAGCATCTTTATCATCAGTTATCAGTACTGATTGCACTTTACTCAGGGTTTAGTATCCTATGATTGTTGTGTGCCCTTAAGGGAAATTGCACTGTACAGTGTGTGCACTTGTAAGCTTCCCAGTGTATACATCCTCCACTGCAGCCAGTGGTGAGGACTGAGGCTCCTTGATTATTTGTCCAGTGCTGGGTCATCACAAAGCTCACTGCATATGCATATGAAACAATACATATTTAATGTTTATTAACTTCATGGGAAACATTCATGTTGAATTATAGACATTGGAATGGAAATTTCATTTGAGGGTGGCTGCTGCTTCCATAGCAACATCTAATGCTAACTAAGAAGCACCATTGTCTGCATTGTTTACGCCCTGTATACAATAAACTGTTATAACACATCCTTACTGCTAATCTACTATTGACTTTTTACTTTTTGTATGGGATTATGCTGCATGGTTTGCAGTACATCATGGGTAGGACTACTACAAATCACACACGCACACACACACACACACACACACACACACACACACACACACACACACACACATATAAAAATATATATATATATATATATATACCAAAAAAATCTTTTGGTCACTGGCTATATTCCTACTCAGTAGCCAAGGTCTGGAACAGTATTCCTACAGATATAAGAGCAATGCCATGTAGCCAAATATTTAAACAATCTCTAAAGAGATTTCTCCTTAACTCCTGGCTCTGTAAATATCTTACATAAGGTTGACACTATCCATTCCTCCTTCCTTCTCTTCATTTCTCACCCCTCTCTTCCTTTCTTCTCTCTTCTTCCTTCTCTTTCCCTTGATCTTTTTTTTCCTCTTTCCTTTCCTCCTTTCTCTTATTAGCCAAAGCACCAGTTACTTCTCTGATAGCTTCCTATTTAACTCCATTTCCTAATCTCTCCCCAACTGCAAAACATCTTTCCTTTGTCTTAGTCTTTTGCCCATATTTAAAATGCTGAGCATCTTTATCATCAGTTATCAGTACTGATTGCACTTTACTCAGGGTTTAGTATCCTATGATTGTTGTTTAATATTCACTGTATGATTTTCTGATCTGACCTTATTTAACCTGTATTTCAATTCTGCTATTTGTTGCTCTACTTCATGGGAAAATATTATGCAGTTTATTAATTAATTATGTACATTAGAGCTTTTCTTTCGAGGCCTCTGCTGAAAATGGGATTCATGCCCAGATGGACTTTCCTGGTAAACAAATGCCAAATAAATGTTTTATATATATATATATATATATATATATATATATATATATATATATATATATCTATATATCTTCTTCATCTTTCGGCTTTTCCCGGTTAGGGATCACCACAGCAGAACTCCGGTCCGCTAATGATTGGCAGTAGATTTTTACATGCTGAGTTGCCAGCTCTGACGCACAACCTTCAACGAAGGTACGCCCATTCATGCATGTTTCCACACAGAAGACGCTCTAGCTGAGAATTGAACCAGACAGCCCACCACCGCAGTTATATATATATATCTATATATATATATATATATATATATATATATATATATATATATATATATATGTACAGAGAGAGAGAGAGATAGATTTAGATATATATAGATATAGATATAAAGATATATATAGATTCAAAGATTCAATGAAACTTTATTGTCATTTAGGAAACACAAGTGCTACCTAAATTAAATTTTGAGTCCCAGCTCTTTTACAGGAGAAAACAAACATGGAAAGACAGACATGATA
>NC_056732.1:760882156-760939656 GCF_019279795.1 Protopterus annectens | reverse complement strand
TACTAATGAGCAATTAACACCAATCAACTCACGGCGGCCAATCAACCGCAGTAGACAAGCCTGCATGCAGAAACCTGCAAAACAGGATAGGGGAGGCATAGGATTGCAAAGAAAGGAGGGGAGGACTTGAAATGCAAAGATATGAGAACTATCATAGCAGAGCAAAGCAAACCCACAGTAGACTGGCAAAAGCACACATTACGCAAGATAAGCCAGGTCTAGGAAAGCACAAATGAAAGCAGGCAGCTGGATGCATGCCAGGAAATGGTAGGTGTAACGTGCACAAATGTAAACGAAAGGGCAGGAGGTAATTCACAGCATCCAAATGTAATGCAACACCAAAGGCAGCACAATAGTGGTTCCATTAATAAAACACAGAACATACCCTGTAGCCACGATCGTACATACACACCCTATGACATCATCAGCGTTCACAGCAAAACAGTATAAAGTGTGAAAGCACCCAACACACACCTGTGTATTCCCAAACACCACACCATAGGTGTAAACAGGCGGGGAACTTTTAAAATGTACATGTTGGGAGCTGCCATAGCTGTGATTCATCAGCATGTGTTACAGACCGACGGTGTTGTGGAGGATGATGCCGACAACCACCGTAGGCCTTGGAGGAGGAGAAGAGTGTTCAGACCAAGGGTAACCTACCAGGGGCTACATGATCTGGAGATAGTAGAGCGTTACAGGGTGGACAGGGACATCTTACAGCAAATAGTAGAGCTGTGCCGGCCACGCCTGAGAACCAGAAACAACAGAGGGGAACCCATCCCAGTGGACACGAAGGTATGTGTAAGCTTGCGAATACTAGCCACAGGTACGTTTCAAAGGACAACAGGAGATATAATGGGGATCTCACAGGCTTTGGCATCCAGGGTACTACACCAGTTCCTGGATGCCATGTTACCACATGCCAATGAGCATATATACTTCCCCTGAACTCAGGAGGAGTTGGCCAGCAATATGCGTCACTTCCACCGTGTGACAAACTACCCGGAGGTACTGGGTGCGATAGACTGCACGCAAATACAAATCAAGTCACCACCCGGTGAGTATGGTAGGCACTACATAAACTGCAAGGAATTCCACTCCATCAACTGCCAGGTCGTGTGCAATGCCCAGGGCATTATCATGGATGTGTGTGCTGGCAGCCCTGGAAGCTACCACGACTCCCATATCTGGCATGCCTCACAGCTGTATCAGGTATTTGTCAGGGGGGGCATCCCACAAGGCCACCTTGTGGGGGATGCTGGCTATGCACTGGAGCCGTGGATGATGACCCCCATCAGAAATGCACACACACCAATGCAAGAAAGCCATAATGAGGCACACACACAAACCAGAATCATCATAGAGCATGTGTTTGGGATGCTGAAATCACGGTTCTGGTGCTTGGACACATCTGGTGGAGCCTTGCAGTACTCTCCAGGCATGTGTGCCCACATCTTCATAGTATGTGCCATACTACATAATATTATCCTGCGGAAACAGCTGCAGCAGGGTCAAAATGGGGGAGGGCCTCACAGCCCACTGCAATTGCCAAGGCCAACACAGGCACAGAGGGATCCAGACCATGGACACACTGTGCCAGCCCCAGTAGGCTGACGGAGGCATGCCCAATATGCCTACACCTTGGCAAAGAGGGAAGGTATAGCACATACCTTGACAGTGTAGGTTCCCACGGACTGACACCCCTCCCCACCTGCACACACAGTAACATGGATGGCACACAAACACGACTGCCTGTAAATTGTGATGTATAGGTGGCCCACTATGGAATCCTACATAGGCAGCCCTCAAATATTGTACACGCAACAGCCATTGGAACACGGAAATGTCAACACCTGAACAGTAGATGTGCCTATCAGCATCTGTCGGTGCTGTGTGTATGGGTTCTCAGGTACATTGGTAGGTATACACCCGATTGTCAGAGGCAAAACACCAAACGGGGCAAACAGTGACTCCCGTCACCACAACATTGAGTAAGCAACTGTCGCTTACTGGAGCAGAGGCAATCATGGGAGCACATGTGTGTAAGCACTGTCCTACACACACTCATCACGGATTCCCCGCTGCATTACTGAGGGGCTCCACAAAATGTAATCATGGATGTTGTGTCAAGGCAGAGGATGTACCCATGACAGGCATTCATCACCCCAGCATGCTGCATCCACGGTCGTATGAAGGTGTAGCAAATTATCGGGTGTAGCTAATTGTGATATACATACCCAATGCTAGAGTACAGCCAGTAAACATCACATGGACATACCATTAGCTGGACTCATCAATTTGTAAACTAGCGGAGTTATCCACGTGAGTGTAGTGTGGAGTAACTGCTGTAGTGTACTGCACATACAAAATGACATAATACATGTACAACCCCCAGATGTCCAAGTGGTACATGCAGTGACTGTCGTGCATGTTCCCGGTCCCACGTCCCGCAAGGGATGTAACGTAATCCCAATGGCACGGGTAATGCATTCCGGATGCAGGTCATCAGAATATGTGTAGCACATGTTAGCAGGAATAAGCGTTGCCCACATCTGGTAAGCGATGTTTAAATACGACTGTACGGATATGTGCAAAACAGGGCTAAGCATCACCGACCACTGCGGAGATCATGGTCAATGATGTACAGAACAGGTGAAACCAGCATTAGTCACCCCTGAACAAATAGTGCCTGCTCTGAAGTGTAAAACGACCACTGCCAGGAGTGGAACAGGCATTCATGTATACAATCACCCAACGCTATTGCTAGGCAAGATGTAGGTACGGTAGGGTTGCCACAGTTCAACTGACCAATGTGGGACATACGCCAGATGTCTGCAGGACGACACATACACCCGGCCAGTATGAAAACCAGAACGTCAGTGTTTTGCATAGATAAAAAGCTTATTCTGGTAATGGTCACAGGTACGTGTTCCATGTCCTGTAACATGTAAGTGGGTCAGATACAGAATAAGTGTTTTATGCAACTATGACATAAACTATAGGGAATATGTTTGTCCCAAAGTCGCAGGACATTTGCTATGTTCACAAATATTTCGCAGGACACAACTGCACAAAGGGACTGTCCCTCGCAAAGTGGGATGGGAGGTAATCTTAACCTATGGCAGGTGTGTAATGTGACAGGTACAGACACAAATGTGCAGAGTCCAGGAAACACAGTATACACTGACAAACACACAATGAAAAGCGTAGCATGCCTGTCACCACCCCTGTCTGAGATATGTGTATATATATATATATATATATATATATATAGATATATATATATATATATATATATATATACACATATATAATACAGATAGAAAGGGCGATAGTGTGATATATGTCGATATATAAGGGGTCACTGACATCTGCAAATATATAGATAGGTTGACAACATTCAAAACACCTTTGAGGTACAAATAAATCGGATACCACCAACTATGGAATGTGTCACACACCGACACATGTAACCAGGAAGCTGAAAGACAGAAAGAACACAGTACTGGAACAGTAGAACTGCGAGCAATATGACAATAGTAAGGACATGTAGTCACCACTGCCGGCGGTGCGGTCCACGTAGGTACCATGTACAACTGTGGTTGTGAGTGATGTAGCCTGTGTATGTGTGTGTTGAGGGTGCCATGTGTGTTCCCGTGTGACTAAAGTGTGTGTGTGTGTGTGTGTGTGTGTGTGTGTGTGTGTGTGTGTGTGTGTGTCCGCATCGTGTGTCTGTAGGTGGCAACTCGGAGGTAGATGATTACGGTAGGTGTGGGTATAGCTAGCCGTAGGCATGTGGTAAACACCTGCCCCACATTGGGAGGGACAACCCCCCCTGGGCAGGTGAGTCCTGACATGAAGCATTACAAAGGGCAACTGTCCGAGAGTTTAGGACATTAGTATGTCCCAAATATTATGCAATAGTTGCAGGAAATACTCATGCCTGTATGTAAGAAGCAGAAATGTTACATGCAAACCGATAAGTAGTTAAGGACCAAGAACAATTGGTATGTAATGAGGATAAAAGTATGTGCTATCCTGTGTATTGACCGTGGCCATATGTCACCCTGTAAACACCACTGTGTGACTCGCAAGTGTCCAACTATGGCCATATGAAAAGGTGACAAACCATGTCACAGAGGGTCTGACACCAACATCACTGCAATGACTGCAAATATCTGGGACAGACATACACAGGATAGCGGTCATTTACAAATATCCCTGCACATATCGCCATACATCCGGAGGTATGGAAGTATCAACCTCACCTGCATACCATATAGAAACCAATTAACAACGGCCCAAAGGAAATTCCCGTAACAGAAGTCTATTAAGTGATAGCACTGTAATTAGGGAAGGGGCCCACACACATATATATGGACTACGTAGAAATGCAAGCCCCACAAAACCGTATATGCTACGTACACCTGCCTACATCTCCCACACTGGAAACAATAGCAATACAGACCGTAACCACAGCCCAAACATCTAGTTAGTCAATTACATCTGCTGAACCATTAACATACCTTGTGAGAGACACATTTAAAGGTGCCATGCAAAATTGTATCCGTCGTATAACGGAACAAACGGCAGTGTTACAGGTGTTTGCAATAGTCCTTTATCAGATGGGTGGGATGACAGGTACAGTCACAGGTAGAACCACATACTCAAGCCGTCACACACAATCCACGGGGGTCATGACTCCAAAATAGGCTTGGCTCTACACATAGCAGTTGCAATTACACACAACAAAACACAATACAGGCCGTCTCCCCGAAGGCAGGGCAAATGGCCAACGCCCAAGTGGAGAATTCAGTTATACCCCACTGTTGCCACGTAATTGGCGAATGGAGTAGCTACAGAGCTGAAGTGCACGTAATTAGTCACACTGGACCACCAATTGGTGGCAGTAAACCACATGTTGCAGGTATAGACATATATAAGGATGACTTGCCAGATATGCAAACTGTATGCTCATACCGTAAAACAGTTTAAAGAGTGATACAGAAGGGCGAGATAGAGATGAAATACCGGAACAATATCAAGGTATGTAGAACACTAACTGTATGTATAGTATGTTCTGTGTTAAGTTATGTCAGTGTATGCATAGCCTGGTTTGCAGTAATTAAAAGTGTCCTCCATGCATAAAGTGGGGAATGGTATTTATGTAGTGATGTCTTGCTGATCGTACTAATGCTTGTAGAAGTTGTGCGTCCAGCAGTGGGCCACAAGGTAAACAGCACAGACACCACAAGGAATGCAACATGACAGCTTTAAACAGAACAATGTCATACGACCTGCCGTCAGTGGCAGGGTATGTCCAGTAAGTACGTGCCATAGCAGGGGATAGTATATGTGGATATACTGTAACAGTACGCATGTGTATGGGCATATAACGTCAATGACATGTCTAAGGTGGACCCTCTGTGCAAGTATGCTTTGAATTATGGGATACCATGTAAAACATGTGTAATGTATAGTACAGTAGATTGATATGTCAGATATGCTACACAGGAGAACAGGCATATGATGCATAACAAAGGTATCGTATAGTGATGTGAGTAGCATGTAATTAATTTATGTATAAACAGTTATGATGAAATAAATAATGTAATCCACTCTGTGCATTTGCAAAGGACAAAAACATTACTCCCATACTAGAATAGCAGAAGAGATGTGACAGACAAACATGAACATGATTGGTGTGTACAATAACAGGATACATATGGCCTGTAGTCATGGGACATTGTAATAGCATGACAGCTAATCTAACTAGAAGGGCTATTCCAGTAACCATGCACAAAGGACATGTAATAGCTCCACAGGTTCATAGTGGGGTACCATGCAGTCTGGCAAGTCTATGTGTAACAACAACTACAGTGTGCACACCAGTGGCACCTCTCTAGGGTAGTGTCCTGTGAACAGAAGAGCCATGTGTAACCTGCATCTCTGCACAGTACAGCCACTGCAGTGATCCCTGGCGTACATGTGTCCACCATCCACCAAGCGTGGTATCACATGAACACTGCTACTGACTGTCCATGCGTGATGTACATAGGAATCATGTCTCAAAGCATGGTAAGTGTCCGGTCTGGGAATGCAACCCCCAAGCACATGCCACACACTGTCGAGTGTTTTGTGCACATATCCATGAGCATCATGCTCATAGTGGCTATTGTTTATGTCATGTATGCAGAGTATATCCATTAACATATTTGCAGACATGGGCCCTGTCTTTGCAGCAGAGGTCACCCCTGAGTATGTAGTCCGCAAATGTGTACAGACGTGGTGTCTGTACATAAGCCGCAAACTTTAACTGTCGTAGCTCAATAAACGTCATGGTGTTTTAATGTTGAGTTATGTAAAGCTGTTGTGTAAGGTACACCCTAAGCGGGGTGTTGTACCCATGGATGTGTGTATAAGTCCGGTGTTCAGAGGTACAATGGGTGCCTATGTACCAGCTACACACCCAGTACAGACATGTGTGGACACGTAGAAGGATATCCACGCCACTGTGGCAATGTGGTAATCACAGGAGTGTGTGCGACATACATGTGTCTTACAAACACGTACAATGTGACATGTATGTAGGGGACTAACACCTATGTGATAACCATTGGGTGGATGGTGTACTGCAAAGGTGATGTTCATACCAAGTGTCATGCAGGTAGAGGCCATGATGTTCATATCGGTATCCGTCACAGTGACACCCATATGGATGGGGTCTGTATCAGCTGGTGGAGCAACAACGGTGCTGGGTATGCAGTTGTCTGTAAAGCTAGGCAGGGAAGTCCCCTCAGTGGTAGCCTGTACCTCAGGGAAGCATATACCGAACATGAGGGGCCCATGACTGAGGACTGTGGTATGCCAAGTGTAACTGGAATGCAGTATGTGATATAGTATGCCACCCTCAGTGTGTGTGTCCCATCCATTAGCCACTTTGCATAACATCCGGAGTCATATGTTGTGATGTGCAGGTGGATGTGTATGTTGTCAATACCAGAATGGAGAACGGTGCTGAATGGCAGCGAGAGGACAATGTAGGCTGTGTGGACCCCCGTGTCGTCATCAACTACTCTGGTGACTGTATGAAAGGTGTTCAACAGGTGTAGGAGGCATGCTGTGGCCCCAACAAGACCAATCCAGCTGGCATCAAAGGACCGGAGCACAACAAAGACTCAGCGAATGATGTCCATGATGATGTGCCCTATAGCCGTGCATAACAGTCCAGTGAGGTGTGTAGGGCAATAGTCCTCGTCGTGCATTGTGGCGCCACCTGTGTGGAGTGTTACTGTCGCTGTGTACCAGTCAGGGGCCACAATGTCTGGTACAAGGCTATTACTGAATATGGTGTCCCAGTGGGGAGACATGCCGTTCAGAGGTCTGTGGACATCACAGCCTGGGATTTTGTAGGGTGACAAGGGGCCTGTGTCCTAGGACATATAGAGTGCAGGTCAGTACTGTGTAGGTGTGACCGCAGGCACACCGCAATATTCCTTCAAGGAATGTGGCCCCGTAGGGAGTGAGAGGGTGTAATGTTAGCATTGAAGCCATCAGACAGCATGTTGCCAACATCACCTGTTACTGTCATGTTCCAGAGTGACATTTGTATGTGTGAGCAGATGTGGGTATTGCATATGACTACTGACATACCACCATAATGCCTTGTGGTACATCTCGGAATGTGTCGCAGTAATGTGTACGTAGCTAGTTATGGAATATGTGATGAGGGATCCCATGGCCCTACCGTGGCTGACCAGTGAGTTACCCCACCCATGGGAATGTACACCACTGTGCAACAGCCCCACATGTTGTTGTAAAGTATGTCCGTGGGACCGCACCCCTAGAGTGTTGTCTGTTATCTGGTGTGTACCATCATGGCTCTGTGTGGAATAGCATGAACCATATTGTTGTGTACGTGCTAATGAAGTGCACTGGGGTATGTCTCAGCATTTGCATGTGCATTGTCCACCTGCACATGTGTCACGGCAACAACTACCGCTGTCATATGACATCTGTAGTAGGTGTTGTAGTACTCATCTACTGTGTATGCCATGAAGTGTGTGGTGCCGGTATGTGGCTAACAAGGGTGAGTAGCATATGTTCGGATTCCACCAATGAGGGGATAACCCCAGGTGTGGAACAGCAGTCACATGTTGGTAGTATCCATGTCAAGGATACTGTTGGTCTTGGAGGTGGTGTATGGGTCGAACCAGCTGAGCAGAGGTTATGACTCACGCACAGCGTACTCCTAATGTGTTGCTACATGTGCGGCTATCACAGTTAAGTGTGGGTTGCTGTCAGTCTCACATCAGTAGCAGCAGTAGTTCCGGACACAGTTATATGCACGTGGAGCACCTGTGATGCATTTTGCTAAGTAACCAGCCAGGATGTGTGTACAACATAGTGGAATATGGGGACACCTCTGCCATGGGTGTGCCAGTCCAGGTACATGCCTGAGACGTATGGTCTGTCTATAACCAGTCATTGCAAGTGTGCTCTGCAGAGCCAAGAGGCAGGTCCCAGTCACTGCAAAGATACTGAAGTGGTGCAGTATCAGGTGTGCCTTGCCTGCGTGCATCACAGAGGATGATGTCAAGCATTGTGTAACATGACCACATGCTTCGCTAGCCAGTTCCCGTTCTGGTGGTGACTGTTATTGGACACTGTGCAAGACAGGCAGTATAAAAGCAGCAAGAGTCCAACATGTGATCCGTACTCCCAGAGCTGACAGGTGCAGGTCAATTGTGCCACAGCATTATGTTGTTTGACCAGGTCTGTCAAAGTGGACGTATACTAGATGCCTGTGGAATAACAGCATAAGCATGGACAGCTGCTGGGAGTGACACAGACGTTCGTAGTACAGTGGTAACAGGTCCAGATGACCGCAAAATCCTTCCCATGGCTTGGATCACACCATCAGGACTGCAACACTGGTGGGCTATTGCATGTCCCTGCACACGTAGTCTGTGCCCTGCGATACAACTTCAGTCACACAAACATGGAAGATGAGTCACATCGTACCTATTGAGTTGTGGCATGTGTGCATAGGTTATGTTGCAGAACCAGTTAATTGACAGCAGGATGTAAGTGACTATCGCCTTGTGTAGCCTGCTGAGTGGAACAGCAGTGTGACCGCTGACAGTCACCTATGACAGGTGTGTTGTGTATGTTATGACACCCTATTGGCTGTATGTGATGGGCACACATGTCTGTGGGCTATAGGTTGGTGTGGTTGTGTTTGGCGATGTGGGCTGCCATTGGTGCCCACACAGAGTATGGAGGGGTACTGTACAAGGTGTCTCCATACGTGTGGCCTGTGGTGGGGATCATGTGGGACTATGTGATGTGTGGGGTGCGTTGCCAATGTTGCACATCCCCACATGACTGTCAGGTGCAGTCAGGGTTGGTGACAGTATAACCCCCAGCAGGGCTGCATATGTGCATCCCCCACAGGCTATACTGTTGTATGTTGGGAGGTGTGCATTGACTGTGTACATGAGAATAGCTCTATTGCCACATGTACAACATAGTCATCATAGTGACAGGCAATAGCACTGGTATGTGCCAGTTGGACATGCCTGTATATAAGTGGTACATGCCAGGTGGACACGCCGTATAAACCACCATGTCTCACGAGGTATGTGAGTGATGTGTGTACGACAGCTGTTGTACTGCAAGCAAGCTGGAAATGTATGGACAGACAGTGTACCTGTGAGGACTGGTGTGAAATAGGTGCTAAACTAAGCAGTAGCTCATAACGTGCCAAGAAGCTCTGAACAAGTGCCGAGCATGCCCATACATTACAGATAGGGTGTTGGATAATATCAACCCACAAGTGTTGACGACAGTCATGACTGGTGGCACCGCATCAGAACACTGCCGGGTATGGTCTGCAAGTCCATGAACCATTATCAATGTAGATGTTAGCAGTACAGATGTACAAGACAGTACGGATTTTCGGCTACAAATGCCTTTCTATGTCACAGGAGTGTTCTACTAGTGGCCTGTTGACAGACTCACAACTACTAAAGGTGCTACAGTGACATGTGCATATCACATCGTGTCAGCTACAGTAAACCAGGGTTAATGTGTTGTACCCCACCCGCATTGCAGTCCATACCACACAGACAAATGTCAGCCATCTGTGTATGTGAGGATATGAATGGCCATGACCTATGGGCAATAGTTGTCACAGTGTTGCGAACAACATACAGAATGGGCTGTGTGTGTGAGGTGTGTGACATATGTGCTCAAAACTGAGGCTATGGCTTCATTTATTGATTTTCACTGTAAGGATGTTTTACGTAATCTGGATCATATTGTTAAGGATTCATGGCACTGTCTGGACAAAATTAAAACTAGGCTTGGTGGAATAAACCAGGGTTTTTTTATGGTGACTATTGATATTGTGAGTCTTTTCACTGCTATACCACACAAGCAAGGTTTGGAGATGTTTGAAGCGAGCCTACTCAAGTTTGGTACACTTAGTAGTGATAAATGTAGATTCATTAAGGAACTAATGGAACTAGTCCTTGAAAATAATTTCATGTTCCTGAACGGCGAATATTTCAGACAAAAAACGGGTGTAGCAATGGGGGCACGGTGTGCCCTGATATATGCCAATATGGTGTTAGCGTTTTGGGAGACACTAACGATTTTTTCCTCATGTTTCTGGGATGATGTGGCTTTATACTTGAGGTTTTTGGATGACATTCTGATTTTTTGGAAGGGTACTAAAGAAAGATTTACTGAGTTTGAATCATTCCTGAATACTACAACAACTTTCCTGAGTTTTACTAGTAAGATGGTTGACAATCATTGTGAATATCTTGATATTTTATTGTATAAAAACAATGACACGTTAGATACCAATATTCATAGGAAAAAAAACACATTCCAATTCATATTTACATTTCGATAGTTCTCACCCTTACCATCAAAGGAAGAATTTGGTCAAAGGACAGATGGTAAGATTATCCAGAATTATCAGTGAAGATGTAGTTTTCCTTGATGAAATGAAAATTTTGTCCAGTATGTTTTCTGATAGAGGATATCCGAGTGAATTGATCAACAATATCAGTAATGAGATACGGATCAAAAGAAATCATGTTTACCAACCTATTATTAAATTTGGTCTTCCTAATACCACTAGTACAAACAGACCACCATTTGGTAATGACATTCTAGTCATCCCTTATAATGATACATCCATGAAGATAGAAAATGCTGTAAGGGATTGTTGGTCTAGTATATTCATGAACCAGGGTGAATACACTGATATTCTG
The DNA here is from genome assembly GCF_019279795.1 of Protopterus annectens. Taxonomy (NCBI): domain Eukaryota; kingdom Metazoa; phylum Chordata; order Ceratodontiformes; family Protopteridae; genus Protopterus; species Protopterus annectens. The sequence goes on along the minus strand of NC_056732.1, from coordinate 760,928,365 downwards.
GGTTTTTTGCCAAAAATTACATACAGTAGAGGCATGAATCTGAAAGAGTATTTTGAATCAACACAGAGTATGAATACATATGTTAGGTCTAAGATGGGTAAATGTGGGTTTTGTCATTTCTGTAGATTCATTAATGATGGTCCATATGTAGTAGTTCCTAACTATGGTAAAACCATCAGATGCCTGGGACATTATAATTGCAAAACAAAAATGGTAATATACCTTGCTACCTGCTCTACATGTCCGGCATATTATGTTGGGAAAACCATTAGGATGCTAAAAGACCGAATAGGTGAACATGTTAGGGACATTAAAAATAAGAAGGATACCAGTGCATTGTATTTACACAGCACAAGATGCGATAATTTTAAAAGGTTTCTATTTTTTGTTATTGATAGAATACCTTTTAACAGCAATAAGGGTGGTGATGAAAAAACACTATTAGAGGTTAAGGAATGTTTGTGGCAGCTTAGATTCAATGCCAACACATACCCTGGTATTAATGACTGTATTTCCATAGCCAGTGTACTTAAATACAAATCACTATTCTTATAGGTTTTAGAGTTATACAGCTTATTATACACATTTTTCATTTTACACCTTTTCAGGTTTTTATTATTTATGCATTGTGTGTTTTATTTCATTTTATTTTATTTTATTTTATTTTATTTTGTGTAAATTATTAATTATTATATTAACTATTAATAAATTATTGAACTAACTATAGTATTTACATCAGGTTGTATTTTTAATTGTATACTAGTATGTAGTATTTTGTAATTTTTAGTTAGTATTTTTATCATGATTTTACATATTAGGTGTCTCAGCATCAAATAGAAGTGCTTAATTAATTAACTAATTGAATAATTATTTACTGATGCACCTATTTAAACTGAGAATTTTATGAGTGACATTGTACTCTGATGATGCCCACTGTTTGGGAGAAAGCGCTTAGTACTTGGTCGATTTTCAAGCAATAAACCTGAGTTCTACAAGTGTATTTGGTTCGTCTTGTATGTTTTACAGGTGGATGATATCAGCAATGACACCACGTACCCATTAAGAAACACCTAGGCTGTGGTCAACATTATGGACACTGTGTTAGGGATGGTGTAGTGCAGTACACCTCCCTGAGCTGGAGACATCCCCCTGGCCCTTTAGGTAGTCATCTGAAGTACCCATGACATGACAGGGTGGTATCCATGAGCACGGAGATCATTGGACAGGCATACACAGCACCCATGTGACCAATTTTGGAATACACATCACCCTCCAGGGGTAGGGCCCATGCGTGGATGGCCGATACCAGCCTCCACAATACTCACCTCCAGTATGCAGCATGCTATCCACCTTGCATACAGACATATGCCACACTATGCTGTTAGACATGCTACATGTCCATAGCCTGATCTGAAAGACATCACATCATGGACAACCACCGTCCTACGACTAGGATGGCCACATGTTGGACAGATCCCTGTGCCATACCTGTGACATACTCCTGCCATACCATGCAGCCCTGTCCACATAGCTGCACATATCATCCCTGTCATACATGGTGTGATGGCCATATGGTAGATGTAGTATCAACTATCTGGATCAGTAATGTGTCACTGATGCCCCTCGCGGTGGCATAATGGGTGTTGGATACAACTAGGAAACCCAGCCCATACATGCTATAGCTGATAACCTTACCTGCGAATGACGTCCGACTAGCCATTGTCCCATGTCTGTCACATGTGCAACACAGGCGATCCGTGGCAGTATGTTGAACAGCTGTACAGTGCAGTGTAGATGTCTATGGCAAAACAGATGCATGTACAGGTTTCCATGCATACTTGGTGCATTGTCACTGCCCATGTCCAGTAAGGCTGTGTCTGTGTTGATATGTGATATATACACAGCATCAAGGTCAACAGCATTACCATGGATACATCAGGCATGTGTAGATAGGTAAGAACACCAGTGCAGGCAAACAGACATGCCCACATGAAGACAGACATCACATGCAGTAGGAACACTAATGAGGTGACACACATATATGGGGATGATATCCAATGCATACTGGGTGTTACATGTGTGTGACACATACATGCCAGTCATGTTAGTGTCATGTTGATTTGCAAAGATAACTGTGCAGATGTACTAGAAATGTATGTGCAGCAGTATCACTGTACATGTCTGCAAATATGACCTGTCACCTTCATCATGTCGTACAGATAATGCCTCGTACATGCCTTCCAGCATACAGCCAACAGGAAGATGATGTCGTAATCCCATACCTCCATGAGAACTATGAGGTGTTATTTAGCCATGTGCCACAGCACGCACAGCAGCGGGATGACCTGTGGCAGGATCTTCACAGGAGGGTCAACGAAGTGGGCGTCCACAACCGCACCTACCAGCAGGTGTGCAGACACTGCACAGACTTGATACATCATTCAAAACAGCGTGCCACTGCAATCGCCAGGGAATAAGGTGGAACAGGTGGTGGGCCACCAACCCAGCCTCCACTCACATACACAGAGGAGCTACTGGCCAGTCTGGGAACACCCTCGGAACAGCCCCCACAAACACTAGCTGCCATCGTGGAGGTGGGTGTCTCCCAACCAATGAGCCTGGAGTTGCCTGGTAAGTCAGTACTGAACATATGGCTAGTATATACCATGTACGTGCATGTGTCAGTGTACATCATGTAATGTAACAACATATGCAAGGTATGTGGACACACATGCTTTATGCTACCCTGTGTATGCACCATATCTCTGAACTGCACAGGTATTTGCAGGATGTCCAGATGTCTGCCTCATATTGTCGGTGTGTTCCCCTTAATATCTGTCCCTTTCTGGCAAATAGCTGAGGAATGGAGTCATTAAATGATGACATACATTTGTGTTTACGACTGCACATTCCGTGTAAAACCTATGTGCATGCAAACATATTAGTCTAGCAAATTTCTAAGTTTGTAAGAGCAATATGTCACAGTTGTCCCTATATGCCCCCCATCATAGTAGGCTTTGTCCACATTTATTGTTCTAAGAGGTTGAGAGGTATGGTATGCACACATGTGCTTACTATATGCTATTGTACAGGTGAATGTGTTAACTTGCACTGTGCACCCTGTGGCTGTCATACAGTCATAGATAATGTTCATACTGCTGTGTCACCCTATACAGGTATCTCTGGCGTGCCGCACAGACAAGAGTCCATTGCAGGTGAGACTGTCATCGGTATCAGGCATGTCAAAGCATAGATCTATTCACCATGTGGCCAGTTAATACATGGATGTACAGGTCGCATCATCCATCATCCACACAGGCCACCCATGTGCAATATATACAACTGAAATGACACACAGACATGAAACTACAGTATTTGTCATTGCTACATGTGTGTCCAGCTGTGCATACAATGGTGGAGGTGTTCTATAATGGAGGCATATGTACTATACAGTGGAACAAAACGTGTGGTACACAAACCAGTACCGCACAGTGAGCAGTGATATGGGCAGACCACAGGCGTCACCATTGTGTTATATGTCCCTGCAATGGTTTCACACATTGTGATGTTCCATCTGACATGTCTGAGACACGTAGCGTTTTGGTTGCAATATTGTCACAATTTCCCATAACCCATACCCCACATACCACACATACACCTGTTGTCTGCATAGCCCTGTGGATGGTGACATATCCAACATCTATGGGTGTATGTCATATGGGACAACACAGACATGTGTAATAGACGGCCATCACATACATGACCAACACATGTGCACACATGGCCATGGGGGATGGCCAGAGACACGTAGCCACACAGAAGATGGGATGTGGGTACACCCTGTCCCACTTTGTCCACACATGGTCCAGTTACAGCCATACTAGACCGATTGTACAGGTGATGTGGTATGCTGCACATCCTAAATGCCTGTGCACAGCTAGTGGAGGTGTCAGTGACGTGTACCTCATAAGATGTGTTGAACATGACGTCTGTGTCATAGCATGACGGTAGTCACCTTTACAGATTCCACTGACAGTGGCACCAGGCCACAGATACTGTACTTTTCCCCTGCTGCCGTAGGACATCACTGTTAGCTGTGCACCTTGTGTGTGTGGTACATCAATGTCATGTGTAATATGGTGATGTGACAGGTCCACTATGTGTGGACATGGTTGCCAGTCAGCTAACACTCTGTAGTCATCTTGCAGGGGTGTCATCTGTATGTCCTCCAGTGACCTGTCACATGACACAGCATGGTTTGGTGTGTATACACCTCAGCATCATAGGTCACAATCCACAGGTATGTCATGGGTATGCATGCAGTTCTGGATATGCTATGCATACATAACATGTACTGTTTAGCAATATAGATGCCTCATGATGCCATGCAATGGCACAATGTCTGTACATCACACTGTACGGCAATGTAGATGGCTCACAGTCCCCTACCATGCCCATGCACATTTGCTCAACATGCATTCTATCTATAGGGCATATGGACAACACCGCAATGTGATACCCAGTACGACGCTGTACATGTGTCAGGACACCATTGTGTCAGGCATGCATGCATGTTAATACACACGTCAGCAAATTACATGTCAAGGTCACGTCAGCCATGTGTACTGTTATCCTGTTCTGGTCCACATGGTGTATCACGAGAATGCATGCATACTACCATGATCGTATGAATTGCATGGATAATGATATGACACCTGCCTGCTGTAGTGTGCATTCCAGGGGGTATGCTTACAAACACTATTGATGTCTGAGCTGCATACTGTCAGCTGTATCACAAGCATGCTGCATGCCATCTGTCATATCACATGCATGGTGTGTCAGTGTGTGTGTGTGTGTGTGTGTGTGTGTGTGTGTGTGTGTGTGTGTGTGTGTGTGTGTGTGTGTGTGTCAGTGTGTGTGTGTGTGTGTGTGTGTATCAGTGTGTGTGTGTGTGTCAGTGTGTGTGTGTGTGTGTGTGTGTGTGTGTGTGTGTGTGTGTGTGTGTGTGTGTGTGTGTGTGTGTGTGTGTGTGTGTGTGTGTGTGTGTGTGTGTGTGTGTGTGTGTGTGTGTGTGTGTCAGTGTGTGTGTGTGTGTGTCTATTGTAATTTAGAGTCTTTCTTTGCATTCACAGGTGATGTAAGTGTGTTACCCTCCTGCGGTCCATCTGATAGTGTCCCCACAGATGCTAGCAGTGATGAACATATGCATGAGGTACAGGCAGGGATGTCATCCCAGCTATGTCCCCCTCTTCCCCGCACACAGTTCAGCTGCCAACACATACCGCATCTACAGTGGCCATAGAGGAAGGACAGTCAGCATCTGTTAGCGTTGAACAGGAACATGTGGTGGCTACAGAAGGTGTGTCTCCACACCATGGTGGCAGTATACTGACTGCAGATGTGCCACACAGGCATGTGGCTGGTGCTGCTCATAAGAGGACTTCTGGCAGACATGCACCTGCAGGACATAGCGCAGCAGCTGGGATCACAAGACGCATGTTCCAGACTGTAATGGCAGCACAGGCACGTGCCGAACGGCAGAACAGAGAAGGGCAGAGGCTGCAGAGGGCTGCTATCAGTACCCTAAACAACAACATCCAGGCATTGGCAGGTGCAAAAGAGCAGCTTGGTGCAAAAGAGCAGCTTGCTGATGTTCTGGACAGGCGATTGGTGACATGGTCAGAATCCTCGACCATGGCATGGCAATCCGCGAGCGTGAGCTGTCTGTGCTGGAACATCTGGTAGGGGTGAGGCATAGGCCACATGGACGTAGGCCAGCTACACCACCTAGTGCAGGTCAACGTGAGCGTGCCACCTCACATGGCCGCTCCCATAGTGCCGGTAGCAGTAGCAGTGCAGCTGGTGCTGCGCTGTCTACACCAGGTCACAGCAGGCCATGTGGACGTGGCCCTGGACATTCCCAGTGGGGACACGGTTCCAGTGGCCATGTGTCGTCAGACAGTAGCCATTCTGTACACAGCTCCAGATTGTACAGACCAGGTTGTACAGCTCACTGTGACTGGACAAGGCCACGTGTCCTGTGCCTGCCAGGGGTTGCACGGGCACTACCAGGCAGAGGTACAGATGACAGAACTGTGTGCACACTTACATGCACACAGCAAACACAACTGTAGGGCTCGACAACACCCACATGCATACGGAACAGACATGTCCATTCAAATCACTGGCCCTTACCCACACACATGATGTCATCCACTGGTGCAGCCTATGCCCCTGGCAAACAGTACCACCCTGTGCATATGATGAAGCCTGTGCTGCATCCCTGTCATCCACACCATCGGTGCACGGATATGCTCAAATGGTCTGATCTGATACACAGGGTGAACAGAATAGTGAGAGGTGTATCTAACATTACTTGTGTATGCATATTGAGGGATGTGTATGTTGCATTGGTTGTGTGTGAATACTGAGTGCAGGGATATGCACAAATGGTCTGATGCACAGGGTGAACAGAATAGTGAGAGGTGTATCTAACATTACTTGTGTATGCATATTGAGGGATGTGTATGTTGCATTGGTCGTGTGTGAATACTGAGAGATGTGTATGTGACATCAGTGGTGTACTGTCGACATGCACCAGTCATACCATGTAGTCCAGGTGCAGCATGCATTGTGATATGTTCACAGTTTGTGTCTCGGTTACAACAGTAACAGCATGTTGGTAATGATGCCCTGGTTACCTCCTATGGTGTACTGGCATGTGCCTACAGGTAGCAGTGTTTGCAGTCCCCCATGTGTAACTGAGGAGTACTCACAGGCACGTATGGCAATATTAGCATGCTAAACGTACCCTCAACCTGACTGTTGGAAAGTAGAACATGACACAGATGTCCACACATATACTGTGCCTGAAGCATGTGGTCAGTTGAACAGGCTACAGCGGACAGAAATGTGACATACATACCAGGAAACATTACAGGTATGTTGACATGGTGCAGGGGTTGTACACAGCGGTCTGGCCAATGATGACATTAGAGGCCACTTGATAGCATGAGGCCACACTGTGTAGCAGTAATACCCTGTTACAGTACAGGAACATGACCACATTCATGGGGTCTACAGCACTATAACGCATGCCCCATAGTGTTGAGGTGTGGACCCTTGCCTATGTGGTCATCACCCATGCAGTACTTTGCACCCACATGACGTGGCACAGAGAAGGAACATGCACAGGTAGCCAGTACGGCTGGGACCGATGGCATCAACAGGGTAGTAGACTGCATCACCATGAGGGTTAGTCACCATAAGGGGTTAGTGATCCTGTTTCCACTGTATGGTAGCATGCACCCTCACACCAAGCACCAGACAGCCATACATACATACACACACACACACTGTGGTGACCAGATATGTGTGTACGGATAGCCGATGTGTGTGATGCACCACACCTGCCGATGTCATGCTTTCCACACTGCAGTATGTACAGATCTCTACAACGGTGTACAGGGATGTGTAACAATTGGGACGTAGTCCCCGCCATATTTGGCATGTGTGGTCACACAAGCGGACACACATGGCAGTGCTGGGAATGATACACCTGCCATATGATGAGCCATTTGATAGACATGCAGCGGTAATATCTGCAGTATGTGTACCAACGCTATGTCTGGCAATTGTGTGGCTATATGCACACAGGAGGATGTCAGTGTTACAGGTGTCACGTGACATACAGTGGGTAACACCTGACCGCTGTGTATGCGTTATGTAATCACCGTCAAGTAACAGTGACATAGCGTGCTGTTTGCACATGGCATGGTAGGATGGCGTGTGACACACCTGTGAGCCATCCCTGGCACACATACATCTACACAGGTCGATCACCACTTTATGTACACACATCCCTCCATACATGATCTACAACCAACAGTACTGTCTGTATGTCACCATATACAGGTGTCAATGATGGGGCTGCATTGCGATTGCATGTTGTAGTTAGGCACAGCTGTGTTACGGACATCAGCCACTGCACATGCATGGTTGCTGCATGCACAGTGCAGATTGTACATGTGTGTTGGTCCTACATGTGTCTCCTGTAGCCATGCTTGTATGCATTGCTATTGGTGGACATGTGTGTTGGCATACATAACACATGGACTGTTGCATGATATCACGGGTGTCATGGGTGACTACTACAGGGGAATGTGTCCTCAGTCAACATTGCTGCCTCCTGTACTGTGAACATTCAACAGACATGGACCCACTTTCCATTTGCATGCATATGATTGCTTAGGCCACTGTTCTGCACGGGGGACAGCAAAGGCTAAGCTATGTACATATGTGTTGTGTGTGTGGTCCATGCACACATCCACTACAATCACATGTATGACACATCCAAACGTGTGATCGTTGGTGTACAGCAACACTCATCTGTCACAGCTGTGTAAGACCCGGGGCCCCTGGTATGTCTTGAGCTGACCTGGTCATGTATAGTGGTATAATTGCAATGCACAACACCTGTTGGAACCCTGTCAGTACATGTGTACTCTGCACAGTTGCTGTAGACCTCTGTACAGTCCACTGGTCATGTGTCACACGGTGTTGTGGTAATGTATGGCTGTGCATTGCTGCAGCAACGACATGGTGAGGTCTCGAGGGCTACAGTGTAGTCTGCAGTGTGTATGTCTGTGATCTGCACCTGTGACAGCTGTGATGGCAGCTGAGTGTGTACTGGTCACTGCATGTGTGTGACCGGGCTGTGCATGGGGGCAGTTATACCTTACTGTGCCCTTCTGTGTTTAGATTCCATCTGCATGCAAGATGGCCCTTTGCAACTGCTAAGTGTGTGAGTATGCCCAGTATGCTGTTGTGTAGATGGACACACATGAAAGTCCAAACTGAGCCCTTGTGTGTTGAGACTCCGTCTGCATGCAAGATGGCCCTTTGCAACTGCTAAGTGTGTGAGCATGCCCAGTACGCCGTTGTGTAGATCGACACACAGTACAGTCCGAACGGATGTGTATTACTAAGTGTGTGGCCATGGCCAATGACACCTTGTGTTGGTGATGTCCCAATGTGCATGGGCATGGCCGTTAACATCCTGTATAGCCATGGTGGTCATCCAGGCAACAGATGTCCATTTTCAATGTCACGATGGATGCCTACTGAGTACACACTGGTCGACTATCTTGAAGGGTGTATTGTCTGTGGAGTGTCCCGCGTCTATGTCATGTTGTTGTGGTGCCCCGATCACACCACTGCCGTGTGTTTGCCTACGTCTACTGTGGGACAGTAATATGTCTGTATGCTTTCAGACTGATCACTCTCTATACAATCCCTGTCGGCGTCCTTGTCAGTGTGGATGATGACACGCACCTAGAAATATGCCTCTGGGACTGCTGTGTTTAGTAATCTCGGTAGCGCGTTCTGTAAATGCGTCATGCTGTAGTGTGATAGGGTAGTTAGGTGTATGTTCGACACCCAGCCCTGCCAAGTGTGTGTGTGTGTGTGTGTGTGTGTGTGTGTGTGTGTGTGTGTGTGTGTGTGTGTCTGTATTTGTTTGCGCACATGCTCCTATCCGTCTGGGGACTCAGTCCTGCTTTTAGACGCCTCACACCACAGATATTTCCTACCGACGTCTTTGCGTTTGCGGATGATGACACACACCTAGATGTATGCCTCTGGGACTGCTGTATTTAGTAATCTCGGTAGCGTGTTCTGTAAATGCATCATGCTGTAGTGTGATAGGGTAGTTAGGTGTATGTTTGACTGCCAGCCTTGCCAAGTGTGTGTGTGTGTGTGTGTGTGTGTGTGTGTGTGTGTGTGTGTGTGTGTGTGTGTGTGTGTATTTGTTTGCACACATGCTCCCGTCCGCCTGGGGACTCAGTCTTGCTTTTAGATGCCTCACACCACAGATATTTCCTACCGACGTCTTTGCCTTTGCGGATGATGACACGCACCTAGATGTATGCCTCTGGGACTGCTGTGTTTAGTAATCTCGGTAGCGCGTTCTGTAAATGCATCATGCTGTAGTGTGATAGGGTAATTAGGTGTATGTTCAACTCCCAGCCCTGCCATGTGTGTGTGTGTGTTTCCAGCTGCATGACAACAGTACATTGCTTTTACAGTATTCAATCTCCATAACATCCGTGCGGCGTCTTTGCCTTTGATGCTGATGTCTGCAGGCTAGACGTATGCCTGTGTGAATCCTGTGATCTACTAATCACGGTAGCCCGTTCTGTAACTGCGTAATGCTGTCGTGTGGTACAGTGGTTACGTTTGTGTTCTTCTCCCAACCCTGCCACGTGTGTTGTGTGTGTGTGTGTGTGTGTGTATGTATGTATCTATCTATATATATATATATATATATATATATATATATATATATATATGTATATATATATGTATATATATATATATATATATATATATATATATAGTATATAGATATGTATGTTGGGATTATCACTCTTGAATGTGCTGCATTATCTGTACGTGATCACCTTGGATGTATGTACATCTGCTATGGCTCTATGATAGTGCACATACTGTGTGCTGTAGTGATCGTGGGTTGTACTTGTGTAGTGACCGGTTATTGTGTTGCTGGGTATTACACGGGCATTGGAAACAATGTTAGTACAGCGCCTTTGAATGGTCGTATGCACATCTCGGCAACAGTCAGCAGTGGTTATTACATTGGAGGGTGAGTATGGCTCATATCTGTATGTAGTAACTGACAATTCTATGCAACACAGGTTAACATTACAGACTCATGTTTCTTCACAGATTGTGTACAGATCCCAGGACTGTATGTGTAAACATTGACAGGTGCAGGACTGGGTTGTGTTGGATGCATGGAGGGGTGTCCATGGCCAGTAATGGTGATTTCTACAGCCTGACAGGTACGGTCTGTGACTGTCCCACAACCTCCTGTATATGGCTGACACATGCTGTACCTGTGTATATGCAGACACACACACTTACCACAAACAGCTAGGGCTATCACATACACAAACCCATTGCATCACCATTGGGCCATGCAATAACCATTGTCCCTCACACACACGCACCTACGTGTACATTGGATGGCTCAATGACAGCTCTGGAAATGTAACACCACACCCTGTGCATATGATGTCACCTGTGCCACCACCTGTGATTTGTAACATTGATGCAGGATCAGACTAACCTGGTGCTGATGCACATGGTGGCTTTATTCCACTGTATTGATAGCATGCTGTTAATACAAAGTGTGTTACTTCCAGGTGTATATCAGCAGGCATGATGCATTGCAGCTATGACCATCAATGTAGCATGGTTTACAGCACTGTTAATTCTGATGATGTATTCTCCATCCATGTGCCATTTCACTGATGTGTGTAGTATTAGCAGCATGTGTGTCTGAGTGTGCAGTACGTGCGTGATGTGTGTAGTACACATGTATACATGCTTACAAACGCATACACTGGCATACATGACATTACATGGGCTTCACCATTCGTACACTAGCTTACTCGTTCTTCCACACGCGCACACGGGCTAACACGTGCACACACATGCTTACTCGGGCTTACTGGCGCGCACAGGCACAGACACACTGTGGGCAGGTTTGCAGGTCACATCGGTGGTATCCATGGCATACACCGTCAGTCTCCTGACGTTCCCTAGGATAGCTCATAACGTGCCTCTTCCACTGAGTACTGACAGCAAACATGTGACACTGGTCCGGTGAGATTACAGTGTTTTATATATACACACTCATGTTGTCACCTATCTTCTACTCTAATAGTCCCCTTATCCTACACTACACTGTAGAGGCTTAGCCCATATGGCATGACATGTTGTGATTCACTGTCCTCAGCCTCACTTGCATCAGATTGCCTACAAATGCTTCGTTACATCTCTGACAGAGCGCTTCCACACATAACAACCAGTACGCAGTAGCCATGTTGTCTCCAGCTTGCCATTCATCTGCATGGCGTACTTACATCTAACTAAACCTACATTTTGTATGTATATTATACATATTTGACTTGTTTTGAAGCACAGCGCGTTCTTGTGGCACTGTGCTACGCTTCCACACCGGAGATCGGGGGAGGACAACTACTGTTTTATTGATATCCAATGGACAAAGCTGCCACTGGCCTTGGACTTGGACATTGGCATGCTTCTTCGACTGTATTCATACTGTATTTGCAGCTGTAATTGCTCCGTTTAGCAATGTGCAGAACGTTAGTCGCCTAACATCCGGGTACATTTCTGCACATAATTCTGCTCTTGCACGGACAGCTTACTGTTTCATGTATCGTGTATTTACATCATTTGCATAGCTTTCACATACAAATGGGGTATGTTGCAAATCCCAACATTGTCCGTGCAATGTTCCTATTACGGGTGGTCTTGCACGCCCCTACGGGTGTTTGCTGAATAGCCTGGCAGTCATCTTTCCTTGCTGTACTCTCACTTAACTCATGCATGCCGGAGGCTTCGTGTATCATGGCCTAGGCTTTGCTGTGTGCTATGTCTATTTGTGGTGTATGCATGGCTGTGGGTATGTCCCACTGTCATCATTGGTAAAGGTGACAGCCCTATAGGTACTTCATGTAGACTGCTGTGTCATTTGACATGTCAGCACATACCTGCGGCCAATACTGAACTTCCTACTGCAGCACTTTTCATACCTTCTGAGTTATCTTGCAGTCAATAATGCTGTTTCCTCAGACATGTATCTGTTTCTGATCATACCTCTCAACCTCCTAGAGCAAAACATCTGTACAAAGCCTAACATGATGGGGGGACAAATAGGGGCAGATTTTAAATATTGCTCTTACAAACGTAGATAGTTGACAGTATAATAGGTTTTGCATTAGTATGACTTTTCTGAAGGATTTGGGGTCTTAAACTCAAATGTTTGTCATTATTTAATGACTTCATTTCTCAGGTATTTGCCAGACAGGTACAGATTGTAAGAGGAACACACCAAACATATGAGGCAAACATCTACACATTCTGCAAGACTCTGTACAGTTGCGAGGTATGTTTCTGATACAGGATATCAGTTTTCTTACACCAATACACACAATATATGGCGCCGTCACAGGCCAGATGCCATTACATTCCTATTGCAGGACACACCCACCCAGAGGGTTGTATTCCTCACACAGGCCAACATCTGCTTATCCACACTAATTATTCTATCATGTACCTTATGTGTACACCAGTATTTGTGCTTTCCGTCAGTGGCAGAGCTCACGTACGAGTATAGGGGACTGGACACTGTATCGGTGACACTGCATGACACCCTGAGGGACACATGTCTTTTGAGTCTATTAACCTTCCACATTGACTTTCACAGGGCATACGTTGTCATTCACATTTGTCGAAATACATGCTTTTGACTTGTACATGTTTTGTCATTTGTCCTGACGTCTTTCTTCTCACCTGTCCACCTAGTATACATTTATTTAGGACGGGTTACCTTCATACCTCTCACCTGTACACATTATGGGTAAATGCCCCGAGGTTTGACCTATGATTTTGTTACATTTGTCATAATAATGTGCCTTTCTGGTAGATTGCTGGCAAGGCATGACGGACTGTGAGGTTAGGTAATAATGACTGACATTTCTATTTCATGATTACTAACTCTCATAACATTCATATTTCTGACTACGCCATTATTCTATCTACGTTCTGACTTTGTCTGGGGTATATTTAATATAGTCCCTATTTGTATTTCATGTACTATGCCTTAGTCCAGCTGCCTTATTCTGAAAGTTTGGCAGGTGTGGTTACCACACCTACCATACCCTGTTGATGCCATCGGTCCCAGCCGTACTGGCTACCTGTGCATGTTCCTTCTCTGTGCTTCTCTGTGCCACGTCATGTGGGTGCAAAGTACTGCATGGGTGATGACCACATAGGCAAGGGTCCACACCTCAACACTATGGGGCATGCGTTATAGTGCTGTAGACCCCATGAATGTGGTCATGTTCCTGTACTGTAACAGGGTATTACTGCTACACAGTGTGGTATGGTTACCATCTTGGTCGTAAGCATGTCCATCCATGATAATCGCATACATGACACCAATATAGGTCCCTACGTCTTCCCCCAATGGTTTACACAATATCCAGTAGATGGGTTGCACCTTTTTGGAGAATATAGGCATGTGCTATACCCACATAGGTATACTGATCACTCCCATGGGGCGTACCTAATAGATCTGTGCCAACCAACACCTTGGCCCATTTCTGCATACCCATGATTCCCATACCTGACACCCCATCCACAGTACCCATTAGACATGTTTAATGTGAGCGATAATAAAGTGTGAAGACACTTCTGAGCACTTCCCACTCTCCGGATATCTGGTCGTACATCATACATTCTATCGACCCATGTGTTATTACCCTTGCACCTGCTACTGTTGCATGTACAGCTATATCGTAGTTGCAGCTGTGACATCTTTTGCATCGATGATGATTCGCACTTCGTACGGGATCAATTTTTGGGGTCCCGCAAAGGACACCTATATTCATGTTTAACGTGTAGAACTTGCAGGCCCTGTCACACTGGTACTTTCCGGGCAATGGTTTGGAAAGCAGCAGTGTATTCACCTTTCATGCATGTCTGTCTGTCTATCCATAATAGCTATACCGTGACCTATTTATGTACATGTGTTATATGTACAGGGACATATGTTTGTTGTCTATTCATGTATCGTGTGTGTATAGATATATATATATATGTACATATATACATATGTCTGTACATTCCTGATTTCATAATTTGCTTTGGTTTAATCTGTGGATATATGTGTGTATATATATATATCCATATCATACCTTTCAACTGTACAGATTTTCGCTGCATGTACAGCTGTTTGCCTCTTATCTTTGGTCCGTTTTTCATAACCTTGTGTCTATCTGGCAATTTAGTGGCATATCATTAAAGACTGACGTTGGTAAATAATGACAAACATTTCAGGTTACGACTTCATACCCTTCAGAGAATCCATGCTAGTGACACACCTGTTATTCTATCCACTTTCTATGTTTGTTAGGGCAATATCTGGGGATTGTCCTTATTTGTACCAGTTGTTTTCATGGCTTTGTCTGGTTTCGTACTTTACGGGGTTAACAGGTATGAGCCATGTATATATAACGTGGAGAAAACAGCATTCACTTGCTATGCTGTGAGTGGATTACACACGCGCAGGTGCACTTGCATATCCTTATTGTGGGTTACATATGTTTCACAGATATTTGTGCTTACGTGGCCTTTCATAATTCTGACCGTAACAGTTACATATCTGTATTCTGGTTTACAGACTGCTGCGAAACACATGTTCACCTTTACATATTTAAATGTGTGTACAGCACGAATGCATTCATTACACTTTAAAGTTATATGTGCAGTGGTCGTAGGTAAACCGGGACTGCATTCCCGTTGGCCGGATGCTGGAACCACTATTCTATTGGTGTTCTGCCTCATTGATATGCATACCCATAGTACATAGCTACATCAACATACGCCTCACCGCTTCACCTACAACACAGGCATCCATTCTCCTGCTGGGAAAAACGTGGTACTACATATTACACATTCCCTATTGCCTACTGCTGTGGACCCCAGCTGCATTGTTAATCACTCCAAGGAAATGCAGAACACCAAGGCATATAGTCCTGGCACATACAGGTCTTTGATTGTCAGGGTGTTCATGTAGTGATCTGGGTTTAGGCTTGTCCGCCTGGTGAACAGAACTTTCCTGGCCGAGTACAAATGTCAGACGAAGCATATGGACAGGGAGTTTCTCCCTATTATGAATTTTTACCTGTGTTTATAGACACAGGTGTTTGGGCACCTGTCAGCAGCTTATTCTGTTGGCAATACATATTATGGGTGGGGTTGTTACAGTCCATACTCCACGGTGAGGGGTGTTCCCATTCACATTTGACTATTACCTGTATACGGTCATACGGGGATTATTATTTTGGACATGAAGTGACTACAGGTATGCAGTTGTACATTACACAAATGTGAAGGGTTGTTACTGTAAATATGTATGGACCATACCTCTCAACCTCTTAGAGCACCAAATCTGCGCAAAGCCTACACGATGGGGGGACAAATAGGGACACATTTTAATGATTGCTCTTACAAGCTTAGAACGTTGATAGAATACTAGGTTTTGCATTAGCATGACTTTTCTGAAGGATGTGGAGTCTTAAAATCAAGATATTTCTTGTTATTTAGTGACGTCAATCCTCAGCTATTTACCAGACTGGTGCAGATTGCTGGAGGCATGTAACAACAATATGAGGCAAACCTCTGGTCATTCTGCGAATATCTGGACAGTTGAGTGGTATGGTACGGACCTCTGTAATACGCTGTTGTGTTCTGGCACAGCAGTAGCTCAGCATTAAAGACTGCAGTCGGAAAGTGCTGACAGACAGTTGGGTTTCAGACTTCATACTCCGGACATTAATGCCAATGTGCAAACTGTTATTCTATCATATTCTATGTTTCTAAGAGCTATCTTTACAAATTGTCCCTGTTTTTGGACCTTTGTCTCACTTGTATTCACAGCTCTGTCCAGATATCTTGCTCACACAGGTTGACAGGTATGGTTGGTCATGCCTGCACACAGTCAGTGTCCCTCACACTTGATCAGGGTTAACCTGTTTATGTCAGTGTCTTCCTCACCCTCATGCCATTTGCCACTATGCGAATGTGTGCATTATATTCTCTCTCCTATTCGTGTCGGGACACGTACGTCACAGGAAGGTGTTTTATCCTGGGTAGTAGGTTATGCATACTCACTTAGGGCTGGACTGTGTTATGGACCTCCACTGCACGTTCTGACTTGTGTCCAGATATCTACAGGATTGGACATCATGTTGTCATACACATTCTACTATTTACACAGGTTGGTTATCCCATGAGGGATATCCCAAAAGTTGGACAAGACCAAAACAAGTCAGATACCGAAGATATTTGTGGCTTTACAAAAACATGCAGGGGGTTTTACATACAGGGGATACGTGGTTTGCAATCCTGACACTGCCTAGGGTGACAATACCTACTACATATGCGTAGGAGTCACTGTGTGTAGCTGTGTCTGCAACGAACCAGTGGACCAAGTACGGCTGGATTTGGTAGACGTTCTGGTATGGAGGCAGGTTGTGTGGTGTGGAGGGTATGCTGGGTAGGCCATTATGTATCCAGGTGTATTGCATTTGTTATGGCCAGTTCCATCAGGACCCATCTGTGGGTATGTGACGGTGACATATCTATACATTTGTCTCGCACATTTCCATATTCATATGTTTGTGTGATTGTGTTCTACACTATGGCCTGTCTGCTTGTCTTGCAGCTGTTTCTACATGTGGTTGTGTTTCTTTCCACTTCACCTGCTGCCCCCTCGTACACCTCTGGTTCACCTTTTCTGCATATGACACAGTATCGCCTTTGAGGATTTTACCATTAACCACCCACCCCTCACACGCAAATTCATCACACCCCATAGAGCACTACTTTGGTTGTTGTCCCATGACATGGCCAGAGTAACACATTGACTACCCTACATGTGTCAGGTACCTTTATGGTTGTGTGGACTACCCTGCCATGTTTGCTTTCCACATGCTATACCTCATGCACATAGGTACACACCCATACTTCCCTTTCATTACTTGGTTGGTATATCAAGGTACTAGCCGTTCGACTGTGTCACATACACGTTCAGATTATACCGCTGACTTCCGGATTTTGCCAGCCTGTTGTACTCATTGATAGGATGGCACCTTTTCCTATGTCCAAGCTATTCCTTACACATGTCTGACTGTTGTGGACAATGTCTCCCCACCGTCAACTGTTGTGTTTCCACCTTTTCAATTGGCCACAGTGTGACATTTGCAGTGAACACAGCATATTTTACAGGCCGACACATACCCACGGTCAGTTCGGCAGATAGAACTTACAATTCTTGCCTATATCTAAGCTTATCCTTGTAGCATTTTGGTGTCTTATTCTGTTTCTTATGACATTTATGTAATATACGTTCCGTGAAAAATGTTTAATGCAACTATTACATGACGTCTACGGAATAATTATGTCCTATATTCTCTGGACATTTGCCATTTTTACAAGTTTGTGTCAGGACACATCTGCCCACAGAGGGACTGTCGCTCGCAAAGTGGGACAGGTGGTAATCTTAGTCGACGGTACAGATCATACTGTTCCTTTCGGCCTACATGTGTCCTTATTATTATAGCTGTTTATATGCTCCTTCTGTTTTGTTTACATGCATATGCTATTTCCTATCACATTTGGTATGTGAAATACGGACATACCTTTTGTATGTGACTATTACATGCCTTGTGGGATATGATTCAGACATACGGTCACTACATTTATCTACATTTTTCATTGTGTATTTTGTTATGGACACATCTGCACAGCTATGTACCCTCCCTCACATTATGGGTCAGATGGTGACTCTTTCCATTGGGCTGGACGTACCTACTGGCAGCACACTAACATATGATACGTTTCACTTCCACATGGTATAGCTATCAACACTACATTGGACTACGGGCACACAGTTTTCATGTCATTTGCTCAAGGGTAGGGACCCGTTATTCCCTACTGTGCATTTGTGTTTGCGTCTTCATTTTCTGTTCTCAGGGACTATCTTGCATGCTTTGCATATGTTTCAGTATCCACGGACACTGATAGGTGTGATTACTATTGCAGGCAGAATATAATATTCAGCAGTTTAGGTTGCTCATCGACAGCCGACATTGACACGCCTCCATGCGCAACTTCATTACGCCCCATGCACTCGCACAAGTTTCCTATGCACGTGGCTGTGGCGGCTGTGCGCCTTCATTAATATGCATATGGCATGACTACTCCATATATACGCTGCGCGGCTGGCGAAAGCATTACACCGGCCTTGCGCCGAGCTTCATGAATCCCGGGGATAAACTCGAGGTGTAGAGACAGACTTCTACATGTGTGGGTGCAACAGAAGCACTATACTGATTTCAACACTTCATGGAGATGTCTGTTAAGTGGACAGTGATGATAAGTCTGAGAAGTAATGCTTTTCAATCAACTTAAAGGATGACGGGAATATTGCAAGTCAATAACCAAAAGTGATCAGCAAAGCACAACAGCACCAGTAAATGCAGGAAAATGCGATGTAAGGTGAAACAATGAAGCCACAGGGGGAGATTCAAACCAACAAGTTTCTTCTGCTATAACATCAACGTTGACACAATTCGTTGTCACAATACGTTTTCATTTAAAGTTACTTTGTCAGATGTGGGCGTGCAATACCTGCTCAGCTGTGAAGCAGTAATACCACTTTATTCACAATAAAAATAGATAAAAACATGTGAACTAAGCACTTTCACCCCTTATAGGGCTTCTTCAGAGTCCAGAGACTTAGTCCAGTGCTTAGTTTTTATCTATTTTTATTGTGAATAAAGTGGTATTACTGCTTCACAGCTGAGCAGGTATTGCACGTCCACATCTGACGAAGTAACTTTAAATGAAAATGTATTGTGACAACGAATTGTGTCACACACACACACATAGATATATATATATATATATATATATATATATATATATATATATATATATATATATATATATATATATATATATATATATATATATAAATACAAACACACAAATATATATTTCTTATACTGTCATGTAGCTCCTGCATTTTGCAACGTGTTATGGAATGTAAAAATCTAAGCTGTACTTTTCCTTAAGATCCAGATTATTGTCTGTGATGCAATGCAATGGTGGATGAGAAGTGAGGGATTAATTTTATACCACAGAAGTCAAACGTGTTACTCCAGACACCCAGAGATATGGGACCTAGCCCAATTTCCCATTTTAGCAGAGTATTATCTAGTTAAAGTAGCTTGGCCAGAGCCAACAGTGGGCAAATTGTAATTGACTGAATCATATCCTAGACTATGGGAAACAGATCATTAACAGCTCATAGTCTTAATCTAATGCACTAACCAATGTACTCTAATAAAGACCTGTAAAACAAGTAAATGGTTATTGGGCTTTCACTAGACATTGAACTGGAACAATTGTGTGTCCCTAAGGGATAAGTTATATAGGATCAAAATAAGAGTAGGCCATGCTGTTAAAAGTTGCCCTGAACCCAAAGTGGACCCACCTCAGGACAAGTTCCTCACTGAGGTAAATAAGATTTTATCTGTAACTTATTCTGGGCATCTCCCTAGAAACATCCCATGTGACATGGAAATCAAGGACCCATCCATGTTTTATGTGAATTACAATGATGTGCTATGTACCTTCCATCTGCTGCCTTCTTCTGTTGTATATGCTGTACAACTGTGATGCTTATCTTTTTATATTTACATGTGCAAGCACCTGGGACATTACCGTCATATGTTATAATGTTGGTTCATGTTCCTTTATGGAGGGATGTACTATGGTCATATCTAGCCTATTACAAAATCTTGTGAGTAGCACCTCTGAAAAGTATGGCATGCATTTTCTTATTTGTATATTCATTTGTTTGGAGGGGGTGGTGTTGGCACTTTTACTTTTATTACAGGCACGGACAACATTGCTTTGGTTTCTCCTTGCTGTTACTGCAACCTGGACAGGAAAGACTGCTTCAGAGTTTAAATATTGTATGCTGCACCCTTTGTGACTGATGATTTCCCACTTGTGCAGGCATATGATGCAGCACCATTACTTGCTATAGGCCATGGTCTGTACTGCTGGGCCTAGTCCCAGTAAAAGTAGTAATGATGCTGTAGTTGGTGAGTACATACATCATTCAGAACTTGGGAATTTTACAGGTTTCCCAGTTATACTTTCATGTTTTCATTGGGTGGAATCTCCCTAAAGGAACCTCTCCAACTTAGTATTGAGTGGATATGTCTCTCTGGAATATGGGTCATGACATGGTACTGGTGTTTCACTGTCAGGTGTTAGTGACAGACATATGGAAGAAGGCATCCTTACAGTGGAATAGCAACACTTGATGCTATAAAACAAAGATGAGGTTGTTGCCAGTTCTGTGACTTTGGAACACCATGCACAGCTCTATATTTCAACCTGCAGGTATTGTCATGTGCAGCTTCTGGGCTGTATGCAGTGGACCACATTATACAGCATAGTTTCAACACATCACGTGCATTCTGTGCAGAGGCATGATGACCTACCTACTTCATAAATTGATAGCTAGGTAGGGAAAGAGAAGAATGAAGGTGCATGGCTTGTTCAACTTTCCATGGTGGATGCAAGGGATTTATGCATGTTTGGAGGCACACTGTGTGGTGGGATTTCACTGGTTGCAACTGGTGAAACCACTGCTCATGCCATATGGGGAAGAGCAAGACTGCTTTGAGGGAATGTTCCCACAGGTATGAGTGGATTTCTTCTGTGGACAGCTCATCGCATGCTAGTCTCTGTCATTTTACTAGCTATTGCAGGTTAGAATTAGGTCAATTAAAGAAGAAAAAACTCAAGCCATCTTTGATAGCTATGAGAATTATGGCCAATTGGGCAAAGAAAGGGCTAAATGTCTAAGGAGGGGGGATGATTATCAAAAGACAGTGGGGGCAAAACTAAATAAAAAAAACTTTTGAAGAAATATAAGACTTTAAAAGAAACCAGAAAACTTAAAAAAGAAGACAGATCATATACTAAGGCTTGTGGAAAACTGGAGAAACAAAACCAGACTAAACAAACTTAATATATTTATAGTCCAGTCAGAGATGTTTAAATTATTCTTTACTGGGAGAATATAGAAACTAACTACAAGACACTGAGCAAAGGGATCCAGGAAATTGCAGTTATCAGTGGTTTTGGGTAGATGGGAAAAACTCTCCTACTACACAATTTTTTCAAGTTAGAGCAAACTAAAACATTCATTCCAAAGCATATTTTCAACATCTAGAATTCTGTATCTTCTGTCTTGTGAGCAGTAAACACTGACATTTATTTTTCTGAGGAGATAGATAGATGATAGATAGATAGATAGATAGATAGATAGATAGATAGATAGATAGATAGATGATAGATAGATAGATAGATAGATAGATAGATAGATAGATAGATAGATAGATAGATAGATAAGGATAATTAGATATTACTTCTAGCTACTATTGATTTTCATATTTTCTTGGAGATGTGCCCTGGACAATGCATCTGCTGTGTACATCTCTTTACCAGGTTTATATACCATCTTTATGTCAGGCTTTTACAATGACAAAAGCATTCTCTATAGTCTCAATGAAGCTTGATGGAACAGCTTTCAAAAATGCATTGCAATAGTTTACTGTCAAACTGCACTGAAAAAGTTTTCCATAAGTACATTTATAGATTTTTTTAGAACTGTACACAGCGGTTAACACCACCTTCTCAATTTGCAGATATCATATGTGGGAATTTATCACAGTTTTTATGCATATGACACAAGTCAACTATTTTGTAGTAACACTGTGTTAGCACCAGATTGATTGGCATCTACTACTTCTACCTCAGGGCCTATTACTTCATAACAGAGCAATGTAGAATCTTCTGGTAGTTCATTTCTCAGAAGCAGAAACATATTCTCCTGAAAATGCTTCCTTTACCATTGAGTATTTTTATCTTGAAGCTACTATAAAGTCAAAGTTATTTCCAACAAGTTTATAATACATTTGACAGATAATAACCCATGCATAAAAATCTTAGCAGTGACTGCCATTATTTTTATATCTGTATCACTTCTTCAGGATCTGGTTATAATCTAAAACTGGTGAATCACGCTTTATGTATATGATGATTGAGAGACAACTATTATGTTTGTCCTCGTTCACTTTCAAATTCTTCCTTTGTGGTATTTTTGTACAAGTTTTTTCTTTGTTGGTGTTTGTGCATCACTTTCAAATTATTAAGATATAAACAATCCAAAATACTGATTGATTCTATAAATAGATTTATTCATTTAGTTCATCCTATACCAGAATGTCACAAATTATGCTGACAGTACCTTCTAAGCCTTCATTGATGTGTGACACTACTCTTGTAAAATCCTTTTGGAGCTAAAGAAATCCCAAAAGACATACTAATAAGCCTGCACCATCCAAGTGTATAACAAAGGTCCACAGCATGGAGCTGCCTTGGTCTATATTAATTTGCTTTGATCACTGGTCAGCATCAAGGTCTAAAAAAATGATCCCATTTTTATTAGGAAAACCAACTCTTCCACAGATTTCAGCGCAAATTATTAATCAAGTTTTGATTTGTGTGGGGTTTTAGGTCAATACAGATTCTAATATTAACAGGTCTGAACACTGTGAACATACTAATGACCTTTGTCTTGAGCTTAGTTGGGTTGGTAACCACTGCTATGTTTCATATATATAACAATTTCTTAATACATTTTTTTTTTTATTTGTAACTGGCACTTTACCTAGCTGAATGAATAACAAATGATACCTTTAAATGCAATTTTATTTACTACTATCTCGGGGTACAACAAATTCTGTGATCAAGAGAAAGACAAAAACACAGGTACCAGATGAACAGCTCGGTCTTCACCTCAGAGCCAATGGTATGTATAAAAGGTCAAACTGCCACAGTTGACGGAAAATTCTTTATTCCAACGACAAAGTGAGTACTTTCACGACCTTCCAGGTCACTTCATCAGACTTAATAAAACATCCCATACCTTCCTATATATATATATATATATATATATATATATATATATATATATATACACTTAGAAAGTAACCAATCAGTTAAGACAAACAATTAAATATTTATATCATACTCAATTAATTTAAAAATAGTAGAAAAAACATAAATAGACATAAAACTGCTAAAAACAGTATGCAAGTTCAAATGTGAATGCCTATAGAACCATGTAGAAGGGAATTAGTGCTTTAAGGCTCTTGCCTTTAAAAATGGTTTCAAAGAAACAGTTTAATTAATGCCTGGGGGTTTGTCTACATTTCGTTGCAGAATCCATTTTTGCTCAGCCTCTTCTGTTCTATTTCTAATGTCCCCCCTCTGATATTTTCCTCCAGAACTTCTAAAACTAAAAATTTAAAAACATGGTACATCCCTTCAGCTTTTACATGTTTAGCTAGGGTACTACTCTCCTTTTGTTTACTATGTCCCTCATATGTTCTAAAATGGGTTCTTTGAGCATTCTATTAGTCTTGCCCACATAAAAAACTTTACAGTATTGGCAAAAACTAAGGTAGACTATATTTCTAGTCCTGCAGTCTGAATAGAAGTTAATTTCAATTCTAAACATTTGCTCTGGATGTCCAAAAGTGCTACATGAGAAAATGTACTTGCAAGCTCTGCAGTTCCTGCACATATATGTCCCTATCCTATCTGATGTGTTCAGGGAGTTATGTGTTTGGGTTTTATAACATAGCTGCCTTTTAAGTGATTTTTTGTTTGTAAATGAGAAGTGAGGTCCAGAGTCTATGACGCCTTTAAGTTCTTTAGTGGCTGACAATATGTTCCAGTTCTTCCTAAATATATCACAAAATTGACTAACATCACTTGCATATGTAATGGGGAACCTGAGTTTCTCATCCCTGGAGTCGATTTCAGAGTTACCTCTTGTGGTGTGCTCTGAGAAGTAAGGTCTACCCTTCCCTTGACGTTCTTGATATACTCCTTTTATGGTGGTGCCTATTTCTGTCTGGTTATATACTCCTTCTATGGTGGTGTCTATTTCTGTCTGGTTATATCCTCTGTCAAGTAGTTCTCCTCTTAACACTTCCATGGATCTCTCCAACTCATCATTTTTACTATGTAATATTGAGGCTCTCAGGAACTGCCCTTTCATAACATTTTTGCTAACATGTCTTGGATGCATTGTGTTTTTATGTAATATGGAATTCTTTCTACTTGGTTTTCTATACAGGGTAGTAGCCATCTGCCCCATTTCTGATTTTTTCACTAGAACATCAAGGAATTCTATCTGTTGATTTTAGTACTTACAGGTAAATTTTAAAAATGGTGTCGTTGTCTGTAGGTACACTAAGAATCTATCCAACATCTGTATTGAGTTTTCCCATAGAAAAAATGTCATCCACAAAATGTGCATACCACAGAACATATTTGCTAAATTAATTTCTCTGTAGTAGAAAGGTTTCTTCCCACTGGACTAAAGTTAGGTTGGCGTAGCTGTTCAACCTTTTGTAGGTAAAAACTTCTTTAAAAACAAAAACATTATTGTCCAAAATTATTTCAAGCAGACTGCATAACAGATTCACTTTATCATAGTCCCCACTGATTTGGAATCACTGTGAAAAGTGATGTAATATCTAAGGTTACAAGCAGATACTCTTTATTTATCGAAATTGTCTTTCTATACAATGTTTGGAGAAAAGATTCTGTGTCTTTTAATACTGTTTCACACTTTTCAAGCACTGGATGAAGATTATTCTCTACATATATTGACATGGATTATTTTTCCAAACCTCTACTAGACACTATGGGTCTCATAGGTGAACGTATAATATCTTTATGTATCTTGGGAAAGCCATATATAACTGGAATGGTGGGAGTCTCAACATTAAAATACTTAAATAAATCCTCTGTTATCAAATTTGTAGTCAGCAAGTCAAACAACATAACAGCAATCCTGTCTATAACACATTTTACTATATTTACTGAGATACAGGCATAGGTTTCATGGTCATTCAGTAGTTTCTTCATTTGATGGATGTAAAATTCCCTGTCCATAATCACAATTCCCCCTCTTTTATCTGCGGGTCTAATTTCCACTGAATGCATTTCCCTCAGGTCATACAGAGCATCAGATTCTTCTTTACTCAATTCATAAAAGACAGCTGTTCTATTTAAATTAAATGCTTCCCTTAATTTATTCTCACATACTGACACATAGGCTTCTTCTATAGGATGTAATTTAGGTATAAAGGTATTTTTTTTTTAAATATTCATATTATCAGTCATCTGTCCTTTAAATATAGTTTTTAAAGTTAAGTTGCAACCAAATAACTTAAGTCTTTTAAGAATGTCAACTAACACAGTTCTCTGGGCTTAAATGACAGCAGTTTATTCAAAAGTGACATATGTGCATCAGTTAGTGTTATAGATGAAAAATTTATTATCAGATCTTTGTGTTCTTGCTGTGGGTAACCATCGTGTTCCATGTTGCTTCTGTGTTTGGTATCTGCCTGACTCAGCCCTTCCTTCCTCTGTTCCTTGATCTGCTTTTTATTCATTCATTAGTGTGAAGGGTATCATTTGAGTTCCTGATATTCCCTTCTGTTGCATGGGAAAAAGGGGATTCTCATTAGATAGGTTTCTGTTGTTCTTCTTCTTGCTGCTTCTTTATTTATATCCTTTGGTTTTACTGTTGACTGCTGCTCTGCAGGAGTCACTGGTAAACTCTGTATTTCCTCAGTGTTAGTGACTGCAGCCACTCCATCTTCAGTTATTTGGCTTCTCGCCTGTGGTTGTGTGTTGTCTATCACAAAAGTGGGCTGGGTTTACAAGCTGGTCTTTTGCTGTAGTAAAAGGTTTGGGCCATGAAAAAGCAGCACTGGACTGAAAATCATTCATATCCCTTTGAAGCTTTTTCAGCTTTGTATTCTGTAATCTTTTCTCATAGCTAGATATGTTTTCAAAGAGGGCATCTAGATTGCCACCAATAATGCTATTTGTAAAATTAGTGCATAGATCGATCTGCAGAGCCTTCAGTTCATTTGCAAGTTTCTTTTCTTCAGGTAAAAATAGTCAGTTAGTAAGTTCAAGCAGTCATAGCTTAACTGCAAGTTAAGCTGCTGCCATTTCTTCAGGAGGTCAGGGAGAGCATCACCATAAGTTGGCATAGTTAGAACTCTCAGACATCTGGGAACAATTTTATATCTTAAGCAGGCTTCCAAATGGAATCTCTGCCATTGGAGCCTTTTATACTTATATAACTGGTTTTCAAAGGCTTTAAATTTGTCTTTAAAGAACATTTTTGCCCCCATCATCCACAACAACAGAATATTCATCAGAGAAAACAGGTCTCTCAATCAGTGAGTTTACCTCCATGTTTAAGATTCTACTAAAACGTTTCATTCCATTTTAAGTGTTGGTATTCCCATTTGGATTGTAATTCAGTTCAATTTCATACCCTTCTGCCATGTTCTGGTACTGATGTTCACAAAAGTGCAAAGAGAAAAACAAAAATACAGGTACCAGATGAACAGCTCGGTCTTCACCTCAGAGCCAATAGTATGTATAAAATGTCATACATATGGAAGTGAAGTTAGTCAATTTTGTGTTATATTTAGGAAGAACTGGAACATATTGTTAGCTGCTAAAGAACTTGAAGGAATCATAGACTCTGGACCTCACTTCTCATTTACAAACAAAAAAAATCACTTAAAAGACAGCTATGTTATAAAACCCAAACACATAAGTCACTGAACACATCAGCTAGGATAGGGACATATATGTGCAGGAGCTGCAGAACTTGTAAGTACATTTTCTTATATAGCACTTTTGTACATCCACAGCAAAAGTTTAGAATTGAATTTAACTTCTATTCAGACTGCAGGACTAGAAATATAGTCTACCTTAGTTTTTGCCAATACTGTAAAGTTTTTTATGTGGGCAAGGCTAATAGAATGCTCAAAGAATGCATTTTACAACATATGAGGGTCATAGTAAACAAAAAGGAGAGTAGTGCCCTAGCTAAACATGTAGAAGCGGAAGGGATGCACCATGTTTTTAAATTTTTAGTTTTAGAAGTTCTGGAAGAAAATATCAGAAAGGGTGACATTAGAAACAGAACAGAAGAGGCTGAGCAAAAATGGATTCTGCAACTAAATGCAGACAAACCCCCAGGCATTAGTGAAACTGTTTCTTTGAAACCATTTTTAAAGGCAAGAGCCTTAAAGCACTAATTCCATTCATCGTAGTTCTATAGGCATTCACATTTGAACCTGCATACTGTTTTTAGCAGTTTTATGTCTATTTATATTTTTTTCTATGATTTTTAAATTAATTGAGTATGATATAAATATTTAATATTTTGTCTTAACTGATTGGTTACTTTGTAAGTATATATATCAAGGAAGGTATGGGATGTTTTATTAAGTCTGATGAAGCAACCTGGAAGGTCATGAAAGGGCTCACTTTGTCCTTGCAATAAAGAATGTTCCTTCTACTGTGGCAGTTCAACTTTTTATACATACTATGAATTCTGTGATCAAGACAGAATACTGTTCAAGGTGGTACGCTGATTAATTTCCTGGCTTTGACCTGGTCCAATGATACGCTGTATCACTGCCAATTGTGTTTTGTCATACAAGCCTATTTTTATATAATGTATGACTTCAAATCACCTGCTTGGTGAACATGTGAATAACTGACACTGGGAGTATGCAAATCATTGACTCTGAGTGGACGACATCCTTTTTTATACAGGTTAGTTACTTCCACACTTTGTACTACCTATCAAGTCATATGCAGATGTTCCCAAAATATTAGGTTGTTGAGATGGCACAATTTGAAACATTAAACTACTCTCACTTTTTTAACATTATTTGATCTAGTGTCTTGAATTTGTACCATATGTAAGTCAACAATGAAGTTTTGATATAGATAGTGGCACTCAAAGTCACTGAGGTAGTAACACATTTTTTCTAATGGAGAACTGAAAGGTTATATTGTGAATTCCAATGGTCGCTGTCCAGAGCCTTTATACAAGATTGTTTGCTCAGTGTTCTAACAAATGAGCATACCTTTAGAACCATATGTTCTTAAAAAGATGTAAATGGCAAACTGTTCATCATGAGATATTATTTATATTGGTAGCATTCCTTAGATTATATATAGGTCATAATGAGGATTTTTATGTTAAAATAAAACTGGTAGATATCGTCTTTCAATTATTATATATAACTTCCTATCTACTTAAGATGTAACCTCTCAGCATTTTATTCATCCATCTGTAAACCTTTATATGAATCTAAGCAGTTCTGCCATTGTTTCTTGTTTTATAAGATATTTACAGAAACTGGAAAATTATGAGAATATAAATAGAATATGAAAAACATCTAATATATCTTTAACTGCACTATAGAGATAGCAAGAATCAAAGCAGTTGTGGTACTCAGCAGGTACACTTAAATTTTCCAACAGTTAATAAGTGGCATGCATTTACAGTTAATATAAATATGAAGAGGGAATATTAAACATCTGATGGTGTAACAAGGTTGATCTTAGCATCTCAAGGCAATCTCAATGGTAAATGGCTTTTACAAAGCCAACCCCAGAATCAAACTTAAACATGATAAATTTGTCATTGATACATGGGATTTCAAACTAGCACATTTTTAGAAGTTTAAATTCACTTCCAGATTTAATAAACTTTGTGTAGACATAGTGTAGAGCCTACATGGAATTATTGTGCCCATGTACGAGCTTCTCCCTAGGTAGGGCGCCATGCATAGTAATGATGGCACGTTGCTGAGGGAGAGCTGTGGAACTTGGTTATTGAATCAGTGTAGGGAGTGTGTAATTGTGTTCTCAGATGAGTAACACACTCCCTGCAATGTCCAAGTGCATGATATCAATGTATTTCATTTTTTTTAAGTTTGAGTAGTGCTGCATGCATCAATTGACATGTGTCAGACATCTAAAAATAGAAACCAGATGTATTTAGATTTGGTTCAAAGGTCAAGTTTAAGCATTGCTTAGCGGGATTTGCACAGTGAATGCTTAGCAGTGCTTAAACATGGCTCAGAGGTATATGTAAAAGTATAACAGCATTTTACAAACCCACATAGTCAAATGGATAGATAGAGTTACAGCTGTAGGTATGGGGTTTGAATATATGGAAGGAAAATTAAGCAACTATTTTCGAAATATCAATTACGCCAATTATTTTTAAATCATGATCTGTTGTGCTCTGTTAAGCTCTGTTAAACCTTGCTAAGCCATGATAAGCACTGCTTAAACTACTTATGTTTAGGCACTGCTTGGCAGTGCTTGGCACCACTTGGCTGTGCTTAGCTGGTTTGCACACTGTTAAGCACTGCTAAACATTGTCAGTTTAAGCACTGCTCAGCTCAGCTGTGCTGGTTTGCATGATGCCAAGTGACGAGCTGCATTTTTAGAAATTGCCGAATGGCATGCAAGAGCAGGAAAACAGGCTCTTTTAAGCATAACAGGTGGGAATACAGCATAAACAGTTGTTGTTTGAACTGCAGGAACTATGGCAGGTGTTGGAGAGGATGTGTGCTTCTGAGTATAGCGGTGGAACATTCTTGAGTACAGGATCATGGTTGGACTCCTGGTGAAAGACCATGAAGACCAACTGCTGCAGGGGCATTTCCATGGCTCAGAGAGCAAAGCAGAGGCCTGGGACCAGCTGGCATGTGATCTCACCAGTGCTACAGGCATCCTCCACACAGGTGAGTACATCCATTACCACCATAATGACCTGAAGTGTCAGAAAGGGGATCTTCTGGACATCTGGATCTGGGAAGCTCGAGCTGGGAATGCCCCACATGTTTGTAAGTCCTGTTACCATAGTTTTACCAATATCTAATCTGAATGTTTGATAGACAGGTATGCATAATGGTGTGCTTCTCTCCCTACAGCTGCAGAGGAGAGAGCTCACAATTTAGATCCACATGCAGGCCGCTTGGGCAGGTTGTGCCATGAGTGTTTTGAGTACAGATTAATTTGTAATCAATAGTCAAATAAGCAAGAAAGAGTAAAGCATTAACTGCCAACAGGTTCATACAGTAAAGATTTGTGTATTGCAATGAATGTGGACATAGGCCTGTACTTAGTAAATGACTACTGCCAACTATAGTGCAATAAACAGGGAAGACTAAAACATTAATCCTGATAATGTAAATGAAATAAAGTTTCTACTGCAATAATTGTGGAATTACAGCTGTATTGCAACACCTGCATTATATCCATTGTTGTGCAATAAAGACTCAAAACTATACCATTAACTGCATGAATGTACCCCTAATAAAACTGTGTTGTGCAATATGTGTGTAAGTAGGGCTGTTTTTCATTATATCGATTATGACATCTGCTCTGAAATAAAAACATGAAAGAATATCACTACCTGCCTCAAGGTTTAGCTAATAAAGATTGTTATGCAATAACTGTAGATTTAGAGCTGTAGTACAAGAAAATGCATTATGACACCTGTTCTGCACTAACATTTGAAGCAATAGCATGAACACCCAAAGTATATCGTGCATATCAATATTGTCTTTTCATTGCATTTTGCATTGCATTTCAGCTATATGCATTCATGCTCCGTGATACGGTGCTGCAGGCAAGTATGACAGTGTAATAGCTGTAGACTGCAAAAATACTATCTGCAACTGTATGTTGGTAAGGTAGCCAACCCAATAATCTGATATGGTTTGTAGACTTCACAGATATTTCCACCCACTAACAGTATATTGTGTACACCTGCATTTTATGTATTAATGTATAGTTTACCTGCTATCTCTGTCATGCATGAATCTCATACATGTGTTATCAACTGCCACTACAGTCTAGTATAAAACTGTAATAGTATTACCAGGTCATATGTTGCTTCCAGGTGAGCTCTAGGTAAATATCAGTCAGTTTGTAGTTAGCAATGGGTCAGTAGCTCAGTTTGCTAAATGCTCTGTCTGAAGTACATTTTCCACACACAGACCAGGGTTCGAATCCTGTGCCAAGTGTAATAAATATTACTGAATCAGTTATGTTTTGCTGACAGATGATCTATCCACAGGAAATACAGGTAAATGGGGGAAGCAGCCCTTATTATGAGTAAATAATTTGTGTGTTCAGCTGTAATAGACTGTTAACAGCATTGACCAGGAATGTGATGACTGCATAAAATAAAGGCAAAAAGTACAATAGTAATAAAATAAAATTAAATGAATAAAATGTTTAATTTTGGTATGGCTTTATGCCTGGAGTGTCTGTGAATATTTGATGAAGGTCTATCCCCATGCCTGCCAAGGACAGCATGATAGTTGTTTACTCTCTGTACTGCGCACATACATGTCTCTCAAGTGTCATACTGTCATGGACTGTAATTACTGTTTCATAATGCCTCTGTCACAGATGTATCATCGACATGATTATGTCAATAGGACAGTCACATTACATCAGTCCACAGTACACCTTCATAGTTATATAGGTCCATCTGATGTATAAGTCTTCTCTGTAGGTGTGTACCTGCAGGTGTTACTGCTTGGCCTATACTGTCCCACATGGATAGCTTGAGAGGTATGTACATGTTACATCAGCTATAGGGCAATGTTATACATAAAAGAAGGACAGACCTGTAGAGTATATAGCAGTACTGTTGTAAACTATTTAGCCTATACTGGTATTGTTGTATGTTGTTGTATCTTTTGGCTTTTCCATGCTAGGGGTCGCCACAGCGGAACACAGGTCCACTAATGATTGGCAGTAGATTTTTACGTACCAACTTGACAGGTCTGATGCACAACCTTCAACAAAGGTATGCCTATTCACGCATGTCTCCACACAGAAGACGCTTTAGCTGAGAAATGAACAGGACAACGTCTTACTGTAAGGCGACAATGCTACTGCAGCACCACCACCGCATGGACTGTATTTCTCTCTCTCCCCACCATTTATCTTCCTCTACATTTATTATTGTTATATATGGTTTATGGTTAATTATTAACATATGTTGTTCTCTAAAATTTATTTTGCAGCATGTGTTTTGTTATTGTTATGTATTACAATGGTTGCATATTAACATATCTTGTTGACTTACCTATGTTGTTGGCCTTATGCCGTAACTGTTGCTGGCATGCTGTTAATATACTGACTGTTATCTTATTTATTGTTGTCATCCATATAATATGCATTGCTATATTAATGGGTTATTTCCAATGTTTTGACATGCTGTTATAACTAACAAAATGTTATATTCATAACTTGCCTATACACACTGCTATACCTCTATCACCACAGCACAACAGCACAGGCTAGTTCCTGCTGATCCGTCTACCCTACATAAGCTGGCCATGGCACCAGGTACCAGTGTTTCTGGCACCCAGGCCAATGCTGCCCCCTCTGCTGGCACTGCTCCACCCTCAGATGGAACTGCTTTAGGGGATGGGAGTGGTGACAAAGCGGCTGTAGTCACCCAGGATCAACTACTAAACATGGTGCACAGGGTTGTGCATAGGAGTTATGAACAATGCCTGTGCTGGATTAAAGGCAGACTTGACTACCTGGTGGGGCCTGGTAGCTCTGATGCCCAGCCTCCAGCACAGCCACCTTTGGGGCAGTGAAGGAAGAGTGTTGACTGCCCATGGGTGGGGAGCTCAATCATGCTACTGCCATCTGGAGGCACATGTATCTCTGATTCCACAACATCCTCCCTGTCCAAGGTGTTTACCACTCTCATGTGTCACACATCTCCACTGCATGCTGTCTTGGCTGTCTTGTCTGTCTACAGATGAAGCCTCTCCTACCCAACGTACCGCCCCACACATACCTACATGCCTTCCCCAACATCCCACTCTCTCCTTAAAAAAAAGTGGGCACATGTCCCACAAAAAAAAAAAAAAATCACCCCATACATAGCTTTCCATTGCACACATGTCCACTGGACACAACTAATTAGGTCCAATTTGCTTGACAACACATTTATGTTGTCCTCACCCCTGTCTCTGGGGTCTGAGGATCCAAATGCATGTAGAATGTCTGTAAAAACTGCACAGCTGTTGCTGTACAAGAAATAGAACGCTATGGTCCTTTCCGACATCTTTCTTGCACAACTCTACCTGCCTTTCAGTATGTTTTCTCCTTGCTTGCCCCTATTTCATCACTGTCCTATCACTCCCTTTTTCTTTTCCTTTGTAATTGTTAGGCACGGGTTTCCACAGAGCTAAGTGGCAGACCACACAAACCTGCTTAAATGTGCCTTAATGATTTTATGTATTTCTCACAGTGTTAGGCTCATCTGCAAAATAATGTTTCTCACAATGTTATGTAAATCTGCAAAATAATCACCCTTGACACAACTTGAACCCAGGCCCTTGGCAACTACAGCATAGTGCACTACCCCACAAGGCCACCCAGCTCTGAATCAGCGCAACTGTTTCCAACAAAATATACTGATTGACACACTGCAATTACATATAATGGGAAAAATGGGAGTGTACCTGAGACTGTGATTCAAATACTACACCAGTACACAGCGAAATAAATAATAATGGATGTAAGTGAGGCCTGGGGTAGCAGGCATACCTGTCAGCTGTACAGATTGTTGCAGAATGTCCAGCGTTTCACCCCTCTTTTTGGCTTGGTTTTCATAAAATCGTAGTTTTCTGGCAAAGTAATGCAAGTCGCTAAAGAATCTTGTTAGAAAATTATGACAGACATTTCAGTTTCACACTTCATACCCTTCAAAAACACATGCTGTTGCAAAACCTGTTAATCTATCAACATTCTAAGTTTGTAAGAGCAATATTTATATATTGTCCCTATTTATAGGCCTTTATCCCACTTTTATTTATGGCTTTGTCTGGATTTCTTGCTCTAAGAGGTTGAGAAGTATGATAGCAGGTGATTGTTCCTTTTTATCAGCAGCATTTTAAACACTCCTGCCAAGGCAGCAATGGCAAAGTACATGTGTACAACTGGGACCCTGCTGCAAAACAACTGCCTTTGAAAGCCATGGACATAATGATGGATGCAGACAATGTGTGTCACAGTCTGTATGTATGCACACATATCTTGAAAATACACCTACTACAGCACAGACTCAGTAGCTCACTCTGTTAAATGCCTTGCATGTAATATACTTTGCCTACTCACAGTCCTGGGTTTGAATCCAATGTGTTGTACATCAATTACATTCTTGTGAATGCAGCAAGTAATAACTGAGTCATGCCGTTTTAACCCACATTGGTTGCTGATACTGCATTAACTGCTACCCATGTTTGCAAGACAAAGACCTGAAGGTAGGGACAGACTGCACATATTTGTGTCGCCAAATATAGACCACCTAGTACTCTGTGATTGGTACTGTTACATAACAGATATACCTTACATACATGCCTCAATTGGACTGTAAAGGGTACCCTTACCCTGGCTCTGCTGTGATAACACAGCAGACACTGCTGCCTTACTTACACATACAGCTTGCTGTCCTCCAAAGGGTTCACACTCCCCTCTATGTGTCATAGACTGCAGCAGCAGCTGCAGCCTGGAACATATGCAGCTGTATATTAAGCTAGCTGCTACAGACCTACCATACCTCACAACCCCCTAGAAAAAGGTATCCAGACACAACCATACATAATAGGTCAGTTGGGGTGGGGGGGGGGGTGAAGGTCCAGTAACAGGGACATGTTTCACAGTTTGCCCCTACAAAGATAGTGAACTGATAGAAAAGCAGCTACTACATCAGCATGCATGGTATGATGTCTGACGTTCACATGTCTCTCTCTTCTTACTGCTTAATGTCCTCAACCCACAATATTTATCACTGAACTGCCAGATAATCACAATGTCATCGGACAATGGCCAAACATATCATGCAAAACTGTGGACATTCCTCATAAATCTCAACAGTGGACAGTATTTGTACCTACCCTCTATAATGCTGTAGTCTCCATGCCTCACTAATATCCATCTCAAGGACTAAGAAAGATGCCAAAGCCTACATGAAAGTCTTAAATATTGCACTGTGGTGCCATGTCATTGGCTAATGAAAGTGCAGCCCAGCTGTTTTGGATGCAATTATCAAGTCTGAGCCACAGAATGGTGCACAGGCAATTACCTGTTAAAGAGCATTCCCTACAAAAGACAATCAACTTCCTATAGGGAATAGGTCTGTATGTTGCTTTACTCAGACACACTACAGTTTAGCAAACTGTTTGCACAGGATCTGGTCAAAAAAGGATTACTTCACTCTAGCAATTGTGTAATACATGAGCCCATATAATGGGATGCAGATGAGAGGATGGAGGTATGGGGAAAAGATTTTATAACAGTAGGCCTGTAGTACATCTATGGCATTGACATGTTGGTGATGCTCTGCTGTTCAACATCTACAGGCATGCCTCTAAACTGTCCCTGCTTTGAATCAAATCACAGCTCTGCCCTGTTACTCCCTCCTACAATGGTCGGCTCCTGTAGGAAAGCTAGTGGATTATGAGTTAGACATATTGATAGTAAGTAAGGGTGTGCACAGCTATAATATCATGCAATGTACTGTAATTCACCTCCTCTCAGTCTGTCAATGTCACACAGAAATAGTTTCGACATTGTAAAGGTTTCACCTCACTGTTCCTGAAGTACTCTGGCTAGGTCACTGTTTAGTTCACACCTCTCAAGCATACCAAATTCCTTGGTATTTACTGTTTTTTAAGGCATAATATTGTGGTGCTATAAATTCCTGAGTGGACCCCTTAATTTCCAAATTTCCTATTTTTTTTTGTATTACCACTTTAAATTTATGGTGATGTCACCATCTCCAACCTATGGTGGCAGATGTGCATACGTTTTGCAGAGTCCACCTACATGTCCCAGCCTCCAGGTAAGAAAACTGTTATCTAACAGGCCCTTAAGCTCTTTATTTTATCTGCTGGGCTGGCCAAGAGTGCAAGTGTTATCTGCTGACCAAGTGTGCAATTAATTTATTTTATCATAAGTTCATTGTTGTGCATTTAGTTTATCTGCTGACCAAGAATATGTGTATTTAGTTTATCTGCTGGCATTTAGCATTATTTTATCATGCCAGTCAACCATTGTTGTTGTGCACTTATTTATTTTATCTGCAGGCCATGTGTGTGTGTATTTAGTTTATCTACTAGCTGCAAGCATTAAGCATTATTTTATCATGCCACTAGCTGCACCACTCAGCCGTTGTTTTATTTTATCTGCTGGCTGCAAACATATGTTATCATTAGTGGTGTGTGTGCCTGGCCAAGAACTGTGTGCATTGTAAGTCTACTGTTGTGCATTTAGTTTATTTAATTTATCTGCATGTGTGTGCATTCAGTTTATAAGCATTAAGCATTATTTTATCATGCCACTAGCTGCAAGCATTACCATGCTGCTCAACCATTGTTTTATTTTATCACTCAACCATTGTTTTATCTGCTGATTGCAAGCATATTTTATCATCAGGTGCTCAACCATTGTTTTATTTTATCTGCAAAGCATTATTTTACCATGCTGCTCTGCTGCTTAGTATATTTTATCATTGGATAGCTGCAGGCATGTTTTATCATTAAGGGGTGTGTGTCTGTGTGTGTGTGTGTGTGTGTGTGTGTGTGTGTGTGTGTGTGTGTACAATGATCCAGTTAAGTATAGCTGTATCTTAATGAAAAATGCAGAGCAAATGGAGCGGAGACCCAAAAACCAGTTAATTCAACAGTTTTATTCAAACCACTATATACGAACATAAAACTCCACCACAGAAACACCTTCACTTATAACAATGCGTTTTCATATTTTACAAGTAGACTTCATCAGATGACTATTGAACCATATGTTTCATATATGTATTTTCATTGGTTTTAGTTAAATTAATTTGATAGAAATATGAGAAACATATGGTTCACTGGTCATCTGATGAAGTCTACTTGTAAAAGACGAAAACGCATTGTTATAAGTGAAGGCATTTATGTGGTGGAGTTTTATGTTCCTATATAGTGGTTTGAATAAAACTGTTGAATTAACTGGTTTTTGGGTCTCTAATCAAATTGCTCTGCATTTTTCATTTGGATTATTAGTTGCAACTATTGCAGTTCCACTGGTTTATTGTTTATAGCTGTATCTTAGATACAACGAGCAAGAGCCTGAATTCCCTACCCACACCACCACTTGTGTTCAAAGCTTGGCTGTTTGGTCTGCTTCTCTTAAAATTTGTGATTTTCTAGTAAATTATTGAGAACTGAATTGACTAATAAATGATAGGAAGACTGAATCTTAATTGGCTATCTTTCAGGAAACACATGGTAACACAAAACATTTTATTCTAACAACCTTTCTAAGATTATATAAGCAATGTTTAAAATGAGTCCCTGGTGTTGGGGCTTTGTCTCCCTCCCAATAAATTTGATTTTTCCAGATTTCTTGTGCTGCATAGTTCCTCAGGGGAGAGAAGTTTAGTAGTACATATACAACGACTGTTTGTATTAGTAGCACAATAGGTAGAATAGTTTATTTTGATGCAGAAGTTTATGGATTCTACTCCCACGGTATATAGATGGATTGCTGATACTGTACTGTGTCATACTTTTAAATGGGGAGGATGCTGCAGTCCTGACAATGTCCTCTTTGGTGGAGATACCTAGTAACTATGAACCTGTTATCAGTTTTCCATCCATTATTGCAGTATTAGTAGCATATCATTTTTTTAATATAACAGGCAATTAATTCCTCAAGGGCAACTGGCACTTTATTTGTAGATGAGACAATGAAATATAAAGTTGTTTGCTAGGAGCAACCTCTTTATTAGTTACATATCTCTTTAATATGGAATTATTTTAGATGACTTTTACTTCTGCAGAGATTGTGCATATTTACTGCTACTGGTGGATTGTAGAAGTTTTAGTAGACTTTTATAATGGAAATGTTCTGAAGTGAGCAGTTTTTGTCAGTACTGGCCAATGCATTTTCTTTCACTGCTTACTGGAAAAAATGCCCAAAAAATACATTTAAAATGCTCTCTAACAAGTGTGCTGTTTTATACAAGGAATATAATTTAATACAATTGGGAAAGCTATATCAAAGAAATTATGTATGTTTCATGTGTAAGTAGCCTATGATTTGAAAACAGCCCGAAGATAATCTTTATCCGCCACTGGCCAGATGCATGTTTTTTGAATGTGGGTGTCAATGCTGTTTCAATGAATATGAGTTTACTTTCAAGGGCAGAGAAGTTTTAATGCTAAATCTATTTTCATTGTGAGACTGTGTTGCTTTGTTTAGCAGATGGCTATTAGTGTTTGTGCTATAAAATGTAAAATAAAAGTTTTAAATGAAATCCAAATAATCATTGTAGAAGTAAAGCAGTATGCACATTACAGTGTTTATGGTAAACTGGGCAAAATAGCAAAGTAATGGGACATTGTAATGGCTGTAGGGGGGAGGGCTTTGTATAGGAGGAGCTCATTCAACCATGATTTTGAGACGGGGCAAGGGCGGCAAACTCAGGCAGCCCTGGGCGGCTACATTACAGTGTTTATGGTACATGGGGCAAAATAGCCAAGCAATGGGACATTGTAATGGCTGTAGAGGGGAGGGCTTTGTATGGGAGGAGCCCATTCAACCATGATTTTGTGAGGGGGTAAGGGTTGCAAACTCAGGCAGCCCTGGGTGGCTCAAACTGTAGCTACGCCACTGATCAGTAGGCCATGGAGAATGACTTTTGGAGGTCCTAGCAAACTATAATTTTCTTTTGCTAAGATTAGAACACTGCCTTCCATTAAATGCCCTACTTTTTCCACTAAACCCACGTACTGCAAGTCATCAAAAATGAAATCCTAAGGTTCATCATCTTCTCCCTTCCCAGTGAACATCATTGCTACACATTAAAAAAAACATGGTTATCATTTACTACATGGTCTAGGAAAATATTTTGGTTCTCTGTTCTTCAGTTTGTGTTTGAAAGTTGGTATCCCACAATTTCTTTGGAGTGGATGGGGTTACATAATTTTGTATGCAAATTTTATTCAAAATAAATCTTTAAAAATTCTGCTGGTTTCTTCTTTTCAGCCATCTGGCTTGGATTACAGTATTGCAATTTGTTGTGCTTCTTAGATTTTCTGGTTGTTTTGTTGAAGCTGATGGCTAGTGAAGAAGCCTCCAACTCCCAGTCTTTATTTTCCCAGGACAGCGTTACATTAAATGGTGATGACAACAGCACTGGAAATTTAACCAAGCTAATTCAGCACTTGATTTCCCATGCTGATGATTTAGCCAGGAAAGTTTACAGTGAGCATAACTTTAGTACTGGGAGTGTTCCCGCACCTGAAGGAAGTCATAAAGTAAATTTGGCAGCATCTAACAATGGCTTGTCCCTTATTTCATCGGCACCTGTGAGTGGGGATACAAAACAGGCACCCGTTGGAAGCAGCCTGAGTACAAGCACTAATATGACAAACAATGGAGTTCAGCATTTGCATCTTGTTTCTCAAGGTAATGTACCTAATATCACCACTCCATCTTTGTATGAACTTTTAAATAGACCTGTGCCACTGTTTGGTGAGAATGCTGCTGAAAACTCTGGCAGCAGTGATAACTTAAATTCTGAGAATAATAGTATTATGGTCAGTCTTAAAACATTTGACTCTAAATTCTTCAAGTGCAAAAAACTTCAATTAGAAGTGGCATATTTGTGTGAATGTTTTC
This sequence comes from Protopterus annectens, assembly GCF_019279795.1. Lineage (NCBI taxonomy): Eukaryota > Metazoa > Chordata > Ceratodontiformes > Protopteridae > Protopterus > Protopterus annectens. Next base: position 760,887,979 of record NC_056732.1, on the reverse strand, counting down.
ACAGGTGCCACATCCCTAAGGGGCTTAGGCAATGGAAGTATTTGGTTGGTTTGGTAAAGGATTCTTCTTTCCATTGAGAACTTATGCACCTATTTGACCAATATGGATGTGAGTTTTTGGAACTTTTGGTAAAGGATTATTGCATGGAAATAGACAAACTTAGTGAGGAGCTTAGTGAACTTGAAAAGAACATCAATGGAGATCCTGATTTTTCTCTACATAAATATGATTTTTGCCGTAATTTTTCCAGCATAGAAAGCAGCCTGGGTAAACTTCGGGAGATCAAGATAAAGAAATTGAATAGGGATAAGCGTGATTATGACAATGGGACAGATTATACCCCCTCCCCCATTTAAAGACCCAGGCTGAAGGGTGATTTACACATTTTGGTGACCCTAATGAGGGATTTGGGGATACTTGAGTTAATGACTCCTACACTGGTAACCCCACTGACAATCAGGAAGAGGGTTTACCTGTCCGATGCAGTGAGCATATAAGGGAATGACAACAAAACACCACTTCAAACCAAGTAGATTTTCAGACGGACTGGGTGAAGAGCCAACCAGGAATGAGTGGTGGTTCTTCCCACGGCTAATGCCAGAGGAAAAGCAACAGACCGAGGAGATAGCCATCAAGGAGGTCCTTTCAGTGAACAACAGTGAATCCAATGGACTAAATTTATGTGTTTTAGCAAATTCTACAAGTGACTAAAATTTACAACTATTCCTCCTATGATGTCCCACATAGTTTAGTTGATGTTTTGGCTAAGGGTCTTGGTTTTGTTCCGAGTGCACATGCTGACTTGACCAGAGCTGTAGTGGACCTTAAAATGTTTATATGGAAGGTGAATTTGAATTTATTGTTTGGCAATAATTGTTTGCATAATGACACTTGTAGAGTTTCAAGTGTTTTTAACCTGCCCTTTCATCCTACACTGTTGGTGTATGAAAAAATGTGTGAGTTAGACATTAGACATCTCCTAAATAAATCACGTCAATTTAGTACAGGTTTTAACATGTCAGGGGATGAAAGGTCAGCATTGCAAACACTCAAACTGCACCAGGTCAGGGTAATGAAACCTGATAAGGGGGAGGCCTGGTCTTTATGGATGAGGATGAATACATATGTAGGGTGAAATATACTTTGGAGATTGATGCTTATGTCAAAGCTTCCTTAAACGAGATCAGTGCAGCGTATCGTAGAATTAGAGGCTTCTTGAATGACTTGTTTATTGAGGTCAGCATCGATATAGATACCTACAATTATCTAGATATTGTGTCCCCCCTGATTCCAACTATTTTCGGTATTCTGAAAATCCATAAGGACCTCGCTGACCCCCCCCCCTTTACAGCCCATAGTGGATGGTAGATGGTCCATTACTTATGCCTGTGCTAAATTTGTTTACCTGAAGTTAAAGAAGTACTTGGTGAATGAGACACAAATTTGCTGTGTTTCTTGGAATTTCTTAGAGACACTCAATTCCTTGCAATTTGATGAATCTTACAGTTTTTTGGCCATCGACATTAAGGATATCTACACAGTTATTTCTCAACATTTGGGCATACGTTGGGTCAGGGAACATCTACATAGGAAAGGTGCTGATAATGATGAGACATACCTGGTGGAATTCTTCCTGGACATTATTTGTCCAATAACTATATTTTGTTTAATAACAAATACTACTTACAAAAGACCGGGGTGGCCATGGGGTCACCATGTGGAGGATGTTTCACCCACTGCATGCTGGCACATTGGGAGTCTGAATATCTATTCAAGGATGAAATGTTTAAAAGCAGAGTATATTGGTATACCCCTTAATTTAATGATATTTTTGTAATTTTTCAAGGCGGGTGTACAACAGCTCAGCAGTTTGTTAATCACATCTCTACATTCAGCTTCAAGAGTTCACACCCCTTCTACCAAAAGAAGGCACTCATTAAAGGACAACTCATAAGGGTGGCTAGGATGTCCTCTTTGGAAACTACCTTTCATGAAGAATGTAATTTACTAAGGAACATGTTTCTGAAGAGTGTCTATCCCCCTCAGTTGGTAGACCAGGTTATAGCTGAAGTCACTATCAAGAGAGAAATGGGGGTTGATTAAACCTATCTTGTATGCAGGGAAATTGAGACTACCTATGGCCATTTCTGATAATGGGGTTACTAGCTTGAATGTAGAATGGAGTTCTAACACAACTGAGTTTACCACCCATTTAATTACTTCTTTTTCCACTGACAGTCTAGCCTTATGTGATATTATTATGAAAAACTGGGTAATGATCAGTGAAGATACAACTATGAAGCTTAGACTAGGAGACTTCCCCAAGGTGGTTTTTAGGAGAGGTCGGACCTTAAAGATGGCTTTGGAAAGACCTAAAGATTTGTATGTTTCAAGTGGTGGCATGTATAAATGTGGGAGATGCAGAAGTTGTAAATTTGTTGACACCGCCAATAGGTTTAACATCAGTAATACAAAATACACCATCTATGAGAAATATAATTGTGACACCACTGGTGTTGTTTATTTGACTAGTTGCCAGTTATGTTGTGGTTTCAACATGGGAAAAACTGAGAGACACCTGAGGCAGCGCATCTTCGAACACCAGTATGAAATAGCGAAGTCAAATTTAAACAATGCACTGGCCAGGTACACTGTCGCAAATCCAGGGAACACCTTTTTATTCTTGGTTATTGAACAAGTAATGAAGGATGTAAGGAGTGGACCTTGGTCGTCGAAGTTAGAAGAAAGGGAGTGTTTTTGGCAGATGAAACTGAATGCTTGTGTTCATCCTAGTTTGAATGATCACAGTAATTTAAAATGTATTTTAAATATATATATATATATATATATATATATATATATACATATCTATATCTATACACAATTTATTTTCTGCACCTATATGCAGGCAAGTTTTCTGTTGTTCATATAATTTTTAATATAGACTCCCTTTGAAGGGTTTGTTTTCACAGTTGATTGTGGCTGTTTTTTATACATGGCTTTGTGTGGATTTATAAATTTATACATACACCTTTAAAATTTATGAAGGCTCACAGGAAAGGATGTGATGTCATTGTACTAGTTTTATTTAAATTTTAATGAAACAAGTATTTTTGGATGAAAAAGTGTACACATTTTGTGAATGAAAGCGCTAACAAATTAAATCTTTAAATGTTCTGCTGGTTTCTTCTTTACAGCCATCTGGCTTGGATTACATTTATGCAAATTTTATGTTAATTAGTGTACATATTTGTATCTATTTTTCATGGGTCTTTGTCCAGATTATTGATGTTTCCAGGTGGAGAGGTATGGTTTTGTTGACATTCGCACCTCATTGCCTGAGAGCTATGGTTAACATACCTGTCAACCCCATTACAGCAGGACTTCATGTCATAGCAATTATTAGTGGGGGAGCAGGCTCAAAATCAGTGACAGTGTGTACTTATTGGCCATACAAAGTAAGACTATGAATAGACTAATGGAGATTACTGTAATGTAAGTGTTTTCTGAGGGATCTGGTGTGTGACAGTGAGATTCTCTATATTCTGACAACAATCATCAGTGATTGGCCAACCATTTGTCAGACATCCACATGCTTGTGCCATGAGGACCACATCTATGAGGAACACTTTCACATTCTGCAAACATATGTGTAGTGGAAAGATATGATGCCTACAGGGAAGATATTCTACAGCAGGTTTGCATTGCTGTCTGTCATTGTGGCACACTAGTGTTGTTGGACTGTCCCCATATAGTTGTTATAATAACACACAGATATTTATCTGATAGTGGCTGTATGACATAGTAGTGGGACTTTGCCTGTACAGGACAAACCACAGTAGACTGAAGTGATGGGTGTGGAGACATACAGCAGACTCTGTCACTGCACACAGGGACATAACTATTATTGTTACTATCTTGGTGATAGCCACACATATATTGTGTTAATAGACTTAGGGGTATGATGTGTGATGTAGCAGTGGATAGTGCAGCCCATTTTGGTTGTGCAGGGTCTCTACATAGTGGATATCCATGTATCTGGTCCTGTGATGTACTCCCATCTTGTTTTTCAGGAACAATGTCTCACAGGAGGCACTCAGCATTTAGAGCAGCAGAAAATAATGCTATCCTGGATGGCCTCAGACTGCATCACCACATTATGCAGTTCAGGAGTTGCCAAAATTGTGACCAACATGCAGCACTGTGGGCTGGCCTCATCATGGCAATGAATAAAATCTCCCAACAGGACAGGACCTACGAGCAGGTCTGGCACTGGGTCACAGATATGGTCAATGCTGCATGGCAAAGGACAGCTGCTGTGGCCAGGGACTGTGCTGCCACCAGTGGAGGGTCTGCCACAGTATAACCTCTCTTGGCCACAGAGGAATTTCTTGCAAAACTGGGATCAGCCACCAGCTCCCAGCCATCTATCACCCCATACATCCTGGAGGTGGGTGCAACAGTGTTCACATCAGAGGGGCGTCCAGGTAAGCTTACTGTGTTCATCAGTGTAATACTGTATCAGTCATTGTTGCAGACTCTGCATACCAGTTCATCGGTGTCAGGTCTATCTGCATTGGAGGGGGTGTTTTTAACTCAAAGTTTTGCAGATATACTCAGAATTTCGGCAATGTAGGCAGTAACACATTAGCTACAGTACATGTGGATATATGAACATATTACCTTGTAACAATGCAACATGTGGTATTGCTGACCATACCTCTCCCTTACATTTTCATAGGTACATCTGGTGTGGCTGAATGCTGAGGTCCTGTACCTGGTAAGTGTGATACTGTTGTTTGGCAGATCGTATATACCCTAAGAATGTAAAGGCTGCCATGTTGCCCTAGGCACAACTGTTATGCTTAGCCAGAGTAGAATAGTTGCATGTTCCATTTTGGAGCAGTTAACTGAAGTGCATAGAATGGGTAATCCCAGCTGTTTATTTGCAGGAACATTAACACATTTGCACTTATTGTTAGGAAGGCCTATGCAGCCTGCTATACAGGAGGCAATGCAGCCTGCTATGCAGGATGCAATTACTCCAAGATGCCTGTTCACACACAATAGGGAGATGGCACATACCTGAAGCAATGATACTACAACTGGCATATTATGCTGAAGAAAGGTATGCTGTGTTTTAGGTGTAGGTCTGTCAGATACACTGTTATATTGCTTATCTCACAGGTGTATTGTACTGGCAACATTAACCGGGTGTAGCTGTAGTGCATGTTATAAAGGGCCTGTCATGTCTGTTTATGTTGCTGTGTGTTTCTGTGTTGTGCATGGATTCAGAAATAAGATGTGGGATATATAATGCAGTTGTGGCTCCTCATCTGTATGTGTCTGTGTGGATTACCAGACATAATAGTGCTGGTTGTAATGCACTGATTTTGTCTTCCTCCTAACAGGTGAATGTGGGGGTTGGCATTTGAGCCCCTCACAACCTGATGTCAGTGCTTCATCATACTCTTATGATGATGGTGGCCATAGTGAGGCACAGGTGGGGTTGTTGGGGGCTGAATCTGTCCCAGGGGTTGACATCCCACTTCCTCCCCCATTGTTCCCACACACAGTCAGTATGCCCACAAATACCCAGTCCCCTGAGGCCACAGATATCAGACAGTCAGAGGTTGGTGACATTGAACAGGACAGTGTGGCAACTATGGCATCAGTGAGTGTAGACACTGGCCATAGCCAGAGACCTGGTGAGGTCCCACACAGGCAGATTGACAGGGGTGCTCAATGGAGGACTGCTGCCCATCCACCACCTTTCACAGGTGTCACATCATGGGTCATTCACCACATGTTTTGGTCCATCAT